>NC_052950.1:23758822-24063822 GCF_013358895.1 Oreochromis aureus
AAAAAAGAGCATTTAATACGTATTTTCATTAGAAGACTTAATTTCCCAGAATCCTTTGTTGTAGAGATGGAAGTTACTCATGTTTAGCTAGGAAAAGAAAAGCCATTATATGTTGCTCTGATGTCGGTCAGTTTATGTGCTGTACACCCTTTTTTTTGAAGTCCTATATAAAGACTATCATTTCTATAACTGATGTCCGATCCATTTTTTTGGCTAAGTGGATTTGCCACAACATTTTTTGGTGCCGAAACCCGGGAGAAATGAGCGAACAGGATTCACGCGCCGCCGCCGCCGAAGCTGCGGGAGTGATAGATGACGAGCATCAGAGGAAAATGGAAAGAACAAAACAAAAAAGGTGGGACGATAAGAGGTGCTACCACACGACTTGTACATCAAATTGACTCCGAAATGGCTAAACCAGATCCGGACACTGACCATATGAGCACGTTACTGGAAATGCTGTCAGCAAAGGAGCTCAGTTTGTATGCTCTAGATCACAGGTGTCGAAGTCCAGGCCTCGAGGGCCGGTGTCCTGCAGGTTTTGGATGTGACCTTGATCCAACACAGCTGATTCAAATGGCTAAATTACCTCCTCAACATGTCTTGTAGTTCTCCAGAGGCCTGGTAATGAACTACTCATTTGATTCAGGTGTGTTCACCCAGGGTGTTATCTAAAACCTGCAGGACACCGGCCCTCGAGGCCTGGACTTCGACACCCCTGCTCTAGATAGTGAAATAGAACGTAAGACAGCTCTGGATGACTTGGAAATGGAGATCGAAAGCTCAGAGGAATATAAGGAGCGCGTCATTCTGTCCAAGAGCCGTGCACGGCGCATAATTAAGAGACAGGAGGATTGCTGCAAACGAGCCCTGGATCAAAGGCTCTGCTCACTCATTGGCACAGAGAGCATCAGTCAAGCTTCCTAAGCTGATCATTCACAAATATGATGGAGATGCTAGTTTGTGGCAGGAGTTCTAGAGCCAATATGAAGCTGTTATTCACCACAATTATGCACTATGTAAAAGAGAGAAGTTTATATATTTGAAAACCTATCTCACTGGGCAAGCAGCAAAGGCAGTTGCAGGACTTGTGGAAAAGAGGAAATTGCTTTACTGCTACAATATATTAGATAGCATATTAATCAGCATTAATATTATCTCGTATAGCTTTAAGCTGGTCAGGTGACAGTTAACACACGAACACCAGAGTAATCATTTAACACGCTGACACCATATTAATCCTTATTACAGGTGCAGCATAACCACTTTCAGCATTATTATGTCTTTATACACACATCAGCATTATTAGGTCTTTATACACACATTGCAGTCCTGTGCTCATAAGGAGTTGAAGCTTTCCCAGGTAATTAAAGGTCTCAAGCTTCATTCAGCGTGACTGTCTGGGTGACACATTGGTTAAAAGCCGGGAGCTTAGGAAAGATTGCACACATGCTTACAAAACATACATATATCACATATAACCTAGAACTAGATTTAAGCATAGGCCTGAATGTACTGAGCAAACATGTTGCACTGGAGCTTTCTTGACAACAGATGACGCGTGGAGAGGACCAGCCCCTGGAGACTGCAGAGGCCAGGGTCCATTGCCTTTTTTGGAAGAAGATGCCAAAAAGAGGAACCTCTGTGTTGCACTTTATGCTTAAAATACATGAATGTTCTGTACATGCAAATTATGTGCTTGTAAACGCAAGAAGGGGCGTTATAATACCCTGATGCTATAAAAGCAGTCTGAAGTATAATTTTGGTGAAGACCCTTGCTGACATGTGCAGTGACTGTCTTCCCGCGCGAAGACTTCAATAAAAAGATCGCTTTGACCCAAATCTTCTGGACTGTCTTGCCTTTGTACTCTCCACCAATTCTGAACCCGTAACAGACTGATGTTGACAGATGAAAATTATGACAATGCAATTGAGTTACTGCAAAACCGATTTGGAAGAAAGGATGTAGTAATTAGTGCACACATGTCAAAACTGCTGAACCTCACCCCTGTTAAAAAATCCTCTGATGTGCATGCTTTGAGGCAGCTATATGATGACTGTGAAATTCAGATCAGAAGTTTAGAGCCATTGGGTGTATGTTAGGTGTAGGCTGTGTGCAGACAGGAAAAGGACCCAAAGTGCAGACTACGGAGACAGACGTGAACTCAAAACAGCTTTAATGCTGAACTCAAAAGTGTAACAAAACTAAGAATACAAAATACACTTACGTAGACAGAACACACAGCAAGATAAGGGTAGATCGCGACAATGACAAACTGAAACACAGGGCTTAAATACACAGAGGGAGCAATCAGGGAATGGGCAACAGGAGGGAAACACAGCTGGGGCAAATCAGGACTAACGAGACAAGGAAAGCAAAACCAGATATACTAACATGAAACACGGACTTTCAAAGTAAAACAGGAAACATAACACAGAGACGCGAACTTAACAAGGGGATACAGCCGACAGGGGAGACAGAGCAACTATAGAACACAGAGACATAAACCATAAGACGGAACTCTAAGAAAGAAACCAAAGACTAGAAAAGATAAATAATATAATAAACTCAAAAGCCCTGGGTCAACGACCCAGGCATCCTAACAGTGTAGTGTCAGAAAGCTACGGAAGCTTGTTATGCTGTACTGCTAAAGATGATTCCAGATGATATAGCTCTTGAATACAGCGAAATGGAGATGAAGAATCGAAAGTGTCGGAAATGGTCACATTTCTACAGAAGGAGGTTCAGAGCAGGGAAAGAGCGCTGCAAATGACAAAACCGTACACCTCACAGAAAACTGAAAATAAATCGTACAAGCCACAGTTCAGTGATATGAGGTTTAAAAGGCGAGGCATACAATCTACTGCTGCACTGTACACAGCCAGCCAGAAACAAAAAACCTGTATATTCTATGAGGGTTACGATCAGAAATCGGAAAACTGCCCTAACCATGACACTCTTCAAAGAAACGACAAGTTAAAGAAAATGGGAAGATGTTTTGGGTGTTTGGGACAGAAACACATTGCAAGATTCTGTAAGATCAAGAATGTGTCCTGTGAGAAATGTGGACGAGACATCATATTGCTGTGTGCGGTGGTGAAAGGGTGGATGTACAGGCCCCATCCCAACCAGAAGAAGCAGTGGTCTCCTCCGTGCTTCCTCTTTCAGTAAGAGTTAAACCAGGTGAACAGAACACTGTGTTGCTACAGACTGCAAAGGTATGGATTGAAGGCCCATCAGGCAGAAGGGTAGCTCGTTGCTTATTAGATCGACTAAGCCAAAGAAGCTTCATACATGAAACGTTGGTGAAGAGCCTAAATTTACCAGTAATAAGGCAAGAGACATTGACACTACACACATTTGGGTCCTCTTTTCCCACAAGATTACAGCGAGGCATAGTGTAGGTCATGCTACAAAATATCTGGGATCCTAGCCAGAGTATTGTAATAGAAGCTATGGAGATACCCAAAAGTGTCCTCGGCAATAATGAAGGTTCCTGGTAACAGATACAGCATGAGCTTAAGAAAAGAGGACTACAACTGGCTGACTTCCCAGGACCCAATGAGGAACCAGAGCTTGCTGTCCTCATAGGAGCTGACTACTATTGGCAGATCGTGACAGGAAGGGTGGAGAGACTGATAGAAATATTGGTGGCACTGGAGAGCACTTTTGGATAGTCTGTACAGGGGCCAGTCTCTGCATCAACTGTTACAGAGGCAACCTGCATGTTCATTCCGTGTGAGGAAGAGAAACTCCTCTCCAAACAACTGAAGGCATTCTGGGAAATAGAGTCTCTGGGTATTACAAAAGAGAAAGCAAAGAACCCAGAAGATGATGAGGCTCTGCAGATGTTTGAGAGAACGACTATGTTTAAAGATGGATGATACCAGGTGGAGTTGCCATGGAAGCCAGAAAGGGTAAAACTCTCAGACAACTACAGAGTTGCCAAAAAATGGCTGGGAGGTCTAAATAAAAGATTTAAGAAGGATGTCACACTATTCAGCAGGTATAATCAAGTGATGGAGGACTACTTGAAGCAGAACATTGCAGAGGAAGTGACACAAGACAACAGCGGCACAGACTCTGTAATGTACTATATACCTCACCATGCAGTGCTCAGAGAGGACAAAGCAACTAAGAAATTAAGAGTGGTTTTTGATACAACGTCCCATGAAGAAGGCTGTCTGTCGCTGAATGACTGCTTATTTACGGGCCCAAACTTGAATCCAGGAACACAAAATCACCTTTCTGGCAGACATAAAACAAGCATTCCTGCAAATACGTCTTGCAGAAAGGGACAGAGATACAGTCAGGTTCTTGTGGTTCTCAGGTGCACCGAAAGGAGAAGTGAATGATCACCTGCGCATTCTGAGGATGACGAGAGTGGTGTTTGGAGTTACGCCAAGCCCATTTCTGCTTGAAGCAACAATTCAAAGACATCTAAAACAATATGAAACAAGTCAACCACAAGTGGTGAATACAATAAGGGGGTAACTTTACGTAGATGACTTCATTTCAAGTACATGCTCCGTGGAAGAGGCATATCACATAATGATGAATGCCAAAGAAATACTGGCGGCTACTGGTATGGAGCTCTGCAAATTCAGATTCAGAAGACTTTATTTATCCCCAAGGGGCAATTAAGAGACTGACCTTGCTGACCATACATACAATACACAAACATCACATTGGGGAGACAGGTCAGGCTAGGTAGCTGGCCGGTCAGCCGCACGAGCAGCGACCCGGAACCAAACAATGGAAAATGCACAATATGAGGAAAGACGGGGAGAAAAAAGAACTCCCCCCCCCAGACTGAGCTCCAACAGGGAGATCAGTTTGAGAACAGAAAGAAAACCACCTCAGCACATGAATCATCACCTCTCACAACATAGAAGACATAAGCTTCGAAGGCGTTTGGAGAGGGTGGGGGGGGGGGGTGAGTGTAGGTTTGTGTCAGTGTACATGCGTATGTGTGCGTGTTCCGTGTTCAACCGAGAGAAAGTGTCCCTTCACCTGTATTACCGCGGAAGCACTAGCTGGTAGTCGGGCCGTACGCGTGTCCTTGTGCAGTTGAACATAATCCACAAAGTCCGCTTGTAGTTGAAAAACAAACAGGCAAACATTTATTTCCACAGTCTTGAAACACAGTAATCCGTTTGAATGTTCAGTTACACTGCAAACACGGTAAGAAAACTGTTTGACTCCACAGCTAGTTAGAGCCCCGTTACTCCACACTCTCCGTCGTGAACGCTCCCCCCGTGCCCAGTTATCATGTATTAAAGGAACAGTACGTAAAAATTAAATAAGGAAAGAAAATACAGTTTAACTGTAAATATTACGCTAAACAAAATTATAAAGTAAAAACTGAAATTACCCATTATCTTACACTTATCCTTATCCAAAATAATTCAAATTATTAACAAATATACACTCTGTGCAATCTGAGTAAAGTAAGAGATGATTAGACCTTTATCTTATACATTCCCGGCCCCTAATTGTTCTATAAACTTATAAACAATTATTAACAATTTGGCACAATGATCAAGTTCAACAGCATAGGCATTCAGTCCTTAGAACATAATTTCTTCTTTCTTCGGATGTCAGAGGTCACCAGTACATGACATACCGTTGGAGCGCAGTCTTTACCACTGACTCATACTGCTTCTAGGAGCAGACAGACCTTAGTGATCGGTCTATCCAGTTCACTGGTCTTGGTCTTCACACGAACCCTGCGAACAAGTCCATGTTCATCTGGCATGGCTTGAGTGACTCTACCAATGAGCCAAGAGTTTCTTGGTGCAGTTTCGATCCACGAGCAAAACGATGTCTCCGGGTCTGCTGGGTTAAGAGCTTCTAGATGATCAAGATTCTTTGGCCAACTGTTGTTTGGTGCCGTGAGAAAGTCGGTCCAGAAATCCAGACATGGTTCTGTAGGAAAAGGCCTACGTCCTGTCCTCTTGAGACACAATCAGCCGGATTGAGATGTGAGTTGATATGTCGCCATTGAGAAACCACGGACACTTTTAGGATTTGAGAGACTCGGTTGGCGACAAAGGTGCGGAACCTTGTTGTCTCGTTGTTTATGTACTTTAGCACCGCTGTACTATCAGTCCAAAACACCGACTCTGCGAGCTGTATTTGTAGCTCTTTCCTTAACATCCTGTCCATTCGTCCTGCCATAGTTGCTGCTGTTAATTCCAGACGTGGAATGGTGGTGTGTTTGAGTGGTGCAACTCTTGCCTTCCCTATAACAAAGGAACAATGGACTTGACCATTCCAGCTTTTCTGCACTAGATAAGTTACAGTACCATAAGCCTCCTCACTAGCATCACAGAAATGATGAAGCTGAGCAAATGAAGTGCCTCCAAAATGTGCTGGCTTGAAAGATCGCTTAACTTCAAACCCCTGGAGTAACTCCAAATCGTTAAGCCATTCATTCCATTGCTGAGCAAGATGTTGTGGAATGACGCTATCCCAGCCAATCTTTAGCCTACAGCACTCTTGCAAAATCCTTTTAGCCGGCAGAACCACTGGCGCCAAGATGCCTAGTGGGTCGTAGATGGAACTTGCAGTAGAGAGAATGTTCCTCCTTGTGGGTTTTTTCTCTTGAATGGCAATTCGGAATTTGAAGCTATCCGACTGGACACACCACTGTACTCCCAGTGCTCTCTCTATGGGCAGTACATCCTGATCCAAGTCCAGATCTTTAACTTCCTTTGCCCTTTCAGTGTCAGGAATGGATGCCAGCACCACACGGCTGTTGCTTATCCATTTCGTCAACCTGAATCCTCCCGTTTGACAGGCTGCTTTCAGATTGTGGAAAAGCAACACAGCTTCATCCTCAGAGCCAACTGACTTCAGGCAGTCGTCCACGTAAAAGTTCTGCAGTATAGTTTCAATAGTTGTACTGTCAAACTGGTCCCTGTTGTCCTCAGCACACCGTCTCAGAGCATAGCTGGCACAGCTTGGTGATGACGTTGCGCCAAATAGGTGCACAACCATCTTGTATGCCACCAGAGCTTGGTTAAGGTCACCATTTGGCCACCATAAGAACCTTAAGAGGTCTGTGTCTTCTGGTGGAACCTTCACCTGGTGGAACATGGCTTCCACATCGGCCATGACAGCTACAGGTTCTTGGCGAAATCTTGTGAGAACTCCAATCAGAGTACTGGTAAGGTTTGGCCCTTGAAGAAGTTGCCCATTCAATGTGAACCCCTGGTAGGCAGCTCCACAGTCGAATACAACACGCATTTTGTGCTTTTTGGGATGGTACACTCCATGGTGTGGGATGTACCAAACCTTTCCATCACTGCGCTCGAGGTCCTTGTCAGGGACCTTCGCGGCATAGCCCTTGGAGATCAGATCCTTCATGAAGGCACTATAGTCCTTGCAAAATGTGGGGTTTTTCAGAAGCCTCTTCTTCAAATTTAAGGCACGCTGTTCTGCTAGCACTCGGTTGTTGGGCATTCGAATCTCTTTGTTCTTAAGAGGTAGACCGATGCAGTAATGTCCGTTAACCAGTCTGGCAGAAAGTGTTACACTGTCCATGAATTGGAGATCTTCCCTAGACATCTCCAATTGCTCTTCCTGATTGCATTCAGGAAAGTCATATCTGAGCTGCTGTTTCCACAGGTCATCCAGTTTGGCTACGGATATTCGATTTGATCTGATAGTTACTATTCTGCTCCTTGCAGCTCTGCGATTGCCATCCCGCAGCGGTCCATTCACTGTCCAGCCAAGGCTTGTTTTTACTGCATAGGGTCCGTCGTCTATGCTGTGAATGACTTCCTCTGGCTCCATAGCCCTTGGTACATTAGTTCCGATTAGCAGACCTATTTCTGCATTGATGTAGGGTATTCGCACCCGCTTTAGATAAGGCCATTTGTCCACGTCTGCCTGCAGTGGAATGTTCCTTTTATCAGCTGGGATTGCCTTCTGAGAAAACACTTCCTGCAGCTCAACAAAGTTGCATTTTTCTAGGCTGCTAACCTCTAGGCCTGTAACAAGATGGCTGCTGACCGTTTTCTGTTGCCCCATGGTTGTCAACAGTATGTCCATTTTCTTTCCACTGAGATTGAGCTCATTCATTAGCTTTTCGGTACAAAACGTTGCAGTGCTGCCTGGGTCCAAGAAAGCATATGTGATAGCCGCCTTGTCGCCTTTCTTTGCCTTAACTTGGACTGGAACAATAGCAAGGATGCTATCTGCGTCTCCGGCCCCAGTACCAGAACATAGTGTATTAGCTGTCTCCACAAACCCACTGCTCACAGACTGCTTCTCATCATGTTCTGGTGACTCCTCCTTTGGTGCAGGCCTATCCTTGCTCCTGATGTGCAACACAGTTGGATGAGTCAGTGAACAGAGCTCACAGTTCAATTTCTCCTCACAAGACCTACTCATATGGCCCTGCTTTAAGCAGCTGAAGCAAAGTCCCTTCCCTCGAAGAAATTCTAGTTTCTCTTTGTGTAGAGATTTCCTCAGTCTCTTGCATTGTGCCATGGTATGTTCACTGTGGCAAAACAAACATGGCTTGTTGAATGCAGAGGTAGGATTAGTGAGTCCCTTTTTGCCTCCCTTTGCCTCTGCATCGATGCTGCCTGAGTGGTTTACAGGTGTGGCTGTTGTTGTAAAAATGGTCTTGCCACTCTTCCTCCCTAAAGTGACATTTGGTGGAGACTTGGTTGGTGCCTTATTGCTGTCTTTTATATCTCCAAACACTGGGTGTAATGCTACCTTAGCCTGCGTGTTAATAAACTTGACAAGGTCCATAAACTTAGGCCGCCGAGCTTCTGTCTCCTCTATTTCAAAGGCAACACTCCTCCACCTTCCCCTGAGTTTGTACGGTAGCTTATTCACAATGGCACGCATGTTGGCAACGTTATCCAACTCCTCCATGTACTCCATGTCTGACATTGCATTGCCACAACTGGTGAGGAATAGTGCCAATGCGCTGAGGGCTTCACCATCTTCTGTCTTTATTGGAGGCCAGCCTAGAGCCTTATTTATGTATGCCACAGAAATCCTGTATTCGTTGCCAAAGTGCTCTTTCAGAAGCCTTTTTGCTTCACAGTAGCCTTTTTCTGGATCCATATGCAGACAACTGCGTATTAGCTCCCTGGGCTGTCCAGAAGTGTATTGCTCCAAGAAGTAAGGACGATCCTTTCTGCTTTCTGTTTTACACTCTACTCCATGCTCAAAGGCTCTGATAAACAGTCTATATTCCAATGGATCCCCACTGAAGATGGAAATGTTCTGAGGAGGTAGAGTAGAAAGTCTTTGTTGCGTTGCAAGGACTTCTGCAATGTCATTCTGTCGTTGCATAACAGCTAACAACGTCTGTGAAGCTTCTACGCCCGCTGAGTGAGAAGAACTGTTGCCTGAAGAACAGTGGCTGATAGCTGGCTGTTTTACCTGTACAGAGTTAGCTGATTGAGGCTGGATGATGGGCATCCCGTTTTGCTCACCACCACAATCCTCAGTAGTCGCTCTGTGACGATCAGTCCGTACCACAGCTGGCTGCATCTGGATGGAAGATACCTTTTCATCTCTATGTGACAAATCTGATCCCTCAAACCTCTGCAAAATCTTAAGTTTAGCATCAGTTGCTGCTAAAGCAGTTCGCAATTCAAGCTCTTCCTTCTCAGCCTTAAGTTTAGCTTCTTGCTCCTCCAAAGCTCGCCGTTCCTTTAAAGCTGCTGCCTGTGCCAAGAGTGCAGCCTTCTCCAATTCTGCCTTCAAGCGAGCTGAAGATGCTGAAGACTGACCAGTGCTGCTTTTGGACATTCTAGACTTCCTAGATGCTGCTACGGATATGCTGTCAGTAGGCTGAACACTCTCATCAACCATTTTTGCTTCCTTTGTACGTTGATGGACTTCCTTTATCCAAGCATCCACACTGTCAACAAAGCTTCTCATTGCATCTGCTTTGGGCTCAAACCAATGCTGCTGATCATTATCCATGTCCTCCCTTGACACAGCTTGCTGAAATAGCCCCTTTACAGTTGTATTCAGTTCACAAAACTCTCCAAAGATGTGATTAAATTCTGTAGCCAACTTGGTTTTAACTATTTCCACATTGCCATCATCCTCCATTAACTGCAGCATCTCATTCTTTTTCTCTGTTAGCTGACCCAACTTAGCCTTTCTTGAGCCTATTTTCCTTTGTAATGCATCCTCCATCGCCTTAGCTGTAGGCTTCACCTGTCGCTTTTCCACTGTTGCTGAACCTTCCATGATTCTCCAATTAGCTTGTTCCACTTAGCTGGGAGCTCAATACAGCTAACTGCACCAATAGCCCTCAGGAAACACGCAAAGGGTAGCTGTTCACATGTAGTTAGCTAGTCGTTAGCGGGTCGTTCGCTGCTAATTAGCATAACACTGTGTTGCCACTATGTCACGTTTCACTCCCCAATCTCCTCCTTATCCACGACTAACTGCACTTACTTTCTGTGCTGAAGGGCTGACTGGTGAATCCTCGCCTGGTATCTCATGTCCAAGTGTTGCAGTTAAATTTCCAATCCAAAGACTGCGGCCGCGAGGAGTCAGTTTTCTTCACGAATATTACCGCGGAAGCACTAGCTGGTAGTCGGGCCGCACGCAGCGTGTCCTTGTGCAGTTGAACATAATCCACAAAGTCCGCTTGTAGTTGAAAACAAACAGGCAAACATTTATTTCCACAGTCTTGAAACACAGTAATCCGTTTGAATGTTCAGTTACACTGCAAACACGGTAAGAAAACTGTTTGACTCCACAGCTAGTTAGAGCCCCGTTACTCCACACTCTCCGTCGTGAACGCTCCCCCCGTGCCCAGTTATCATGTATTAAAGGAACAGTACGTAAAAATTAAATAAGGAAAGAAAATACAGTTTAACTGTAAATATTACGCTAAACAAAATTATAAAGTAAAAACTGAAATTACCCATTATCTTACACTTATCCTTATCCAAAATAATTCAAATTATTAACAAATATACACTCTGTGCAATCTGAGTAAAGTAAGAGATGATTAGACCTTTATCTTATACAACCTGTTTAAGCAAAAGTCAACAATCTTCGATCAACGCAGATGGCCTTGAAGGAGGGACAAAGAGTTCTGACAACAATCCTGTTATCATGGAGAATTTTGTTGTTCCAGTCAGCTTCGACCACAGGTCGAACCACAGGTCGAAGCTGACTGGCACCAGTGGGATAGCCACATGAGTGAAGATGGTGAATGTTTGGGTTTAGTGCGAACAACTGCATCCAATTTTTACAGTTGGTCTAATGTCCATCACTGGTCATCAATTCTCTCAATTCCCGTTCTTCTTCTCCAAGATGTTATCCATATTGCGTTCAAAACACAGTCTGAGTACTCACAGCCCTGCCAATCGTCTATCATGTCGGCCAGCCTTATGGATTTTGAACAGCTGTAGCCGCTTCTTGTACTTCGATAAGCCAGGTCCGAGCCAGCTCCAATCAGCCAAAACTCTGTTATTGTGGTTCCGAATTGGTAGATGTTGTTCAGTGTCCTCCATCGAGAGTGTCACCAGACACACGACGCAGCCGACCATCGAGTATCTGGCACCAAACGTCTCCGCAGAACAATCGGGCTTTCCCAAGCCCAGGAAGGTGTCAATTCTGTTACGGGACCAGTTGATCAAATCCATAACTCTTTAGGTTTTAGAGAACAAGACTGAGAATCTCTTTGAGGATTATAGAATAAGCGAGACTATACAAAAGACGTGAGAAGCCAAGCAGGAAAGATAAGGGAGAGGGAGAAGGAGAAAAATGCGACCACCTCCGTCAAGAGCCAAGAGATCGGCAAGAGCCAAGAGATCGGCAAATGGATGACAAACTCAGCTGAAATGAGGCAGAAATGGGAGAAGAGCTCCACAAACTACATGATGGCACCTGAGACGAATGGAGTAGCATTAAAGGTACTTGGATTAGTGTAGAGGCCAGAGACTGATAATTTCGCCTTTGACCATAGCCCACTAGTGAAGCTTCTAACAGAGAAGAAAGGAACCAAACGAAGCGTGCTGCAGTCCTCAGCACGAATTTATGATCCACTTGGGTTTCTGAACCCCTACACCATTAGGGTCAAGTGCATGTTCCAAGCAATGTGGGAGAGGGGGCTCTCCTGGGATGAAGAATTGCCACCAGATCTGGCACAAGAATGGCAACAATGGTGTTCAGAACTCACTCACTCACTCACTCACTCACTCACCTAGAGTTTGGGTCTTAGGAGGTTAAGAAGGTGTTAGCAAGAGCTTCACTCCACTTTGAAGAAATGTGCACTGTGTTGGCAGAAGTCGAAGCTACTCTGAACTCTAGGCCTCTCACCTTTGTGCACAACGAGGTAAATGAACCGCAACCACTTACTCCAGCCCACTTTCTGGTGGGCAAACGACTGACATCTCTACCGCCCAAGTCAATCCTAAGGGACACACACCATCCAACACCTAACAAAGAGGACATTACTCAGAGATGGAGATACAGGCAGTAGCTCATGACCAACTTCTGGAACACCTGGAAAAAGGACTATCTGTTGGAGCTGTTTTTTGCTAGTTAGTTCATCGGGGGGGGGGGGAATGTTGTAACTTTATTGCAGTTTATTGTTTGATAACAACAGGTTATTTTGTAAGTGATTTAATTGCTAGCCACATGTTTAGCTAGAGCTGTTAATTATAGATATAATTTTCTGCTAAAAAAGAGCATTTAATACGTATTTTCATTTGAAAACTTCATTTCCCAGAATCCTTTGTTGTAGAGATGGAAGTTACTCATGTTTAGCTAGGAAAAGAAAAGTTTTTGGGAAGCCATTACATGTTGCTCTGATGTCGATCAATTTCTGTGTTGTACACCCTTTTTTTGAAGTCCTATATAAAGACTATCGTTTCTATAACTGATGCTCGATCCATTTTTTTGGCTAAGTGGATTTGCCAGAACAGTCAACCCTAGTTGCATAATGACGTGAAGAAATATTTTTTTTAAATTATTCAAAAAAATTATTTAATATAAAGGCAATAGGCAGAGTGTTACAGGCATAGGCCTAAAGAAGGTAGCTTCATGGGCAGTGTAGTCCGTGCTGCAGGGAGAATGGACTGCCATACCCGTTATGTGAGCCCGAGGGGGGGAGAAAAAGGAGAGTCGAAAAGTACGAAAATAGTGCCTGACGAGTCCAGTTGTAAGTAAGCTATTAAGACTCAACTGTACACTGTGTTCCTGTTTTCCTCCAAAACAATAAGTTCCGTTGGAGCAGCCTTTCAACACCTCTCTGTCTCTCGCTAGCAAAGTTGACCCAGACAACAAAGTAAAGCTAGTTTTCAGCTACGAGCCCGACACGGAACCCGACGTATTAGCCAGAGCTCCCTTTATGGTTTTACGCCTTTACGGTTCAGAGCCGCGGACCTGTTTTATATACGCACGGAATAGTTTTCTATACGAGATCGCAAAAAGTGCAACCTTACCCTAATGTCCACCCTACTATTACTCATTTTATATTAAGATTTAAAAATCTAGTAGGTATTGGTATGGCGAGTAACCTTTAAATAATTAATTAAATGTGTCAATAATGAATTAAAATTGGAAATAATTAATTAAATAAATATTTAGGACACATTTCATTAATTAATTATTAACACATGTAATTAATTATTGACATATTTAATTAATTAATGACACATTTAATTAATTATTGACACATTTAAATAATTATTGACAGTTTTAATTAATTACTTAATGATGTATTTATTTAATTCATTTTGGCACTATTGCCCCCTTCATGTTGCTGTGCAAAGTAAGTCAAGACAGGTCGATCCTAGATAATCGATTGCTTGTGTGGACTTGGGGCAGCCAGGTATCCCAGAATGCATTTCAAATCACAGGCAGCAATGGCGGTGGTGTAAAGTTTTAAAATACCCCGTTTTTCTGTCACCAACTACACTTTTAATAGTGTTTTAGCCGCGAATGTAGTGGCGTAAACTTCACATGTCTGGTTAGGTTGTCAACATAGAACATGTTTGCAAAAGTGCTCAGATGTTTTCAGAGATGTCACTAGCTCTTCTAACAGTCAGCTGACAGAGTGTAACCAGTTTGTTTACATATTCCACTCTCCGTGTTCCACATGTTGCATTTGCAGATTCTCATTTTCACCGAACGATCGTCTCTTTCCGCTTGGTCTTGTGTCTCTGTGCTTCTGTAACATAAAGAACGAGCTGACATTTTTCTCATGACACCAGCGATCAGCTCAACAGGCCCTCAGTTTACCTGCATGCATCCTCCTCCTCACCTGTCAGCTGTTTAACACCTGCTGCTAATTCAAGAAACACGCCCACGTTACCTGGTGATAGTCACAATTTAACTGGGCAGTCGGTGCTCAATATAACGCAAT
This sequence comes from Oreochromis aureus, assembly GCF_013358895.1. Taxonomy (NCBI): domain Eukaryota; kingdom Metazoa; phylum Chordata; class Actinopteri; order Cichliformes; family Cichlidae; genus Oreochromis; species Oreochromis aureus. The sequence continues at coordinate 23,773,195 of NC_052950.1, forward strand.
GTCGGCATATTTTTCTGCACAAGATAAGTAAATATAGTATTTTTGCCGAGTGCAGGGCTGCTGGAGCTTGTTTCCCAACAGAGCACTTTATAGGCAAACCCACTTTATCAGCGGCTGTTGTCCAATCACCGGCACACAGCTTTGAAACCTCACCTGAGGTTTAGAAGAAAACTAATACTGCTCATGAATGAGACTAAAGGCAGGAAGGTGTCCTTTAAAACTAAACATGTTAATAGGACTTCCACATTTATATCAAACACTCATGTCGCCGGTAGGTTTCCGCAGTGCCAGCTGTTTAAATTACAGCTGCTTATGCAGTAACCATGGTAACCACCGACTCTGAGTGGTTGGATCAACACAGGTCAGACCAGGGGCGATTTTAGCCCATTTTGGGGGGTGCTTCAGTGGCATAACATTTTAACAACAAAAGTATAGATAAGTGTGTGTGTGTGTGTGTTTGTGTACAGAGAGACAGGCAGGTTCATAAGGGATATAAGGAAGTTTTTTCAAAAAAAGGAGTGATCCGTCAATCAAGAATAATGTTGGATCAGTGTTTCAATATTTATATCTTTTATTAGATGTTCATGTGGTTTGGTTATTTGCCTTATGGTTGAAAGTACATTGAGAGAGGACTTTTTGTTAGTGATCTTAATAGTATTTTTTCATATTAATGTAATTTTTTTTCTAATTGAATACAATCTATTTGTGTATGATTGTCAGTCCAAAGAGGGAGAGAGGAATGAGGGGAACGTCAGGAGAAAGTACAAGGTCAGGAAGAACCAGGTAAGAAAACAGACAGGGAACAGTGACAGGCAAAACAGAAACTGTTAAACTGACAAAGAGAAAAAACCTGATTTTACTCATACAATCTGGAAGTTGTGTCCTCCCTATATAAAAGCTGCTAAACAGAATCTGCAAAACAAACTGGGTTGAAACATTTTTGACCCTCTTTAACAACATTCCAACATAACATTATCATTGATTGGGGAGATTAAAATTAATTATATATTTTTATGTGGTTCAGCCACAACTCTACTAAAACCTCAGCCAATAATTGGTAGGCCGACTTTTGGACCATCTAGTTGTCTGTATGACTGCTGCAGTACATACATCACATTTGCACACTATCAGAAAGTGCCAAACAGAGCCCTGGTGGAGTGAGGAGCTGTAAAGAGAAGCAGAGTGCTCTGTTTATATTCTAAAAATGTTTTAAGCTAGCTTGTTTCAAAGATTCTGTACTGCAGCTTTAAATGTTTTCCAAAAGCACACATACACTTATCAGTGTTTCTCAAACTTTTTACTGTGTGTACCACCTGATAAAAATGTCAAGCTCTCCCAAGTACCACTATGAAAGCATGAAACTCATAAATCTTACAACACAAAATTACTATTATTAAATTAGCAAAATTAGTATCTGCAGTAAAGATTTTTATTTGTAATAATTTATTCTGTTTTGGGAGTGTTTTTTATGTATCTGTATTATATTATACATACACATTAAAAGTGAATCTCTGTCCAAAAAATGCACTCAGTTTACTTCTTACTCACTTATTCTCCCCCAGTAATTAAGGGTTAGGATATGTATTTTTTTTTTCAATCCATTCTTCTTTTGCAGCATTTAAATAACCTTTATCAGATTTGATGGTTTTGTTTGCTTTTCTTTCACAAATGTGGGGATTAAATTATGTTAAAATGTACAAAACAGTGATGTCATGTTTTGAGACGAGGACCCAGGCATAGAGAGACTTGATGAATTTAAGAATCATATGATTTAAGAAAGAAATTTGCAGACTTGCACAGAGATGGTAATATTATGATGACTGATAACGGAGATGAAGACAACAGACGATGAGGACAGGGAGGAACAGGGGTTTAAATGCACCAAGGAGACAGTAAGAGGGAACTTGGGACAACTGGAGACATTTAAGGATGCAGGGACTGACAGAGACAGGGAAGAAGTCTCATCGTGACGTGTAAAGTTTATCTTGCCTGGCTGAGCAGCTCTCTGGGTGCTCAGCACCCCCAAAGCTCTAATCCTAGAATCGCCCCTGGGTCAGACAACAATTTTACATATATGATCTTAAAACAGGACACAGCCACTATACGATCTGGCCTCATATCAAATGTGTATGTTGACTGAGTCTATGTTTGACGTTTGTTTTATATCTAATCTTCACTCTCAAACATTTAAACAGCAGCGAGTCTGCAGCTGAGGGAATACAAACTCAAATTGTCGGAACAGGTTTGATCGTTTCTTGCGCGTATTATTTTGGTGATTTATTAAATGTATAAATGTTATTCTAATCTGCTGCTGAGTCTCTTACGCTGATGAAAATGCAGATAATACAGATCAGAACACCTGTTCAACCAATCACTTTCATTCCACTTTGTGACCAACTGACTCGTTCATCTGTATTACAACAGTGTTGCGTTATATTTTTGTGTTCTTTATACCGTGGATTTTCACGTCTCTGGAATAGTTGGCAGTAATAAGGATGATTTTCTGTAAAATCATATTGATGTGACCCGTGAATTATTCATAGATGACAGATTAGTTTGATGCTGCCAACACTTTCATGTGGCCCAGCTGGGAAACTCTGGGTTAACTCAGAGAGCTGAAGATATCGTGGACATGCTGACCTCACTCTGTGGTGTACAGGGCCGTTTACCCTCATGATTAATATTCACAATAAAAATATTAGCCGAACATCATGAAGTCTGTATGTGCTTCATAGTGTTGAACAACCTTTGTACAGTTAAACCTAACAGTTACTACATGACGGAAACACCAACATTATCTCTTTTAATAAAGTTTATGCGTTTATACACAGGTCACGCTGACTATTGAACAAAAACACAAAGATCAGGTGTTAATCAGATTTATTTGCTCTCTCTCCTCCTTAGACATGTTTTCAGTGTTAGTTATAATTCAGAATTGGCGACTGAAACAGGTATGACACATACGAACATCAGGAAATAAAAACCCGATAAATATAACCTCAGTAAATGAAGTCAGTGTACAGCGGGGGTTACTCAACACAGCTAAATACCGGGGCCTGCGCTTTGTCGGCGGTAAAAACATCTCGATTGCTTGCGAGGCGAGCGGGTCTATCCCACGCTTTGCCGTGAGACTGGGCTGGGCAGACATCTGCGAAATCGTCGAAGCACTTTTGCAAAGAGGCTGTATCTTGACAAACCGAGCAGATATCTGAAGATTAAACCACTACATTATCGGCTAAAAAATATTAAAACGGTATTTGGTGACCAGTGTTGGTCAAGTTACTTGAAAAAAGTAATCAGTTACTAATTACTGATTACTTCCCCCAAAAAGTAATCCCGTTACTTTACTGATTACTTATTTTCAAAAGTAATTAATTACTTAGTTACTTAGTTACTTTTTAAAAACACGATTTACAACCTGAATAGGTGATAAAGCGATAATCTTTCAGCCCAATTCTACTTTTTCTGCATAATTCATCATATAAAATGTAATCAAATGGAAAAGTCTCTTTTTAAAACTTGTTTTATTAGTTTTAATCTTTTAACTTTATGCATCAAGCAAAAATTAAATTATATGCAACATTCTCTGACTGGAAGAAATTTGTTTAACATTTAAACCTATTTTCTGCACATTCCAGCACATAAAATAAAATATGTTCTTGTGTTTACACTCACTCTTTCAAATAGATGCAAGTGAAACACAGCAGAAAATAAATAAAATCAAAGACTAGCGGTCCAGTTGCTCTATTTTCACCTGTAAAGCAGGACTGGGTTAGGCGGAGGTTTACCCTGGTGCAGGTGTGCTGCAGCGGTCAGTGGAAGAATCCGCGAGTTTCTCTGTGAATTTCACATTACGTTGTAGTACACTCGATACTTGCTTGGAAGTTTATGGGTTTTTTCGCTGTAAAAAGAAGTTTTCTTCCCACGAACAATGGACACTAATGTTTTTGTCACTTTTTATGGAATCAAACTCAAAATAAGGTCAGTACTTCCACGCTTTAAACGCTGCATGCTACATTCTGTCCCTTTTCGATATATTATGATCTGCAGACAGCTGTTGTCACGAACGTCGCGACTCGCTTACGTCACTGTCATGAGACGTTCTCATAAAAAAATCACGGTTTTAGTAACGCAGTAACGCAGTGTTCCTACGTGAAAGTAATGGTAATCTAATTACCGTTTTTGCAATAGTAATCCCTTACATTACTCGTTACTTGAAAAAAGTAATCAGATTACAGTAACGCGTTACAAGTAACGCGTTACTGCCCATCTCTGTTGGTGACACACAAACAGGGTTTTTCAAAGTACAGTTCTTTTAGTTTCCACATGCCAGTTGTTGGTGTGCAGAAACGCCTTCTAAAAACAACGGCCACCAGGCCAAAGCAATGGTTTTGAGTCGATCAGTGTTAACCCCGCCCCCTGAGCTTGATGGGTGAGGTTGACAGATAACATAAATTCATGGTGAGACCTGAAGGAGTGAAGTGTGCCAAAATGAATTAATTAAATACACCATTAAATAATTATTTAAATGTGTTAATAATTAATTAAAATATGAAATAAATAAATAATTAAATGAGTCAATAATTCATTAATTAAATGTGTCAAAAATATTTATTTAAATATGTAACCGCGGTACATGTGTTCTGTTACTCCCCAACACTGTAAATCACACAGCAATAGTACATTCATATGTATGGAGGACCACAAGAGCCACGCGCATCGAAATAAAAATTTCTGTGCTTAAATAATGAATTGTAGAATAAATTCTGCAATTGTAAATTCATTTTTGAATTCCAATTTAATAAACTGCATTTCAAAATCCTTTTTCCAATTGCATTTCAAAAAACATTTTTAAATTCCAATTTAATAAACTGCATTTCAAAATCCTTTTTCCAATTGCAATTTAATAAACTGCATTTCAAAATCCTTTTTTCAGTTGCACTTTAATAAATTGCATCTCAAAATCCTTTTTCCAATTGCAATTTAATAAACTGCATCTCAAAATCCTTTTTCCAATTGCACTTTAATAGGACTATTAAATAGTTTCAATTAAAGATTCAGCTTTTTGGAAGACAGAGCAATTTGTAAAAAGATCATCATACCAGCGGTCAAATATGGTGATTATAGTGTGATGCTCCAGAGCTCCTTTGCTGCTTTGGGACTTGGACAATTTGACGTAACTGATTGAGCCATGACTTCTCCCCTTCTGGCCATCAGTTGGCACCTTGAAATTTAAGCACACTTAGGTTACGCAAAAGCAATGACCAGAAAAACATTAGGAAAAAGTAACAAGCAAATAACAACAAAAAACAAAAACAAAAATTTAAACAAAGTGCCACATTATTCAATTGTTATTTTGGGGGAATTTTTTTTCTGATATTAAAATTTGATCTGAAAAGTAAGTATGACAAATAGGCAAATCAGGAAGCGGGCAATAATTTTTTTCACAGTGCTATGTTTAAGATGGACAATGTCTCACAAAAGAGAAGAACTGTTTGTACAAAACAGTAAAGATCCTTATCAAAGCTGACTGCCTGATCAAAAGCAACATTTCTGACTACGGTGGCCCCTAGAGACAAAGCACGTACAAACTCCAAAGCACATGCAAACTCCAAAACACATGCAAACTCCAAAACACTTGCAAAATCCAAAACACTTGCAAACTCCAAAACACATGCAAACTCCAAAACACTTGCAAACTCCAAAACACTTGCAAAATCCAAAACACTTGCAAAATCCAAAACACTTGCAAACTCCAAAACACATGCAAACTCCAAAACACTTGCAAAATCCAAAACACTTGCAAAATCCAAAACACTTGCAAACTCCAAAACACTTGCAAAATCCAAAACACTTGCAAACTCCAAAACACTTGCAAACTCCAAAACACTTGCAAAATCCAAAACACTTGCAAACTCCAAAACACATGCAAACTCCAAAACACTTGCAAAATCCAAAACACTTGCAAACTCCAAAACACATGCAAACTCCAAAACACTTGCAAAATCCAAAACACTTGCAAAATCCAAAACACTTGCAAAATCCAAAACACTTGCAAACTCCAAAACACATGCAAACTCCAAAACACTTGCAAATTCCAAAACACAATGGAAGTGCTCCAGGACGCTAGGGGCAGTGTTGAGCTTTTGTTACCTAGTAACTACACAAGCCAGGAAGTACCAATGACCGGATTTGGGCTCTATCCCAATTCAGGGTCTGCAGCCTTAAAGGCCACATTTTAAGGCCGATTATGTCACAGCGACACACGACGGCTGACCCAATTCAAAGGCTGCTCGAAATGCGGCCCTCAAATCGCCCTTAATTTCCCTGAATTTTAAGGATGGGTCGGTGTAGCCTTCATGGCCCAACATATCCCAGATTTCATAGCCGGCGGTGGTGTGGATAATTTTGCGAAAAAAAGCGGCGGAAGCGGAGCCGCCAAAGAGTAAACTTTCAGAAGTAAGTACTGAATATTATGTCACTTATTTATGCGCAAATGTTTTTATAATGAAGAACATTAAAACATTACTGTTGGCCACATGTCAGCAAAGTTAAGTGACATTAGCGATGTTTGTACTAACTTGGTTTTAAAGCCTTTACTTCAAAATATCGCCGTTCAATAGTTGACTTTAATCTTACAGAGAATGTGATGATTTTATGGATAATTAAAGTCAGTCATATATCCACAAACACAACAAGCTGAAAGTCAGTGATGCTGCTCGGTTTGCAGTCCTGAATATCACGGCACAAGCAGGATTCACTGCACTGTTAATGTTAGCTATGTTATATTGCTGCCTCTGTTCGGTGGTGTCGAGCCAAACGGACTTTAACGTGTGTTTGAACGAGCTGACGGTTCACTCGTTAAGCTGAAAGAAAGATGCTTTAATCACAGGAGTCACACATGTGTCCACTGCACCATCTGGGAACTCTTCTTGTTTAGCACTCGTAATAACACAAACACTAAATCCTCCTTCTCTTGTGCTGTTTTGTAGCAGTGTATACACCTGAGACTGTCACCTGTCTGTCTGTCCTGCACCCTCTCTCTGTTTCTTTCTCTCTGAATGTGTAATAAAAGTATGAACATTCATTTATAAGTTACACTTGTGTTTGAATCCTGCAGCTTATCACACATTTGATTTCCATGTGTGACAACTGCAAGTGTCCAGAGTGAGGACAGACTGAGGGACCCACTGCTGCACATCATCTGTGAGGCTTTGCACCCCTGATGATCCACCAGGACAAACTCAGCAGTGTGTGAGGAAGAGGAGGAGGAAGAGCCAGCAGCAGCTGACAGATGGAGAGAATAGACAGACTGTTCCCTGTTTGTGAAGGACTGCTAGAAAAGTTTAGAATAACTAATTGTCTGTCCTGAATCAGTCTTATTAGGTAATGTTCAAATAATTTTATCATTCCAGTGTTTTCAGTGTGGGAGAAAGTACTCAGGGCCTTCAAGTTACACACTATGAAAGGCAGCAACAAGTTTAATATTCAGAAACCTAAAGTATGTATCAGCAGCAGAATGGAGCTAAAAATAAATGTTTGTTTCAGTTCTATGAAGCTTTATTTTGGATTAGTAGCACTGCTGTGTTTGTTGCATCATATTGTTGTAATTGTTTATATGCTTTATATATTCTGAGGTAAGTTGATCTATAGTGTTACATCATATTCTATAAGGATGTTATGTGTTTGTATAGTTTCTGCCCAGTTTGACCCATTTAGCAGAAGTCAGCCTGTTTAAGGCTCTGATATCTATTCTGTATGACTTAAAGCAGTTATGACATGGTCTGATTTTCTCACCCAATAAAGGAATATTTAATATATCAGTCTACTCTTCATTTTATCAGAAACAGTTATCACAGTTTGTACATTTTCTTTTTATAAATATATGTAAGCAATGAGCCAAATTTAGCAATGCCAACATACTGAAGGAACAACATTTGTCTCTTATATATGATACACCTATATATGCACTGTCAAAGATACTTCTCTTTGAGTGAAGATTTAAGGTGATAAGACATATAGATAACTGCAACTTGAATCTGTACTGAGGCTCAGTATTTGACACAGAGTTCATGTTCACTGCTGTAATAGCTAATAATGATTAATATAATAACTATAATATTGGCCATATTATATTTACATTACCAAAGTGATATGACTTTAGTCTCATGAACAACATTGGCTAATTGTTATTTACCAACTAATCTTAAATGACTGTTCAGTACAGAAATGAAGCCCAAAAATCATGTTTTACTGTCCTGTGGTCTCAGCCTCAGATACTTATCAAATCACACAAAGCTCTTGTAGAAACAAACAAACAAATGAACAAAATATGTTCTCCTTCATTTCTGTCAAACAAAGTTGTATGACACGTTTCCAGCGGTTAGTATCATGGTTGCTAGGCAACCTGGGAAGCTTGACGGAGACTAGACCCGTCCCATACAGACAAACTTGCCGTTTATTTTGCAAATCGAGCTCAACACTGCCCCTAGCGTCCTGGAGCACTTCCGTTGTGATTTGGAGTTTGCATGTGTTTTGGATTTTGCAAGTGTTTTGGAATTTGCAAGTGTTTTGGATTTTGCAAGTGTTTTGGATTTTACAAGTGTTTTGGAGTTTGCAAGTGTTTTGGAGTTTGCATGTGTTTTGGAGTTTGCAAGTGTTTTGGAGTTTGCATGTGTTTTGGAGTTTGCAAGTGTTTTGGATTTTGCAAGTGTTTTGGAGTTTGCAAGTGTTTTGGAGTTTGCATGTGTTTTGGAGTTTGTACGTGCTTTGTCTCTAGGGGCCACCGTAAAGATGTGTCCAAGTGAAAGCATATACAAGACAAACAAGATGGGCCTCAGGACCTAACTTTTGGGCACACCACAAGATCAAGTGGCAGAAGATGACACAAAATTAGTAAAAGAAACTGAAAAGCAGATTCCCACCAACATTCTCAGTCTCTCAGTCAGGAGACCACGATCAGCTGTGTCAAAGGCAGCAAAAAGATCCACAGTACAAAAACTGAGTATTCAACTGTTAAATGTTAGGACGACATACTGAAACTTGAAACTCACAGTTACACATCATTTATGACTGCACTATTGCTCAGTGACCGGACTATTTGTCATGCAGTTGTATAACGGCAACACAGTTGAAATAAAAAGGATAACTATTTTTCAGAGCGTGACAGCCCAAAGGTTGTCTTTATGTTTGGCAAATAATTGATATGATTTACTGCTTAGTGATACTGATATCCTTTAAAGCTTGTAAATAGAAACCTATCAGAATGTTGCAGTAGGCCTGAGAGGTCAAAAGCACTGCAACTTAATATGATTAATATATTAAAATGTTTTTTTTTTCTTTCACAGAGAGTCATGTAGTCAAGGATCCATTGTAGACCTGATCCAAATCCTCCAATCCAGAGGCTTTCACTGGACCTGTACAGACAATGACCAGTACGTGATGTTCAGTGTTTCATGAAGTGTCAGTTTCATGACATCAAAGTTAATTATGAATCTGGAATAGTGGTCTTAGACTAAAGCATCATTAGCATCTGATAGTTGTTGCTTAACCCTGTGTGGTATAAGTCATCAAGTGTGCTTAATTGCTACTTTTTTCTTTTTTTTTTAAACACAGAGATTATATTGTCACTTTCAAATTAAATCCAGAGTGCAACAAAAGGAACAATGAATACTGTAAACACTGTCATTCTTAGACAAAAGTCAGAGACTGGCTTCTCAAAAATCTAACTTGAATTAAAAGCAGTGTGTCACGGCCAGCGGGGCAAGCCATGTGTAAATTATTAAAGGACCCAAAATGCAAGCACAGCTTCTGATGAGAGTGAGCTTTATTGAGGAGGATGGCATACAACAAAAGGCGAGGGTGGTGAGATCAGAACTGACAAAACCTAAACTGGGAAAACTAAGAATAAAGCTAACCTGAAACCTTGAGACACAAACGGAGATGCAGGGAGATGTAGACAGATGCAGAGGAACCACACAGGATGACAGAGGGAGATAACACAGACGAACCAGCAACTAACAGAAACAGACACAAGGCTTAAATACACAGAGGGATAACAAGGGAATGAGACACAGAAGGAGGGCACAGCTGGGAGTAGTCAGACATGAAGAGACAGAGGAAACGCAAACTAAACACACTGACATGAGATAGAGACCTTCACAACAAAACAGGAAACTCAAAACACATGCGAAGACACAGACTCCGAGACCTGACTACACTTGAGGGGGTACACAGGCAGGGATGACACAGAACAGAGGGAGCACAGAATAAACACTGGGAAACCAAAACACAAACAGTCATAATTCATAATAAAATCAAAAGTAAAAGTACAAAAACCGAAAACACTGGGTCACTGACCCAGGACCGTGACACAAGTGTGCATGTGTGTGTTTTGTGTACCCACTACACTTCACTGATCCCCACAAATCTGCAAGCAAAACCCATATTGAAAAGAAATAGAAAAAACTTATAAAAGACTTGCATAAGATGTGGCCTACTTCATATAGTGAATCATATAAGGCTTATATGATTTACTCATGGAAGTGGCCAGTTTCTCATTACTTTCATATATTGTTCTAGGAAGTATCCAAAACACAAGTTTCATTTATATGATTTTTCAAGGGATCTTATATCTGTTTTCACTCTTGTATGCTTTTCATACAAGTTTCACACAAGACAGATACAAAGTTTATAAGATTTATATATATATATCTTTTCCATATGGGAATGCAGCTGAAACAGGTGCTTTTCAACATGGAGGGGTGGAACTGATTAATCTACAGCCTTTAATGTTGCAAACAGACAACAGTCAGTACTGCTGTGACTTCATTAGAAACGTTAGTGTATTTGTAGAATTAAGCTCCAGTCCCTTCTGTGCTATGAACTGCACTGATCCCATTTAATTAGCAGGGTTAGTGTGCTTTCTGAAGACACGAGTTCCTGTTTTACAGTCAGGGTTGTGTTAATTTAACTGAAAACTGAGAACTAGAGCTCTGTCTTAAAACAAGACACATGATGATGATGTGTATGTGGTCAGATATTCACAGCCTAGAAAAAAAAGTATATTTTATTTAACTGGGTTCAATAACCTCTTTTTTGACACAGGGTGCCTCAGCATTGTAATCTCTGAAACGCCATACTGTGCATCTATCTTTAAGGGATCACGAAGAAAATATGAAAGGCATTTAGTGCTGCAGCTACCACTGCCGCTACGTCCTTCAATAAGGAGGAATGAATACCAACCCCAGAGCTCCTGTTTAAATCTGTATACCAACACTAATATCTAATAAGAAGCAAATCACATAGTAGTAATTCTATGCATTGAGACACAGTGACAGACTAGCTAGTCTGAGTATTTCAGGAACTTCTGATCCACTGGGATTTTCCCACACAAACACCTCTAGAGATTACACAGAGTGGTCTGAAAAACAGAAAATATCCAGAGAGCGGCAGTTCTCGGGAATCCATCCTGTCTTGCGTCAACAGTTCAGGCTGCTGGTGGTGTTGTTGTAATGATGTAAGGGATATTTTTTTTGACAACTTTGTACCAACACTGTGCAACTTAGTACTGAGCATCGCCTAAACCACATATGTAAAGGGATGGGTGGGTCAGATAATCTTAAACTGGCTCCTTGAACGTGACAGTGAGTTCACTGCACTCAAATGGTCTCCACAGTCACCAAAGCTCAGTCTAAAAGAGCACCTGTGGGATGTGGTGAAACAGAGAGTTCAAATCATGGAAGTTGCAGCAACAGTGAGTAGCTGTCATCACAATCTCAGAGGAATGTTTCCAGCATCTTGTTGAAAGTATGTCATGAAGAATTAAGGCAGTTCTAAATGCAAACAGAGTCCAATCCAGCACCAGCAAGGTGTACCTAAGAAATACGAAGTGTCTTGTGATTAATTTGTCAAACAGGTTGAAAATGTAGTTGAAATAAAATAAGTTGAGTATATTTCTGATAAGATTAACTGTTTTACTGTTGTTTTATGACATGCATTTATGATCACTTGCTACGTGTCCTTTGCTCTTTTACCTCTTTTATGGTTGTACCAGACTTCTGACTGGAGAGAACCTGAATAGTTTGTGTGCGCGGTCATTCTGCGTCCATAAATAAACGCCAAGCTCGCACAATAGTGAAAGTAAACAACATTTTGTTGGGCATACTTCTCTAGAAGTCTACATTTTTACGACTTTTTACACATATTTTAAATGTGTTTTAAATATTTTAAATGGTTTGGTATAAGAGGAAGGAAAATATAGCGGGTGGCATCATTGCTGCAGTTGCTGTTACTTTAATCCTCGGCTTGTCATTGGGACTGACTCGCCGTCAGAAGACAATTAAATCTACATTCTTCTCTAGGTGTGAGAAGTTCAAAGAGTAAGTTATGATATTTCAACACTTTTAAAAAAAACAATTACACCTTTTGATATGTCTGTAAAGAGAAATGCAGCTTCAGCCTGGTGATAAACACACACACACATGCATGCACATATGACACGATACGCATTATCGATATATTACAGGGCTCTAGACTAACTTTTTGACATGGGCGCACCAGTACGCCTAACTTTAAAAATTTAGGCGTACCGGCACAAAAGTTAGGCACACTCAAATTTTTCAACCGCATCGCTTAACACCGCAGTTTTACATGTGCACTTTCTTTGGGGGGGAAGTCCATACAGACAATATTCATTTCTAAATTATTAACTAACAAACTTGTGCTTAAATTGCTTTGTCAATATTGTAGAAAATGTTCAACTTAATCATCATCTCGGCTCCTCTGACGACCTGTTTGCTGCTGCCTGCTGCTGAAAGGCAGTGGGGAGAGGGGACACTTGGGCGTTGCATTTATTGCAGCATATAATGTGTTTTCTGGATACACTGCTGTTTTTTCAGCATTCAAAGATTGATGGCACCGTGTCAGAGCTGGCTATGAATTTCAGACGGATCAGTCCTTAACTTAACACAAAAGTTATCAATAGTTCTTTTCATCTTTTCTTATTACCCACAGCTACATCCACTTCTGTCAGGCCTAGGCTGCTCACTAGGGCTGAGTATCATCACTGATTTCTATAATCCATTCGATTCCAGTTCTCAAAGTCCTGATTCGATTCAATTTAGCCTCAGACAGTCAGAAATATTATAATTCTGATCATTTATCAGTACTGATACACATGAGACTTCATCAGAATTGTGAACATCACAGCAGATGCCTTTGTGTCAAAGTAACTGAGAATAAAACACAGAAAAACATGAAGGAGATTTTCCTGGTCTGGCGTTTTATAGCAGATAACCTTAAAAATATTCTGCAATATTCTGCAATTTTGCATAATTTTAAGAAGTTTAAATTTCTTCAGTATTGAACAGCAGAAATTAGGCTTTCTTGTCCGAGGTCATTTAAGTAAAAAAAAGAAAAGAAAAAGACAGCGGCCGACAGCGCTGTAAACAACGGTAGACTGGTGGGTAATAAGCGAATGAATAACGCAGAAAACAGAGATTTGAGACGGGAAACTGTTCTTGAAGTACAGAGAGAGAGAGAGGGAGAGAGAGAGAGGGAGCTGTGCATGAAGTGTGATTTTTATCGTGGTGGAAGCAAAACAGCAAAAGTCAGAGTGAATTCATGACGACATTGATCAAATGTGAAGCGTAGTTTGCTGCTTCTTTTGCTGCTGGCTCGGCGAATTTTGGTTGGAGAGACAAAACCTGCAGCTCAGAATCAGTGCAAAAAAGACACAGCGCGGACCCGACGCATCAGAATCGGTAAGCTCCGACAGCGTGTCCGTGTTCGGGCCGTGGGGTGAGAAAGCGGAGAAAGAAAAAGCTGATTCTGATGCGTCGGGTCCGCTCTGTGTTTACGTCTTTGTGTGGAATCCGTTAATGAATCGATATCGCTTTATTCAAGCTACTCACCTCTCTCTTCCACCTGCACTTTCAACTGGACCACGGCCAATCAGAGAGGTCCCGCCCCTGACTATCTCTGATTGGTTTAGTCCACGATAGGGGCATAATGTGTGTCTGTTGTTGACCACACGGAGAGTTGCAGAGATTTTTTTTTTTTTTTCGTTACCCGAAAATATTTGCGACCAAATATTTTTTTTTAGTCGCACCACTGAAAAATTTGGTCGCATTTGCGACCAAATTGGTCGCACTCTAGAGCCCTGTATTAATATCTATTAACAATATCTAAAAAATTAAGGATTACTCAATGAATGTGTACATGTGCACTTGACAAATACAGGATTGACTGCAATTTAACTAATCCAGTAGCAAGGATGCTCTGCATTTCTTTAAATACAAACACAATTAAACATTAACAAACTTTATTTGTTTTTCAGACATGACTGTCAAAAGTTATGGGATCTCTTTGAGAAGGCCCATGTGAACAAGGATCCATGTAACGTGCCAGTGGAAGCTTATGATCCCCTCATTGCTGCAGCCCCCTTTATACCAGACTGTAAAAAAGTAATAATCAATGATTACACCATCTCAATCATCTCATCTGCCACAATCATGCATGATCTGTTTAGCAATGCATAAATATCTGTGTTTGTGGATTAGATGATGTTCTGGAGCGGCACAAAGGATGTGGTCCATGATTTAACTGCAAAGAGAAAGGACTGTTATTTCACTTTGGAGGACACTCTGTTGGGATCTATCCTGGATGGTCTGATGTGGTGTGGAAAGAACGGCAAAGACGGTAACACTCTCAAAGCAGTAGATAAGAAACACAGTTTATTATTTGAACAGTGCAACAAACCACAAGCTAAAGAGCACCGACAGTTTATATAAATCATGCTGGAGCACTATGCTATCGCTTGAGAAACCTAGTAACGTTGACCACTATCAGGCTACAGAAAAGAGAAACATATAATTCTACGAGTCTTACTATGTCAGCAGAGCATCTTTCTAGCTCCCCCTTTTAAAACGACTAATTGGAACGACAGTAGAACAAAGATGGTAAATGGCCTGCATTTGTATAACGCTTTACTTAGTCCCTAAGGACCCCAAAGCGCTTTACACTACATTCAGTCATTCACCCATTGGTGATGGCAAGCTACACTGTAGCCACAGCTGCCCTGGGGCGCACTGACAGTAGGCAAACATGGGGTTAGTATCTTGCCCAAGGATATTTGACATGCAGCCAGGAGGCAGCCTGGGATCAAACAACCGACCTTCTGATTTGTGGCTAACCTGCTCTGCCACCTGAGCTACAGCCAAAGATATCAATGTTTATAAATAGCACTTTTTTCCCAAATAAACTTTTCCTAATACTTTAATGTTTTGGGAAATATGTCTTTTTATTCTTGCTGAGAGGTATAGCGTTATACTGCCATTATATCTGTACACTGAATACCAGGAGAGCAGAAACATTAGAAAACAGCTCACCAGGTAGGGGCACAGAAACTTTTGAAAAATGCTTGAAAGAAATTTGAGATACAAGTATGTTTCAAGTATCTTGAAAGATACTGGAAACTGTTGAAAGATACTTTACAATGATATATAATAATAAATGAATCAGTTAATAGTAATAATAAACTAAAGGTAGTTGCACTCAAATGAAGGGTGTGTTTTTAACTTTTGTTTTTTAGTGCAAATTCCAAAAACATATGCTATGTAGACAGTGTAATTTATCAAATATATTTTTAAAAAAGAGTTTATCTTTGTGATAGAAATTGTGTTGAAATTGATCTCTAAACAGACATTGCCATGTAAAAATGTAAATATTAGGTTTCTGGGGGTTTTTTCTTATTCATTTTGTTATATTGTTACCAGCACCAGACCTACAGGGGAAATCTGGACCTGCAACAGTTGGCAAACAGGCTAGAAAGCACTGCGGCAAACTATTAAAATATCACATGGATTATTAGAAAGGACACCAAAGTTAGCATCTTGCTCAGGCCGGAGGTCATTTATTTATGAGCTACTGTTAATTCACTTACCATATACAAAGTACAACAATAACAGATTTAATTTAAAGTTACAAAAAGCATTCTTTTACATGCAAAAATAAAGGCAAATGAATTCACTCACTCACAGCTAAAAGATAACTTAAGAATAAGTTAAAAAAAAAGAAAAAAAAAAGACACAATTCACGCAATCATCCCACAACATTTGTCCCACTTACGCCATTATTCTTGAACGTTACCAGAATGTAAATACAACATGGTGGCAGAGAACCGCAAATGCCATGCTCATCGAATCACAGGTTTTTCCTCATGTACTCAGTACTGTCTGGTTAACACTAGGACAAACTCTACAACACATTTTCTGCAGCTGCAGGTTGCTTCTATTACAACACATATTTATAAAATGTTTGTTGTGTGGTATTTTATGAAAAAATACCACACAACAACACTGTCACTATCATCTGGGGTGTTTCAGCTAGGACACAAAATATATGAGGCACTTTTTTAATTTTTAACTTTTATTTTCTGTCCAGTGTGGTTATGTAGTGTTGTGAGATTTCTTTTTTCCTCATGGTTGTGTTTTATTTGAAGAGCTAACCAAACCAAATGTGCATGTTGCTGTCATAGATACCTTTACTACTGGGTGTCCCGGATGGTCAGACTGTGAAAACAACCCCGTTCGATCATTTTGGAAATGTGCCTCTGCTGCTGTAAGTTTTCAACATGAATTTGCTCGCTTTTCTTTCTCTCTGTTAAACAGTATAGTCCTGAGGTCGTGCATTGGTTAAAATAACACACAAGTGGACCGCAGAGTGCAGCAAGTCCCTCCTGAGTATAAGTGATGTTGATGGAGAAAAGAAATGTTCACGCTGCCTCGTTGTCTGTCAATGAGGCTTTGTGTCGGTCTCCATGGAGCGCTCTCCTGAGTGAGCAGCAGCCCACACATTCAAAGGAGCCCTGAGACCAATAGTTATGCATTTCAATTGTTAAAGGGAATATCCCCCGTAAAACAGATTTAACTCCCTGGTAGACATGCTCCACTGTGTATAATAAACTTTAGTTTATTTATTTATTTATTTTGTTTCACACATGGTACAGCAGAAATTCATTTCCCATACACAACCTTCCTTTCAATTAAAGTAACACTGTTTCCATGCATGAAAAGGAGCAGGAAGAAGAAGAAATTCTTATGACACCTGCCCCCTATCTGTGACAATACAAGTAGGCAACCAAAATTACACTCTGACAATATTCTGCACATAACAAAACAAAACAAAACAAACAGAACAATATACTCAACAATGAGCAATACCACTAAATATCAAGCTAAAAGGATAATTTTTTCTACAATTAAATTCTGTTATTTTCAACTTCTTCATACTGGTTTATCATTTTATTCTTATAGCAGATTTTAAATTGAGAAACATTTGTACAACACTTAAGATGATCATTGAGAGAATTCCAGTTTCTTAAGCCTATGACTGTTGGACACATTGGCCTTTGTGTGGTTCGAGCAAACCGATGCTTAAAATAAAACTTCCTTCTGCCGTCCCCATTTTCTGAACACAATACAAATAAACTTTGTAACTTAAGAGGTAGTGTTTTATTTTTTGCCCTAAACATAATAATTAATGTCTGTAATTTCACTATATCTTCTAGTTTTAATAATTTCGATTTTATAAACAAACTATTAGTGTGTTCTCTATATTTAACATTATGCATAATTCAGAGCGCTCATTTCTGTAATAAATATAATGGTTTCATATTAGTCACGTATGTATTCCCCCATACTTCAACACAATAACTCAGATAGGGTAGAAACAATGAAAAATATATTATTCTCATTGTCTTGTAATCTAATATATATCTTACATTACTCATGATATAAATACTTTTAGCCAACTTTTTTTTTTGTTCATCTATAATAATACCTCCATTGTCCAAGATGAAGTCCTGGCCCACAGATTAGGCCTCATCCCCATCAAAGCTGACCCTCGTCTGTTTGAGTACAGAAACACTGGGGAGGAGTCTGCAGAGGAAGAGGGTTCAGAAATAGACTTTTTTTTTAACATGTTCAATATGAGATTTCCATGTTAACTTGTCATCCACTATTACACCCAGAAAACGCAATTCTGTCACTCTTTCAATTAATACTCCCTCTATAGATAATACTAATCTCTTCCTCCTTTACACGGTTTCCGAATATCATAAACTTTGTTTTTTCCAAATTCAGCGATAACTTATTTACATCAAACCATTTTTAAATTTTTTTCATTTCAATAACCATAATTTTAGCCAATTCTTTCAAGTTTTCTCCAGAACAATAAAAATTTGTATCGTCTGCAAACAAAACAAAATTTAACATTTTTGACACACCACAAATGTCGTTTATATATAAATTAAAAAGTTTTGGTCCTAAAACAGAACCTTGAGGGACCCCACATTCTATTTCCATTCTATCAGATGAATTGCCTAAACACTGCACATACTGAAACCTATTATCTAAATAACTGCTTAACCAGTTCAATACTATTCCTCTCACACCATAAGTACTTAACTTAGAAATCAAGGAGTGTTGCAGAGTGTCAAAAGCTTTTTTTTTTTAAATCAATGAATACCCCTATAGTATATTTATTACTATGTGTTGCTGATGAAATGTCTTCAATAGTATTCATTAATGCTACTGCTGTTGATCTGTTCCGTCGAAATCCGTACTGACTTTCACTTAACAGTTGATGTTTTTCAATGAAACTATCAAATCTTTGTGCAAAGAGTTTTTCATGCACTTTAGAAAACTGTGATAGCAATGATACTGGTCTATAATTATTAAAACTATGTCTGTCTCCTGATTTATGAAGAGGGATAACTTTTGCCACTTTCATTCGGTCAGGAAATACACCCGTATAAAATGAGAGATTAAAAATATAACAGAGAGGTTTGATTATACAATCCATGGTCTTTTTTACAATGACCATGTCTAACCCATCACAGTCAGTGGATGTCTTGTTTTTAGAATTTGCTACAATAGCTATGATTTCTTTTTCAGTGATTTCCCCTAAAAACATAGACTGTACCACTCTGCTCTTTCCTTTCCATTCGTCATTCCATTCTGAATCATCCTGTTTTCTAATTAAGTTTGCCAGGTTAGGCCCAATATTTACAAAAAAAGAGTTAAATTCATTTACCACTTCATTCATTCATATCACTTACGACCTTATTTTTCTTATTAAAGTAAGTAGGTAAATTTAAAGATGTATATTTATTACCCAATACGTTTTTTAAGATATTCCACGTACCCTTAACATTATTTTTGTTTTTGTAAAATAATTTATTATAATACTCTTTCTTAGCCTTTCTGATAATTAATACTAACTTATTTTTATAAACTTTATATTTCATTTCAGCAGGCTTTGTTCTAAGTTTTATATAATCTCTATACAGTTTATTTTTCTTTTTACATGCATTTTCTAGTCCTTTTGTTATCCATGGTTTACCAGTAGTTTTCTTTTTCTTTTGCTTATATAATACCAGTGGACAGCGATTTTCATACAAAACCAAATAAATATTTAAGAATGCCTCGTATGCAGCATTGACGTCATTTACATAAACCTCATTCCAATCTTCTTTCATAAGATCTTGCCTGAACTTATTTATTGCATCATCATTTCTAATTCTTATATATCTGTCCACACACACTTCCTCCTTTCGTGTCATTTTATAATCTAAAGTAACAAAAACAGGTAAATGATCACTTATGTCATTTATGACAAGACCACTTATAATGTTGCTTTCCAAGCAATTAATGAAAATGTGATCAATTGAAGTAGCTGACTTTTCAGTTATTCTACTAGGTTTAGTAATCAGAGGGTAGAACCCTCTTCCAAATAATAACTCAAAAAAATCTGATGATGCCTTATGATTGGACATTTTTAAAAAATCAATATTATAATATAGAAGCCCGATAGAAGGAGTCCTATCGGGCTTGGTTAGCCTGTGGGACTCCGGAGGCAGCCAACAGGTATCGACAGGCCAAGCGGAATGTGGCTCGGGCAGTGGCTGAAGCAAAAACTCGGGTGTGGGAGGAGTTCGGAGAAGCCATGGAAAAAGACTTTCGGACTGCCTCGAAGAGATTCTGGCAAACCGTCAGGCGTCTCAGGAGGGGAAAGCGGTGCTCTACCTGCACTGTGTATAGTGCTGGCGGAGCGCTGCTGACGCCGACTGAGAAAATTGTCAGGCGGTGGAAGGAATACTGAGGACCTCCTTAATCCCACTGACACGTCTTCCGAGGAGGAAGCAGAGTCTGGGGATGAGGGGAATGACCCGCCAATTTCCGGGGGCGAGGTCACTGAGGCAGTTAAACAACTGCTTGGTGGCAGAGCCCCTGGTGTTGATGAGGTCCGCCCCGAGTTCCTGAAGGCTCTGGACGTTGTGGGGCTGTCTTGGTTGACACACCTCTGCAATGTTGCGTGGAGATCAGGGGCAGTACCCCTGGACTGGCAGACCAGGGTGGTGGTCCCCATCTTTAAGAAGGGAGATCGGAGGGTGTGTTCCAACTACAGGGGGATCACACTCCTCAGCCTCCCTGGGAAAGTCTATGCCAGGGTGCTGGAAAGGAGAGTTCGTCCGCTAGTCGAACCTCGGATACAGGAGGAACAATGCGGTTTTCGTCCTGGTCGCGGAACACTGGACCAGCTCTTTAGCCTCTCAAGGATACTTGAGGGTGCATGGGAGTTTGCCCAACCAGTCTACATGTGTTTTGTGGACTTGGAGAAGGCATTCGACCGTGTCCCTCGGGTGTCCTGTGGGAGGTGTTGCGGGGAGTATGGGGTGTCTGGCCCATTGCTACGGGCCATTCGATCCCTATACAACCGTTGCAAGAGCTTGGTTCGCATTGCCGGCAATAAGTCGGACTCGTTTCCGGTGGGTGATGGGCTCCGCCAGGGCTGCCCTTTATCACCGGTTCTGTTCATAATTTTATGGACAGGATTTCTAGGCGCAGCCAAGTGGCGGAGGGCTTTCACTTCGGTGGCCTCAGAATCTCATCTCTGCTTTTTGCGGATGATGTGGTTCTGTTGGCTTCATCGGGTGAAGGCCTCCAGCTCGCACTGGAACGGTTCGCAGCCGAGTGTGAAGCAGCGGAATGAGGATCAGCACCTCCAAATCTGAGGCCATGGTTCTCAGCCGGAAAAGGGTGGAGTGCCCACTCCGGGTCGGGATGAGTTCCTGCCCCAAGTGGAGGAGTTCAAGTATCTCGGGGTCTTGTTCGCGAGTGATGGGAGAAGGGAGCCGGAGATCGACAGACGGATTGGTGCTGCGGCTGCAGTGATGCGGACGCTGCACCGGTCCGTCGTGGTGAAGAGGGAGCTAAGTGTAAAAGCGAAGCTCTCAATTTACCGGTCGATCTACGTCCCTACCCTCACCTATGGCCATGAGCTGTGGGTAGTGACCGAAAGAACGAGATCGAGGATACAAGCGGCAGAAATGAGCTTCCTCCGAAGGGTGGCTGGCCTCTCCCTTAGAGATAGGGTGAGAAGTTCAGCCATCCGGGAGGGGCTCAGAGTAGAGCCGCTGCTCCTCCACATCGAAAGGAGCCAGTTGAGGTGGTTCAGGCATCTGAAAAGGATGCCTCCTGGGCGCCTCCTGGGTGAGGTGTTCCGGGCATGTCCCACTGGGAGGAGGCCCCGGGGCAGACCCAGGACACGCTGGAGAGATTACATCTCTCGGCTGGCCTGGGAGCGCCTTGGTGTTCCCCCGGATAAGCTGGAGGAGGTGGCTGGGGAGAGGGAGGTCTGGGCTTCCCTGTTTAGGCTACTGCTCCCGCGACCCGGTCTTGGATAAAGCGGATGAAGATGGATGGATGGATGGAATATTATAATCACTGCAAATACAGAATGTCTTATTTCCCTTTACCTTGCTCAATAAATCTTCTACTACATCTGTGAATGTTTCTATCAGTGTCCCAGGCCTCCTATACATACAAGTAACAATTATATTACTCTTTATTTCCATTTCTATTTCTACTGTCACACACTCCATTAAATCATCAATAGCCACAGACATATATTCAACCTGTTTACATTTCAAATCACTATCAACAAAAAGTGCCACACCTCCTGCCTTCTTATTAGATCTATTTATATGATATAATTCATACCCATCAATGTGAAAGTCCCAACCCCTGTCCTCATCTATCCATGTTTCTGATAGTGCTATCACTTTAAACTTGCCTTTCAGATTATTCAAAAAATCATTGATCAGAACAAAACTTTTATAGAGGCTTCTACAGTTGAAATGAATTAATGAAAATGTATTGCCTAAGTCAACATTATCCCTAAATTGATTCTCAGTATAATACTCGCATGTAACATTAATTGCATTAAGCACATTCCTTTCTGGATCGATATTATTTTCAAAATCATGTAATTTGTAATCCGAATCTTCAGTCATTGTGATTGGGTATTCTTTAAATGTCTGTTATCCTTATGACATACCCAAGTATTTCACAACATATTTTGAGAAACCACTCATAGCTATATAGCTTTATAAATTGAATGCAAATGCAAATTGCATGAGTGCAAATGCAAGGCCTACATAGCTTTAAATAAAGTGGCTTCTGACTTTGGCATTAATTTAGAGAGCACAGAAATACCATAAAGTAAGGAAAAGATAAATTTAGTGAGAGAATTTATTAAATGTTTTTATGAATGAAATGCTGTTTACTAAACTGTGACCTATTGAGGACTTGGAATTTGTTACGTTTTTCTCCTCAATCCACCATTTCCTTATGTCAGTGGTTCACCAGTTTCATCTGCGCATTCACTGAACCCCTCTTTAGTGAAAAATAAAATATGATTTTTTTTCAAATTCAGGACATAGATATGTCTTTTACTGGTGCACGAAATGAGCCGTGCATGTCACGGCGGAGGCTCTGCCGAACCCCTGAGACCGACTCACCGAACCCCTACGGTTCGATCGAACCCAGGTTAAGAACCACTGCCTTATGTGCATGATAATCTTAGCAAATCTCTAGAATTGTTCTTGGAATTATTTTGATGTTTCTTAAAGAGTGAAGAAATATTTGTTTTTTCTTCACAAGATGAGTGAGTCTTTCTTCAAAATCCTCTTTGTATGTGTTCATAGTATGCAGATGCTGCCTGTGGTGATGTCACGGCAATGCTAAGCGGGTCCACCACCACACCATTCGATCCTGAAAGGTAGGACTGCTTCTGCTGCTCTAACAGTTTTATGGCTTTTAGTGAGAAAAGTTAATAAATGTCTTTTCATGTGAATTACAGCCACTAATGTAACACTGGCATATGCACCAAATTTTTTTTTTTTTTTTTTGGCCTGTCCCGTTTGGCTCTTTTGCCATCAGAATCATTGTCTAAAGGCGAAGAAAGATGCCCAACGGATTTACTTTACCAAATGGACCATCCCAGCCTTGCCGTAATGGTCTATTTGATTCACCCTTCTATTGTTTATTTTATTTTATTTTCACTTGCTAAATACAGGACAGACTTGACTGGGGAAAAGAAAGGGGAGAAAGAAAGAGGGAAAGAAAAACAGCGGGGAAGAGGAAAGGTGATAAAGGGCAAACAACAAAAACCAACAAAATAAGCAGACAAAAAAATACATATATCAATCACCTGGATCACCTGTTGAGAAAGAAAAAAGAGAAAACGAGCAGAAGAGAAAAAAAAGAGCAATATAATAAACAACATCACAATTATCTATGGCAGACCTTCCCAAAGTGTGGGGCCCGCCCCCTAGGGGGGGCGCAGAGCCATGGCGGGGGGGGGCGCGGTATGAAAAGGGGGGGGGGGGCACGCCTGGACACTGCTAGCACAGGGCGCCCACAGAAACGCAAAGCAGGAGATGAAGCATCGCCAAATATGTTTCCAAACCAACTTCATTCCAAGCCAAAGACTAGAAAATATGGTGAAGCATATCTGCCCTTTGGTTTCACCTGCACAAGTGCCAAGGCAGGTCTCCCCTGCAGAATTGGTTTTCCCTTTGTCGGGAGCAGCGCTGGGCTCTTCAAATCACGGACAAACAGCATCCCACATTCTTGATTTTTAGTTCACGAACACTTGTTGCAATAACTAACTACTCCTGACATTTTAGAGATGTTAGCTCTTTATGCAGTAAAGTTAGTGGGATACAAATAATATCAGGCTGATCCTGCCACGATTTGTTCCTCCGGTCCAAATCACGGACAAACAGTATCCCACAGTTGTTTATATTTTTGAACCCATTTTGCACAGAGAGGCATTTTTTGAAAAATTTATTGATAGCAATGTTGAATATTATTACACAGGAAAAAAACAACTACAAGTAAAATAATCACACCCTGACGCCTCTGCCTTTCTAAATGGAGGGACAGTAACTGCGTGTGTAAGCGTGTAAAAACTGCAGACAGTCAGATTAACAGTACTTTGTCTCTATCTGCCATTCTGCAATTCATCTCATATAAACAATAACGTGGCGCACAGCGTGACGTGAAAAAAGGCACATACCTTTGACGTTGCGTGACGAACTCTGTATTCCTCGTCCACACGTAAACGCAAAAAAAGGAGTTTTAAAAAATCTCCGTTTTCAGTGATTCGAAACGCCATTTACGTGTGGATGAAACAGCTGCGTTTTCAAAAATACCCGTGTAGGTGTGGACGTAGCGTAAAAGAGTTAGTAGTTTATTTTATTACTACCTGTAATTTATTGCAGATTACTTGTATTTGCTTAATTGTTTACTAAATGTTTGAGGTGTGAAATAAACCGCAGTGGAGCAAAAGTATGGGTGTGTGTGGTTGGAGGATGTGTTTGTGCGTGCGCGGGGGATGGGGGTAGGGGGGGGGGGCGCGAACATTTTTCTTGTAAAACAAAGGGGGGCCTAGCAAAAAAAGTTTGGGAACCACTGATCTATGGGAATATAACAGTAAATACTAAATATTAAACATTATTGTGCAGCACGTAAGATCGACAGCGCACAGTGTGCTTTGAGGTAGGAGCCAAAAAGGGTGTAGTTTGTGTGTGTGAGCACCCGTGTGTACACCTGTGAGCATGAGCGCGCTTGCATTTAAAAGGTTCCTTCATGTAATGATCTGCTAGAGGGTGTGGGGGGCCACAGCCCCGTCCTCCAGGGCATGAAGCAGGTATGGAGGAGATCAAAACTCCAGACATCCAGAGGCCCTCAGAACACAAGAGACCAAGGAAGACCAACAGAGGGGCAGCCGCGCCACTATCCCAAAAAGAGCTGAGGAGAGCCCCAGATGAGGGGTCACTCAGCAGCCGCGGAGCAGAAGCCAGGGGGGGTAGCAGTGACGTGCCCGTGAGCTGCCCGCCGGCAGCCAGCTGTGCCAGAGTGATCGAGCCCCAGGCCGAGAGGCCGAGGGCACCCCACCCCCGAAGTGGCCCGAGTGAGCCCCAGGCTCCAGGCCCCGACAAGCAGCCACCAGGAGTGAGCTGGTGGGTACCTGGACGCCCATCCCCGGACACAAAGAACCACCAATGCACCGATGTCTGAGGGCGTCTGCCACTGGCAGGGGGAGTGGTGGGGGGAGATAGGCCTCCATACCTTGGAGGGCCTGAGATGTCCCCAGAGAGGTGGGGTCTGATACCTGACCTGACATATAGACACAGACAAACAGGCACACACAAACATCCATTCCCACCCTCATGCTCTCATATGCAATTACTCAACACTCACCCAACGTGGAGACAGACATAAATAGACACTGTAAACACAATCACACTCCCCAAGCGTACTCTAAGCCCCGGGTCTAGGTACCCTTGCCCCTGGAGGGGGAAACTGCACCCAGACCCAGGTAGTGTTACCCTTTTCCCTGTGGTGGAGAGAAGCAGACTGCCCCGACTTGGCAGCAGCAGAGAGGCCCCACATTCCAGACCCCAATCGGATGGCCAACTCCTCCTCCTAGCCCCCCCCCCGCTCCAACAAGCAGCAGAGAACGGGGGTGTGTGAAGACTCCAAACCTCCCTCCGCCCGCTCATATGTAGTGTTGATGCATGTGTGTTCTAAGGTGCATTTAATATGCACCAAATTTCAAGCGAAGATATCTCTAGGCTTTGACTAAACTCTACTCAGTTCTTTTTCATCAATTTATTTTTCCATATTTGGAAATATGGTAACTATATTGGCCTCATTTAGTCACAAACTGATAGCAGACTGATTCTGACTTATTGCTGTTTTATCACCTGCTGCTTTGAAGATGGCAACTAGCAGGAAGCGGTCACAGACCTGGTCCTCATCTTCAGAGCAATCATTTTAAAAGCAGCGAGACTGCAGGATTATTGTAGACAGTCACAACGTTTCTGGTTGTGGTTTGTGTTAGGTCTGCGCTCGCAGGCCCGCTGGTTCAAAGACAAAAATTAACCAAACAGTTTTAATTTTTTGTGTTTTTTTTTTCTTTTCAGTATTTTTGCAAGCATTGAGGTGACGAGGCTTAAAGCCCCTAGGGTCAGTAGCCTGAATGTTGTTATGGTCTTACAGATGAATGCCAAGTAAGATTTTCTCTTTTTACACAAATCTGTCATCAAAATGTTCTTCTTTATTTGTTTGATTTAAAATCAATGAAGCCAATCGGGTACATGAATGTTTTATGATCCTACATTTACTGATTCTGTTCCATTTCTGTTTCTAACATCTTCAGATCAGACTGTACAAATGCATCCTTGAAGAATTTACAGAATCAGTTAGACCCAAACATAACATACAGCTGCAAAGACGTGGCTGAGTAAGTACATGTGTGTTACAGAGGATCTTACGACCTGTTTGTACCTGTCCTCACAAAGCACAGCTGATCTGTTTTTATTATCTTGTAATCCTTCCAAACAGACATCGGGTTGAGCAATGCGGGTCCCAACCACAGATAATGTGTGGATCCTGCTGGTGAAGATGTGTGATTATATCTGAAATAACATAATACCACTGAGTATTTCTGTACATGTGAAATGCATTTTTCTAATGAACATCTCTAACACAGCTGCTATCTCCTGGTTGGCAGAATATGCATTATTTTCAAAATAAAATGTTAACATACAAGGTTGTAAACTTTATTTGGACTGCAAAGTGTAATACTGATTGTTGTGTAATCACATCCTAATCCCGCACCAAGAAGGCAGAATTTCTTGTTATTTCAGATCTTCAGCAATAATTCTCTGGGCTTTTTTTGAAGGCCTGTCAGAGTTTTTCTTTGAACGCTCTTTGGAGTGACTTACTAAAAGTGATCCTTCAAGCAAAAAAAGGCAGCTCAAGTCAGGGAACGAACCAGTGTAGACACAATACTGCCAATTTAGCAAAGAACCCATCATAAATTGTATCTTTAGGCACTTTGTTACTAGCAGACTTTCTCAAAAATGCATCATTTGTTCCAGTTTATTTAGAAAAATATACAAATTGTTTGGAAGATTAAGAAAAAGCTGGATGGAAAATCAGTGGCAATGGGTGTTAATGAATGAAGAATCAGAATCAGAGACTGGCAGTAAGCCGTTACAAGTTACGCGCTACTGTAAACCAGGGGGTGTCCAACTCCAGGCCTCAAGGGCCGGTGTCCTGCAGGTTTTAGATGTGTCCTTGACAAGGTTATTATCGTTAACGAAAACTAACGAAATAACGAAAACTAGAAGTGAAAAAACATTTTCGTTAACGGAAATAAAAATAAAAACAAAAAAAGGAAAACTAAAACTGTAATGAGTGTTCACAAAACTAACTAAAATTAACTGAATTTATAGCAAAAATGTGTTTAGTTTTCGTTGATGTGTGTGTGTCATACAATAGTCAAGAGTGAAAATGAAGTTTAGTTTCCAGATTTTTTTCTTGCTGTGTCTCATTATGTCAGCAGGTGGCAAGTACGTTAGTCGAGTCGTCTGTGTTGCTGCTCCGTCCACGCGCAGAATCATGTCAGGAAAAGTCTGGAGAAAGCGCCAGAGTCCAATTTGGGATTACTTTGAATATGACTGTGTTTTGGATAAAGCAAGTGTCTTGTAGTGGAAAGAGACAAATTATGAGGGACATTTCTAAAGGGAAAAAAATCCCACAAACCTTAAAGTGCACTTGAAAAGCTCACACAAGAAGGCTAACCTAGCTTACCTTGAGAAGGTAAGGGAGCACACTCAACCCTCATCCCCAGAAACAGAAGCTAACCCCAGGCAAGGCAGCGTGATGCATCCCGAGACAACAGGACTGGGATATCTACATAACTGTGTGAGTCAATTGCCTTCAAAAAGTTTATCAATTCACTTGAACCAAAATTACGAACATCCGGTGCTGCAAGAGTTAATAGTCTCATTGGGGCCAAGATATACATTTTATAGTTGCCTGGTATCAACGGTTGTTCATCTGCCCTAATTTATTTATTTATTTAAAGAACCCATAGGTGGAAATGTCAAGTTCAATCTTTTTTACGCACGCACAAATTCTTTATACACATACAAATCTTTTTTACACACACACAAATTCTTTTTACACATACAAATCCTGATTTACAAGTACAAAATATTTATGACCACATTTTGAGCCCATACGAGTGTGATAGCAACAGACACGTGTGTAGATCAACAATGGATATTATGGAGTGCGGGAGAGAGTACAACCATGTAGCGTTTAAAGCTTGGAAGTACTGACATTACTTTGAGTTTGATTCCGTAAAAAGTGACAAAAGCATTAGCGTCTGCTGTAGACTCTGCATGGAAAGAAAACTTCTTTCTACAGCAAAAACTTAAGCTTCAAATCTGAGCAAGCACCAAGCACGCTGCCACAGGAATGTGAAATTCACAGAAAACCCCCCGGATCCTTCCACTGACATGATCGCTGCAGCACCGGACATACCTCCACTGGCCCCACTTCTGCTCCACAGGTGACAATAGATTTAAGAGCGACAGGACTCAGTGCTGCTGAGTCTTTGATTTTATTGATTTTTTTGCTGTGTTTTACTTGCATCTATTTCAAAGAGTGAGTGTAAACACTAAACATTATTTTATTTTATATGCTGGAATATGCAGAAAATTGGTTTAAATGTTAAACAAATTTTTTCAAGTCAAAGACTGTATGGTTTACCAAAAATACATAAGCAGGGTGCACCTTTAAGACCGATTGTCTGCATGATCAACTCTGTCACCTATAACATCTCCAAGTTTCTGGCTTCGATCCTCAACCCGCTGGTGGGCAGCTCTGAACACCACATCCAGAACACCCTGGATTTTGTTGGGAAGGTGAGAGATGTCATTATGGAGGCAGATGAAACCATGGTCTTGTACAACGTTACATCTCTTTTCACTTGCATCCCAGTCACGGAAGCGTTGGAGGTAGTCCGTAAGAGATTACAGGATGACACCAACCTCAGCAACAGGACCACTCTCAGCATCGACCAAGTGTGTTTGCTTTTGGAACTGTGTCTTCATTCCACCTACTTCACATACAAGGGTCAGTTCTACAGGCAGAAACATGGGTGTGCCATGGGCTCCCCAGTTTCACCCATCGTGGCCAATTTGTACATGGAAGAAGTGGAAAAGAGGGCTTTGCTATCCTACCCTGGAACACCACCAAGCCATTGGTGGTGTTCCACATCGCAATGATTTCTGAACTTTTTGAAACAAAAGTATTAATGTTTACATGTGTGAGTCATATGTGGATGACACCTGGGTGAAAATCAAATCTCAGGACGTACTACATTTCATGGATCACATTAACTCAGTGGACCGATACATCAAATTCACCAGAGAGGATATGAAAAGTGGCAGGTTAGCCTTCTTAGACTGTGAGATTTCCATCAGTAATGGGGGACATCTAAAAGCTGACGTGTACCGTAAACCTACACATACGGATCAGTATCTAAGGTTTGACTCTCATCATCCACTGGAGCACAAACTGGGTGTCATCAGGACGCTACAACACAGAGCGAACACCATCCCATGTCCAAAAGCTACTCGATGTTGCATCACTGCGATCTGTAATGCATTGATTTCCTGATTCTGCTGTTCGTTGATCTTGCACGAAGCGTTCAAGAAGAGTCCAAAGCGGTAGTCCAGAGTTTCGATCCTCAGCATGTTTTTTCTGGTTCCCACCCAGGGGAACAACGTGTGGAGTACTTTCTGTCCGGTAGTTCACAGTTTGAATTCCTTGGGTACGTTGCTTCCCCATATCGGGTCATGTGGTTGAAGTTTAGGGAACGTAGATCTTCTTTTCCGGCGTGCTGTAGAAGTGGTGTTTACTGCGGTCATCCTGAAAGTGTGGTCTGACAGGAATATGGGAGCACACGTTCCTGTCCAGCCTGGGGGCAGTATGAAATATGCCCGTTGTCCACATAGCCAGGCCATTCCTTGCACCCAGTACGTGCCGTTAGAAGGTCCACTCATATTCACAGGGGCGCCCTCTCCGAGGCCTGCAGTTTGGACACAGTTTGTGGTGTTTCCAACGGGTGTGTTACCTTTCTCTTGTTGATAACACATGGAGTGGTTCTTCCCTGGGAGTTGGTCCAGAAACACTGGGAAGTGGATGGATGTATTCCGGTTTGTCACGTTGAAATCAATCCAGAAGAGTTGATCACATGTTCCATTACTAAGTCCAACAGCATGTGGGATTGTGTCGTTGGTGATGATTCGGCTGTGCTGGAATCCAATGCCAGCAAAGCTGGCTGCACACTTTGCTTGAGTGTTGTTCATATATTCACCATATAGTGTGGGGTGTGTCGATGTGCTGGGCATATGAGAACAGACATAACAGTCTGTATTTGCCGATTCCGCCTTGGTCCTGTCATGGATATAACAGTACCAGGCATTGTTCAGCCAAGGGTGGATGTGGTCTTGCGTCATGTCTCTTAGGTGGGAGTTGTCGTGCGTCCATCTTTTCTGTCTGCCTCGTGGTTCAGCTGTTGTTGGTGTCAGCTGGGGTCCTGTAAGGGTGAGCATCGTAGTCAAGGTAACCAAGAGGGTCCACCTTCCCATGGTTGTACACACCTGCACCTGGCTGCCCTAAAGTTGATCGGATGGAGATTGGAGTGCGGGCTTACTCTACGGGGGCCCAATCGGCACTTCCCCCCTCACCCCCGAAGCAACCAAGTGCGAGTGAGACTTTCCTTTACTAGTTGATTTCTGTGAAGGAAGTGGAATCCTCGGGGACCTCAGCCTTTTGGCAGTGGCTCTGATGTGGCTCTGATGTATCCAGGAGGGTCTCTCCGCTATTTTGCAGGCAGTTGGAGTGGCATTTCAACAGAAATGCACGTTCAAAATATTATCACAAAAGAGAATTTCCTTCATACAGTAAATTACTTGTGCTGTATCAATCAAACAGAAAGCATCTCACAATTTATTGTATTACCAACTAAATTTATTGTCTGATTACTGCTTGGTCATACCAGACTCTCTCTGTGTCTTTATTTTTTCTTCTCTGTTTTCACAAACGTTTCACCTATTGTCCTGCAAGCTGGAGAGTTAAATGTCAGCAGTGGATAAATTCAGCATTTGATAACAAAACTCTGTTAAGTTTTTCCTGCTTTAACACCAATGAGAGATATAGGCGCATGTATAGTGTGTGCTATAGTGTAAGCTGTTCTTCATTGTATGTATGTGTGTTAATACGCTTGCATGCAGGGCCTCTTTTTTTTTTTTTTTTTTTTGTAGAGACAACAGAGCACATTGCACGGGGGCAGAAAACAGGGAGCCAAGGTCATAACTCAGGCTCACTGACAGAAAGAATGTAAATGCTTAGTTTTGTGGCTGTGGTGCATTTTGTATGGCTTCTTTTCTTTTGTTTAGTAGCTTTCTGCCTTCACCTGAGAGGGTGTGCCCTAAGTATGTGACTTCAGGTCTCCATAATTAGAGTTCATTTAAAGATAAATAAGATGATTTCATTTATTGCTCGCAGATCATGCACTAGACGGTATTTTGCAGTATTAGCTTTCTTCACCACTTAAACAAAACACCACTCTTTGTTTGTTTTATCATTATTATTATTATTATTATTGTTATTATTATTTTAAATTCTCCTTTCTCAAAAACAGAAAATGAAATTGTAGTTGTTCTTGGCTGAGAAACACAAACCCCCCTTTTTTTTTTCTTTTTCTTTTTTTTTTTCCCAAGACAAGAAACTAAGTTTTAACTTTTCTGCCTTATCACCTAAAACAAAGCAGACAACCCAGCTCTCAGCTGGCTCTGAACTTATCATCATCAAGGTCGCATGGTGAGAGCTACTTCAGAAGTCAAAGTACTCCTCACTCAAGCAACACATCAAAAAAACAAAAAGCAAAAAAACTCTACACACACTACACAGAGAACAACAGTAAAGACACAACTGAAAATGCTGTTCTTCTTCGTTCTCCTTGAATTTTAGAATAAATTTTACCTGCATTAGTAAATCATGTGCCTAATCATTATGTGTCACTGTGATACACAAGTGTGATCACAATTTTTTTTTTCAATTCAACAAAACAAACAAACAAACAAAACAAACAAACCAAAACAAAACAAAAAAGGCTGCTGCCAAAAACAAATCAGAAGTATGAGGGGAAAAAAACTGAGCTCACAGACAGCTGCATGTTGCAGCTCCTGCTCTAAAAAATGTGTAACCTGCTCATCAGCTTACAGTGACCACATATTTAATTCAGCTTCTCACTCTTGTAGCTTTAGCTGTTATATACAGGGTTTAGCTTATTAGTTGTTAGTATAGGTGTGCTCTATATTTCAGCAATGTCTCATCTAGGATGACAGGTTTTCAAGCAGGTCAAGTGCTTCTATGCACTTAAAGAAAATATCTAAACTAATTATTTTCTTCATCTCATATGTCATTGTACTGAAGTTGAGCAAACCTTAAGCTTGATGCAGACTACTTTTAGCAATTATCCACCTCACATCATAATTTACCGAGGTGCCTCTTCATATTAATATTATTTCATTATTAACGCTATTATCTCTTTATATAAGAGCAATAGTATATTACAATATTTATTTATATTTTATTTGTATCCACCAAGGGCTGCAGGTGATCTGCAGTTTCACCCCCTCCCAAGCTGGAGACATTTTCCTTTTCACACACTTTCCTTGGCTGAACAATGACACAACCTTAATATACCTTATGCATTGTGAGATTATTATATTATCTTATGCCATGTTATACCCCTAATTAAAGATTGTGAAACTATTATGTAGTTTTAGTTTGCATTATTCTCCTGAAGAGGTGATAACTATTAGATTTATTAAACTGATTTGTATTAGATTAGACTGCTGATTTATTGTGAATGAATGATATTGTTTTATGATGCGTTATACTGCTGAGTTATAAGAAATACCGTTTTCAGAGAGTCATGGCCTTATTTGTCTGATTAGAAGAGAACAGAACATACTGCAGAGGTTTTCTGCCCCATCTCATCAGGAGGAGATAAAACAAGGAGCCGAGGTCATAACTTAGGCGCCGTGTGAGAGAAAGAATGTGAATGTTTAGGCTTTTACGACTAGGTGGGGGCCACTAGAGGCTATAAGAGGCTGAGTAACCCTCCACCAGTTTGAGATTTGCTGTGACCCTCTGCATGCAGGTCTCCCCATCATGATGGTTTATGCTCAAAAGTGTTGAATTGTATGGAAATAAAGAATTGTTGATTGAGCATTTATACACCGAGTATTGTCCTTCCTTCAGCCCAAAGATTAAAAGAATTGGGAGATTTTAACAGCATCTCTCTATTTTATTTAATATGTGTTTGTGTGAATCATTCTGTTCATTCTGGGCATGGTCTTCATCCCAACTATGTGTCATTGTTAATACCAGTTTACAGGTTGTTATCCTTGCTATCATCAACTTGAATACATTACAGTTAAGTTCTAAATCAATTTAGCCTTTTGTTTATTTTACTTTATTCCTCTTGTATCTATATGTATTCAGTCGGGTCTGTTTCAGCCCTTTTAAACTTCTACTTTGATCTTGAATTTTTCACTTGGTGAGGGATTATTATGTTCTTCCTGATCTGAACTATTCTCTTCACCTGAGCTGCTATCCTGTTCTGAGTCACTGTCTTCTTTGTTTGTTAATGCTTTTACTCATTTTCGCCTGTCTTCCTCTCCATTCCTCTCCCCTTCTTTTGGATTATTCCTGCTCCGGTTTGTTGTTTTTCTAACCATCCCTCATCAGGTGTTAATTTTGCTTGTTTATTCCCCATTTTTACAGATTTTGCTGGGCCTTCACTGACACGCTTGACTTCAGAGTGGTTTACTGATACGGCCTTCGACTTCACCCTAGAGGTGAAGCGGTATCAGTTTTATGAGACGAAGCTCAACTGTTCTCCTTTGTCACCAGTACGTGAGCCTCAAGCAAAGAACAAAATAAAATAAAAGTAGTTCAGCAGCGTATTGTGCTGTAAAATCAACTTACTTCTAGACACATACACACACATAGACATTTGCGCGCTAATTTGTCACGAAGTATTTTACGGCTACCTCTAAAACCAGTCTAAACACAGTTCCTTTTGGCGAACTTAAACCCATTTTAATTTCTTTGTCTCAACGTGTTTTAATTTGCCTAAACATATTTTAATTTGTCACGAAGTAATTTCGGCTACCTCTAAAACCAGTCTAAACACTGTTCCTTTTGGCGAACTTAAACCTGTTTTATCACGTTTCTTTAAACCTTTGCGGCCGTTTTATATATCAAAATAGTGTTTCTCACCCTCAGACGTCTCACTGGTGGTTTGGATCACCAGACTGAATCCCACCGCCGTGGACCAGACTAAAAACACCGGCCTGGACCCGAATTTTAACGTCCCAGGTCTTTCGGCCTCATCTAAGAGGGCTGTGCACAGACTTCGGTGCTGGCTTCCCACGGCGTCAGGAATCAGTGCTGGATCCTGGAACAGAGTCACAGATAGCAGTTCTGATGTTTCTGCCCCAGCTACGAAGGACCAAAATAAATGTCAAGAGATTTATTCTAAATGACACTTCTTCAGCTGAGAGTCTAAGAGTGAAGACACACACAGACGCTGCAGTTTTAACTTGCAAGGGCGTTTCACAGAACGCTCACATCAGAGTGGGGGCCCTGTGAAGTGCGCGCTCTGCTCTTGCACTTGCCTTTATTTATACACAAGAAAAATGAATACATTTGTTCAGTGACGTGAGCATATGCGTATGTGATTGTGTGTGTGTGTGTGTGTGTGCGTGCGTGTGTGTGTGTGTGTGTGTGTGTGTGGTCAGAACTGCTTGTTTGACTTCTTACTATCGCTGTGGGAAGGTTCAGATACAAATATCAGGACACGTTTTATAAAGAACAATCAGTCCAAAACAATGAAAAGTTCAATCAGTTCTAAGCTAGGAAATGATCATCATGCAGCATTCTATCACAAGTAAACTTATATCATTAAAAGCTTATACTGACTAAAAAATACAATTTTCTATTGACACTTCCTGAAGACTATTTAAAGAAATAACAAGAAAACTTGCCTAAGAGAGTTCAGGCTGTGATGAAGAATAAAGGTGGTCACTCCAAATATTGACTTTCAAAGTCATTTGAAAGTCAATATTACTTTATTTTAACGTCAGATGGATTTATCTAAAGTTCGATATATTATAATTAGTGCTAAGAGTGAAAGAGAAAGCAGTTGAAATTTTATTTCAAGTTGTAAAGATCTAAACTAAATCCATGGACGGCTTCATAATAACAGTGTTAATAGAGTGAATGAGCACACTGACAGATTTGACAAACAATGGCTAAATAATGATGCAGTCAATGTCAACATGGACCAGAAGTGTTTGCAGCATTTAATTTGGACACAGCATCTTATTTGTATACTGGACCATAGTAGTGCTATAGTGGGTAAAAATACAATAAAACTGCACTGAGGACAAATTCCTTATCGTTAAAGTATTTAGCTCACAGGTAGAAAGATGGGGTTTTGCCAGTGAGCCTTTAGCTTGGTGATTCTTCTTTAGAATGCTCCTGAAACAAGACGAGACTTCCAACATGAAAGTGAAATTCATTAAGTAAATCCAAACACATTCAAGTAACTAATTAGAAAATAGTCCAAAAAAATTTAGTTTATTGACCTGTACAGACAATGACCAGTTTGTAACTTTTTTTTTTTTTTTACATTTGGCAATGTATAATTCAGAATTGTTGTCTGAAGGCCAAAAATAATTGGCCCCACCAGGAAGGCACCAGGAGTGACCCAGTACAAACCTGAGCAGCCAGCCATTGACACTGAGAACCATCAATCCACTGGTGGGGACACCAGCCACTGGTGGGGTGTGTGGTGGGAGGAAATAGGCCCCCACACCTCAAAGAGCCTGAGATGTTCTAAGAGAGGTGGAGTCTAAGGACTGATCTGAAACATAAATGTAGACACACGGGCAAACGCAAAACGCAAGCATGATTCCCACCCTCATCTACACATATACAAATACTCACCCAGTCGCCCAACATAGACACATCAAAATGAATGCTGTACACACACTCACACTCCCATACACCCTCTATTCACTCAGGTCCAGGCACCAATACCCCAACACTGGCAATCTGCCCCAGACCAAGGACCCACAGCAGCAGACTAGCCCACCAGCCCAGACACCGACTGGATGGCCAGCTCCTCCTCCAAGCCTCCAGCCACAGACAATGAAGAGAGAACAGGGGTGTGAAAAGACCCCGTGCCTCACTTCGCCTGCTCGTATGTGGCTGAATGAAGAGACCTAACTCTGGATGCCATTCAATATGCCCACCCCCAAAGCCCTATATGTATGTGTCATTAGAGTGTAGGTAATGCAGGGCTCTAGACTAACTTTTTGACATGGGCGCACCGGTACGCCTAACTTTAAAAATTTAGGCGTACCGGCACAAAAGTTAGGCGCACTCAAATTTTTCAACCGCATCGCTTAACACCGCAGTTTTACATGTGCACTTTCTTTGGGGGGAAGTCCATACAGACAATATTCATTTCTAAATGATTAACTAACAAACTTGAGCTTAAATTGCTTTGTCAGTATTGTAGAAAATGTTAAACTTAATCATCATCTTGGCTCCTCTGACGACCTGTTTGCTGCTGCCTGCTGCTGAAAGGCAGTGGGGAGAGGGGACACTTGGGCGTTGCATTTATTGCAGCATATAATGTGTTTTCTGGATACTTTGCTGTTTTTTCAGCATTCAAAGATTGATGGCACCGTGTCAGAGCTGGCTATGAATTTCAGACGGATCAGGCCTTAACTTAACACAAAAGTTATCAATAGTTCTTTTCATCTTTTCTTATTACCCACAGCTACATCCACTTCTGTCAGGCCTAGGCTGCTCACTAGGGCTGAGTATCATCACTGATTTCTATAATCCATTCGATTCCGGTTCTCAAAGTCCTGATTCGATTCAATTTAGCCTCAGACAGTCAGAAATATTATAATTCTGATCATTTATAGAATAGAATAGAATAGAATAGAATGCCTTTATTGTCATTATACAGCTGTACAATGAGATACAGAGCATCTCCTACTCAGTGTAAACATGTTGGGGGGGTACAGTTCTGCAGCACTATATACATATGGACAGTATTAACATAGGGAAGAAGATGTATATATATATAAAATGTACAATTTACAAACCGTAAACAATATGTAATAAATAGTGTTATGTATGTACAGTTGAGTTATTGCACATGGAATTGGCATAAATAGTGTTTATGTATATACAGTTATTACACATAGAATTGGTATAAATAGTGGTGGTCCATAGAGGAAGTGGGAAGTGGGGGGCTGTGTTATCGGTGCATGTGTGAGTTCAGGGTGGTTATCGCTTTGGGGAAGAAACTGTTTTTGAGTCTGTGGGTTTTAGTGTTGATGCACCTGTAGCGCTTCCCTGAGGGAAGCAGGCTGAACATGTTGAAACCAGGGTGGGAGCTGTCCTTGATGATGTTTGCTGCTCTGCTGAGGCAGCGGGAGGAATAAATGTCCATCAGGGAGGGGAGAGGGCAGCCGATGATCTTTTGTGCTGTCTTGACCACACTCTGAAGCCTCACTCTATCTGCCTTGGTGCAGCTGCCGTACCATACCGTGATGCAGTAGGTTAGCAGGCTCTCAATGGACGAGCGGTAGAAGGTCAGCAGCAGGTTGGAGTTCAGCTTGTACTTCCTGAGGACTCTCAGGAAGTGCAGCCGCTGTTGGGCCTTCTTGATGACCGCTGAGATGTTTTCCGTCCAGGAGATGTCAGCAGAGATGAGGACACCAAGGAACCGGAAGGTGTGGACCCTCTCCACACACTCCCCGTTGATGTAGAGGGGGGCCAAGTCAGTGCTGTGTCTCCTGAAGTCAACAATGAGCTCTTTGTTGATTGTCTTAGAGTACGCTTGGGGAGAGTGATTGTGTGTACAGCGTCTCTTTATGTCTGTCTCCGCGTTGGTTGAGTGTGGAATAATTGCCTATGATAGCATGAGGGTGGGAATGGATGTTTGTATCTGTGTGTGCCTGTATGTCTGTGTCTATATGTCAGGTTGGGTATCAGACGCCACCTCTCTGGGGACATCTCAGGCCTCCAAACCTTGGAGGGCCTATCTCCCCCCACCACTTCCCCTGCCGGTGGTGGACGCCCTCAGACATCGGTGCGTTGGTGGTTCTCTGTGTCCGGGGTGGGCGCCCAGGTACACACCGGCTCACTCCTCGGCGGCTGCTTATCGGGGCCTGGAGCCTGGGGCTCGCTCGGGCCACCGGAGGCGGGTGCCCTCGGCCTCTCGCCCGGGGCTCGGTCACTCAGGCACAGCTGACTGCCGGCGGAGCTCACGGGCACGTCACTGCAACCCCCTGGCTGCTCCGCAGCTGCTGAGTGACCCCTCATCTGGGACTCTCCTCAGCTCTTTCTGGGATAGTGTGCGCTGCCCCTCTGTTGGCCTTCCTTGGTCTCTTGTGTGCTGGGGGCCTCTGGATGTCTGGAGTTTTGATCTCCTCCATACCTGCTTCATGCCCTGGAGGACGGGGCAGTGGCCCCCACACCCTCTAGCAGATCATTACATGAAGGAACCTTTTTAAAAACAAGCGTTCATGCTCACAGGTGTACACACAGGTGATCACACACAAACTACACCCTTTTGGCTCTTACCTCAAAGCACACTGTGCGCTGTCGATCTTACGTGCTGCACAATAATGTCTAACATTTAGTATTTACTGTCATATTCCCATAGATCATTGTGATGTTGTTTATTACTCTCGTTTTCTTCTGCTTGCTTTCTCTTTCTTTCTCAACAGGTGATCCAGATGATCGATATATGTATTTTTTTTTTTGTCTGCTTATTCTGTTGGTTTTGGTTTTTGCCCTTTTTCCCCGTCCCTCTTCCCCCGCTGTTTTTCTTTCCTCTTTCTTTCTCCCTTTCTTTCCCCCAGTTAAGTCTGTCCCGTATTCAGCAAGTGAAAATAAAATAAACAATAAAAGGTGAATCAAATGGACCATTACGGCAAGGCTGGGATGGTCAATTTGGTAAAGTAAATCCGTTGGGCATCTTTCTTCGCCTTTAGACAATAATTCTGATGGCAAAAGAACCAAACGGGACAGGTTAAAAAAAAAAAAAAAAAAAAAACAATGAGCTCTTTGGTTTTCTTGGTGTTCAGTGCCAGGTTGTTTTCTGAACACCATACTGCCAACTTCAGGACTTCCTCTCTGTACTCTGCCTCGTCTCCCTTCGAGATGAGTCCGACTACCGTGGTGTCATCAGCAAACTTGATGATGAGAGTGTTGTTGTGGGCCGGACTGCAGTCGTGGGTGTAGAGAGAATACAGGAGCACACAGCCCTGTGGGGAGCCGGTGCTCAGTGTGCGAGTGGAGGAGAGATGAGGGCCGAGTCTCACAGTCTGGGGCCGGTTTGTGAGGAAATCCTTTATCCAGGCACATGTGAGAGGAGGGAGGCCAAGATTGACCAGTTTGTTGATGAGGATGTCCGGGATGATAGTATTAAAGGCTGAGCTGTAGTCCACAAAGAGCATTCGGACGTAGCTCTGCCGCTGCTCTAGGTGACTCAGCACAGCGTGGAGGGCTGTGGCAATGGCGTCTTCTGTGGATCTGTTTGCACGGTATGCAAACTGGTGGGGGTCGAATTCTGGGGGGAGGTAATCAGTACTGATACATGTGAGACTTCATCAGAATTGTGAACATCACAGCAGATGCCTTTGTGTCAAAGTAACTGAGGAGTTCCGCTGTGATTTCAATTCAATTTTATTTATATAGCGCCAAATCACAACAAAAGTCGCCTCAAGGCGCTTTAGTATTGTACAGTAGATAGCACAATAATAAATACAGAGAAAAACCCAACAATCATATGACCCCTATGAGCAAGCACTTTGGCGACAGTGGGAAGGAAAAACTCCCTTTAACAGGAAGAAACCTCCGGCAGAACCAGGCTCAGGGAGGGCGGCCATCTGCTGCGACCGGTTGGGGTGAAAGAAGGAAAACAGGATGAAAGACATGCTGTGGAAGAGAGACAGAGATTAATAACAGATATGATTCGATACAGAGAGGTCTATTAACACATAGTGAGTGAGAAAGGTGACTGGAAAGGAAAAACTCAATGCATCATGGGAATCCCCGGCAGCCTACGTCTATTGCAGCATAACTAAGGGAGGATTCAGGGTCACCTGGTCCAGCCCTAACTATATGCTTTAGCAAAAAGGAAAGTTTTAAGCCTAATCTTGAAAGCAGAGATAGTGTCTGTCTCCCGAATCCAAACTGGAAGCTGGTTCCACAGAAGAGGGGCCTGAAAACTGAAGGCTCTTGTGGAAAAGAGGAAATTGCTTTACTGCTACAATATAGTAGATAGCATATTAATCAGCATTAATATTATCTCGTATAGCTTTAAGCTGGCCAGGTGACGGTTAATACACGGACACCATAGTAATCATTTAACACACTGACACCATATTAATCCTTATTACAGGTGCAGCATAACCACTTTCAGTATTATTATGTCTTTATACACACATTGCAGTCCTGTGCTCATAAGGAGTTGAAGCTTTCCCAGGTAATTAAAGGTCTCAAGCTTCATTCAGCGTGACTGTCTGGGTGACACATTGGTTAAGAAGCCGGGAGCTTAAGAAAGATTGCACACATGCTTACAAAACACATATATATCACATATAACTTAGAACCAGATTTAAGCATAGGCCTTAAGGTATTGAGCAAACATGTTGCACTGGAGCTTTCTTGACAACAGGTGACGACGCGTGAAGAGGACCAGCCCCTGGAGACTGCAGAGGCCCGAGTCCATTGCCTTTTTGGAAGAAGATGCCAAAAGAGGAACCTCTATGTTGCATTTTATGCTTAAAATACATGAATGTTCTGTACATGCAAATTATGTGCTTGTAAACGCTAGAAGGGGCGTCATAATACCCTGATGCTATAAAAGCAGTCTGAAGTATAATTTTGGCGAAGACCCTTGCTGACGTGTGCAGTGACTGTCTTCCCGAGCGTGTACTTCAATAAAAGATCACTCTGACCCAAAT
Source organism: Oreochromis aureus (assembly GCF_013358895.1). Classification (NCBI taxonomy): domain Eukaryota; kingdom Metazoa; phylum Chordata; class Actinopteri; order Cichliformes; family Cichlidae; genus Oreochromis; species Oreochromis aureus. Next base: position 23,814,548 of record NC_052950.1, read on the forward strand.
CTTCTGGACTGTCTTGCCTTTGTACTCTCCACCAATTCTGAACCCTTAACAATTGGTGCATTGGCCGCGGTTGGTTCAGGAGAAGAAGTGTGGGCATTGTGGACGTCCAAGAGGGTCGCACAGACAGGATCCGGTGATCGAAGTGAGTGGACAAACGGGCAGCCCATCTCAAAAGGTAGGCACTACCTGTTGAATTATTCCTAAGTGTGCCGAATTGGATGTTGAAATTAATGTCTACTCATTAGATTACTGGTGACTGTTTGTGTTTTTATGATCTGATATTTGGTTGTTTACATACAGAATAGGACTAAATAAAAGTAACGGAAATAGGAAAAGCACAGAGTAAAGTAGTTGGACTACTAAATAGGAATAAATACGAGTAACGGAAATAGGAAAAGGACAAGTTAAAGTAGTTGGACTACTGAATTTAGGAAATAGGTCATTTGAAATCTGTATATGGTTATACAGTTATAATTGAATACAAAGCTGGGCTTGGACATCAATAAAGTCGGTCTGGTGGGTGTATAGGATGTCTTTAAAATACTAGTAAATTTCTATAGAACGGAACTGTGGAATGTTCTAGGAAGTGCATTGTCGGAAGGTGACGCTTCCAATTTGTCGGTGACGATCGACATCTTCCTCTGGGAGGGATAGTTCACTTGGCCAGTGTGGAGAATAACGACGCTCCTAAATAGCTAGTGGTTGGACCACTTTACCGTTTGGAACGGTTTATGCACGTTTTTGGGTAGTAAAGGTTGGACCTTGGGCGTTGGACGCCTTTAAATTTACTTAGGATATTTAGGGATTAGAGCAAATACAGTTTGGATCTGAGACTGTCATTGATGATCAAAAACTTGGAGTTTGTCCCTTGGAGGGTTAATTCAAATTTTGTCCAAATTATGTAGGTTGTGCAATTTCAGGCCTTGTAAATATTATTTAATTTATCAGACGTCTCTATGTTATAATTTCTTTGTTTGTGTATAGGCCCTGTCTGTCACAGGCACTGCAGCAGGCTGGTTATTTTGAGAGTGTGTCTGTGTCTATGTAAATTAGATGCCTGCGACTTATTTAGACTGACATTTCCTGTTTACTAATGCGTGGTTAATGACTGACTGCAGAGCCTGAGATAAGGGAGACTTGCCTTGGTGTTTTCAGGGAAGATTTGCTTTTATTTTTACTTTGTTGGCATTAGGATTGTTAAATATGGTGAATAACCTATGATGTGTTTTGCTTTACGCGTCCCAGAAAGACATAACACTTGCTGAAACTCATATGACTTGCGTTTTTTGATTGTTTACACTGACACTCTTTTAACATTGTATAACAAGCTTCTGTACATACACATGTCGGATTACTGTTTACTTCAATACACACGGGCAGGGGATTTTTATGTCGTAACCTGTCGATGTCGCGTTGTGGCTTCAGGGATTCCCTATGGCTTTTCAGTAACTACAGCAACAGGGTCATCAGAGGAAACTTTAGTTGATTTTGCATGTAGTAGTGTGGTTATCTTTCGGGCCTTGACATTATACTGTAGACAGCATAGGAATTTAAACCCCACGGACGCCGAACAGGACTTCTCGGCCTTTTGTGGAATTGCTTTCAGGGACTTTGATATTCTGTTTGACTGGAGAGGATAATTGGCTGTCTCACTTTGCCCGCATGTTCGATAACGGCTCTTGTGTGGTTGAGTATACCGGGACAGGAGACGTTGCCAACGTCACTTGTCGTTGTCACGCTGAGTTTTCTGATATTGATTATGGCTTCAGAGTAACTGCGGTAGTAAGGCGTTCACAGAGAGTGTTATTAGACTTCACCGCTCGTAGCCTCATTATATTTCGGGTGCTGGACTTATACTGTCATCCCGACAGAGGTCCCACTCCCACTGAGGCTGAACGGGACTTTCCCGCGTTTTGTGCTTCTGCCTTTCGGGGCTTTGATATTGATTTTCAGTGGACCGGATAGATTGCATTGTATTTCGGCTTGATTTTGCTCGCGACGACATTGTTTTGTAAATACACTCATGTGCAACGACGTGTAGAGTTGATGGATCAAAGACAATATACGGTTTTGGGGGAAGGGCGCAGGGATGTCACCGGCTTTACTTTCAGCCTTGTGTTGACTCCAGTAACCGACGGTCAAACATGGTGGGTGGAAACAGAGGTGCGTGTTTGCTGTGAGGCAGGGCTCATTGAGCGTGACTACAGTATAACTGTGAACTTGACTGAAACAGAATTCCCCCTGTTATTAGATGAGTGTTTGCGCTTGGTAACCACACTACGTGACATTGTGGAAGGGAATAGTGAGGAGGCCGCAGACCTGTAGACTGATAAACATTTTCACTCTTATACGTTTGTGTGACATTTTCCAGTTCCTGTTCTGTACTCTATTGTATTTGCCTTTTATGTGCCACATAGCTGTGGTGTGCATACATAAATTTGATTTTGTGTTTCAACTGATACTATCTTACTGCATAAAGCGCACACATTAATGCAGTGACATGCTGACGTTTGGGCACTGCAGAATAAAAATTACTCCCCTGGGAGAGGGACAGTTCAGAGCCAGTCGTGTGTTTCGTGGAGAAAGGGCGGACGCACCGGATGACCCGGTTGAAATTGAATTCGCCACCATTATCACAGAATCACAAATAGCATGGTGGTTGACCACGAGCTTTGCATTGTTTAGTACAATGGTAGACCTGTGCGAGGAGGTCGACACTGTACAATGGGCCTCTCCGGATGAGGGGAGTGGAGAAGACATTTAGGAATGTTCATGTTGGGTTGCAATAACTATGCATTTGGGGTTACTTTATACATGTTTGTTTTATTGCTTTACACAGTTCAGTTTGGCTGTTAGACGGGGGTGGATTATTAGATGACATTTGCTGAAGAAAAGCTTGGTCCCTGGAGGGCTAGGGTGTGGTTCCTGTTTGCTCACTACAGCGTGACAGGCAGCAGCTCTGTTTCCTGACAGGCACACCAGGGTCCCTTGAGGGATGTCAAGGTTTTGTACATATTGTTAAACATGTAATTACAGGCAAGAAACTAAAATAAAAGTTATTAAGTTTATTGGTGGGGATTATTATTTCTAGGTTTATGTTGTTGACGGGATCTGGGCTGTTGCTCAGGGGTGGGCTGAGCAGATAACATTGTGTGGTGAGTCCTGAGTTCACTGTTGTCTGTGTCACCAAGCAGAATTAAAAAAAAAAAAGGAAGTGACTGTTAGAGCGGAGAGACGAGCTCTGAGGCGGAAAAGGGAAGTGCCGGAGGGTGACTGGCAGGGAGGAGCCGACAGCAGCCATTTTGAAGAGGTACGTGCTGTCTTGCAGGAAATCACAAAATGGCGGACAGCTCGGCCAACGGACAGAGACGTTACAAAGCATTGAAGGATCAGGTAGAGGAGCTGAAAAAGGCCATAAGGATGGCCTGCACAGGTACGCTCTAAAGCAGCCGAAAAGGAGTGCCGAGCCATGGAAGCAGAGGTAAGCAAAATTTTGAATTACAACACAAAGGGACAGATGAAAGGACAGCTCTGGAGGTTGTGCTTAGAACAGAGGGAGAGAGATGTGAGAAGAAACTAAAAACTTACAGGATGAATCAGGAGGCCGCTCAGTCAACCGGAAAACAAAAAGGAAATGACTGCTTTGAAGGCAATGCATGGCAACTGCTGCAAGTGGATGATGATGTGCAATGCAGTGTCGTCCTGGATGAAAGACAAAGTGGAACAGCCTGAGCCAGCAAAGGAAGAGGACACGGTGAGTATAATGAAATTACTGCAGAAATTACAGGAAGACAACGAAAAGCTGGAGGACAAAATGGCAAAACTCACATTGAAGGGAGAAGAAGTAAACAACCCTCGAACACCAGCAATATACCCGTGGATCCCACAACTTCCCAGCGCCCCGCCACAGCTTGGTGGAGCGGAGACTCCTCCCCCTTATGTGATGCCAGTGATGTCCTTAGACGGAGGACAGGTGCATGGCCCTGATGGACAGACGGGCATTGTGATAGGAGGACTCGTAAATGTCGAGTACCCAGGCATGACCAGGCCAACCCAACATGGAGAAATGACGGCGGTGGGACCACATCACAGGGAGAATGCAGGGACGCAGACGGCCTGTGCCACAGGTCCCGGTTTGGCATCGTGTAGCCGGGCCTGGACGACGCGAGATTCATTAGGAGAAGCGGAAGGGACGGGGGTGCCTCACACCGAAGCCTCACCTGCTGTCCTGACGGAAGAGGTGCCCTCACAAGATGAGGAAGACAAGAGGTCAGAATTGGTCGAGCCGCCGAACCAGGAAAGACAGAGACACCACCAAGCAAGCAAGCAGATTACAAAGAAGCAGGATAGGTGGGATGGGCAAGTTCATGGGCGAATGCACGAGGACCGAGACGCTCTACTGGCAGTTGTAGAAACGCTGACCGAGGTAAAGCAGAAAGCCCTGAAGGAACTTATGGAAGAGGAACTAAAGCATCAGAAGACTTCATCCACAGGGCATAAGCCCCTGATGACAGTTGAGGAGGATGACATGACAGAGTGCAAGACTTCATCGGAAGATGACATGGATGAAGAAGAGGAGGACGTTAAAGGAAGAGACGCCTGTGACCCGGACAAAAAATTGAATTTGCGCAGTAGAACGGTGTACAGAAAACCAAGTACAAAACTGAAGTCCACCGCCAGAGGGCAACGCAAACCAGTGTCCAATGCCCGAGTGAAACGCAAATCCATGTTTGACGTCCCAATGAGCTGGGGGAAGACCAGGAAGAGCAGGGAAGCGGACGTTGAGGATGAAGTCACGAGAGCAGGCTGGAGTATGCCGCTGATAGTAGGCCCCAAACATGAACCGATCTACCGGGCATACAAGGTAAGGGATCTGGAAGCACTGGCCAGACAACTGCCACCTGTCACAGAAGGAGGAGCAAGATGGCTGAGGAAGCTGGATGCGCTGACGGAAGGAGAAGAGATTGCCATCGGAGACTTCCGCGCTCTAGCTGGGAGGGCGATGATCGGCTGTGGCCTGGCGGACGTGGAGGAAATTGCAGGAACAACCAGCTACGCGAACAACAGGCCTTATCGCGAAGTGCGAAACGCCCTAGCGAACGCAGTGCGTGAGAAGTACCCGACCCCAAATACTGGAGCCATTCCTAAAATAATTTGGGATCCACAACACACACCCCTAGAGTTTCTAGCGAGAGCAAAAGAGCAGTGGCTATCAGAGACAGGGATACATCCTGGCCAAGAAGGGGAATCACGAGCTTGGTTTAGAGCTGCGGTGTTGGCAGGACTGCCTAAGCAGGTGAGAACTGATTTAGAGAAAAATCCGGACTTTGCGGTCGCGGACTCCACCCAGTGGGAGCGGCATTTAATCCACCGGCTGACGCTGGAGCGGGATGAGGTGAACAAACAGAAGAGGGAGCTGGAGGAAGCGCAAGCCCTGCTCTTGAAACTACAGTTGATAGAGGCGAGAGATAAAGCAAGCGAAAAGAAGAAGGAAAATAAGGAAGCCACAAAGAAAATGATGGTGGCAAAGCCACAGCCTGATCCCGTGCCTGACTGGCCAGATCTGGACCCCAACCTGTATCCTGATGACCGTTGGCCCGTCAATGCACCAAGGCAGAGACAACCCGCGGGAAATTGGGGGGCGGCTGGACCATACAGAGGGCGTGGTGGTTACGCCGGGAGAGGACAAAGGGCTCGTGGTACGGGGAATCCCAGCTCCACGTCATGGAATGCCTGTCTGAGATGTGGAGCAGAGGGACATTGGGCGAGAGACTGCCCGGAACCACCCCTGAACTACCGTGGGCGAGGCTACCAAACCCAGGCACGCGGAGCTCCCAGAGGAAGAGGTGCATACAGAGGTGGACACCAAGCCCCTAACCCAGGTGCAGCGCCAGTTGCCCAGTATCCAGTGGCAGACTGGGGCTGGGAGGGAGAGCAATATTGACGGGGCCCTGAGAAACCGGACGGTGTGGGAACGGCAGATCCCATGCTGTCGATGACTGTGGAAGGAACACCACTGACCTTCCTGGTGGACACTGGAGCGACCTACTCAACGCTTATATCCACACCAAACAGTGCAACACTCTCAGACCACACTGTGAGCGTCGTTGGTTTCTCTGGGGTTCCTATGACTCTGCCACTAACTGATCCAGCACTGACCACGCTGGGAAAACAGACTTTGAAGCACAGATATGTAGTGTCACCCCAAGTACCTGTAAATCTCATGGGCAGGGATCTGCTCGTGAAACTGGGAGCTACCATAATGTGTTCTACAGATGGACTCACAGTTACTCTTCCGGGAGGCAGACAGTTCCCGTGCCTGGGGACACATTCAAAGACTCAATATCTGATCCAAGACTCTGAACAAGCTACCGCCGACATTTACTGGGGAAGGTTGGTGGAAGACGGCATTCTCAGACAATATGAGCTGTGGAGACCCTGGATAATGAGCCTGGCTGTCTACACCCCGCCGCGTGACCCGTACCACGTCACTCTGTTTTATGATAGGGACGACGACGACACGTACCGGGAAAGCTTTCAATCTGACCTTGAAGGTCAAATTTGGAACGTACGTAGCCACAATATCTATGTTGGCCCGGAAGGAGTAGCAGCTGCTGTGAAATTAACGGAAGAACAACTGCCTTGGTACGAGATGGGTTCCGATTCAGCTCCCCATGTCACATTGGCGGTCCACATAGGTCATCAGGCTAGAGAAATGGGACCGATGGTCAAGCGGGCCCTGGAAAACGGCTGGTGGCAAAGTACTCAAATTCCAAATGTTTGGTATGCACCCAAGTGCAAAACCTATCGTATCACTTGTCTATCTAATGATGCAGTGGTTCTGGAACACCAGGAAATCTCAAGAACACATGGCAGGGAAAGAACTGACCACCCTGATGCAGTCGCTGCGCTTTCACAACTACCTGACACTCTGTGGTCGACGGGGCCTACTGACGTGGGCCTCGCCACCTGTTCACCTGTCCTGTTTCAGCTAAAGTCGGAAGCGCCAATTAATAGACCACAGTACAGACACAAACCAGAAGCTGAGGAGGGAATTGCAGAAACCATTGAAGGGCTGTTGAAAGTAGGTGTGCTTGAGCCTTCACAGGCATTTTGGAACACGCCTATCTTGCCGGTGGAGAAGCAAGGGACAGGGAAATACAGGATGGCACATGACCTGAGGGCCATTAACGCCATACTGCGCACTGACACGGTGCCTGTGCCAAACCCATACACGGCTTTAACCGCCATCTCATGGGACCAAAAGTGGTTTACATGCGTTGATCTTGCTAATGCTTTCTTTTGTCTCCCCTTACATGAGTCACTGAGGGACATTTTTTCATTCATATACAGAGGCCAGAAATACAGATATACACGCCTGCCACAAGGCTTTGCACTGTCCCCAGGCATTTTCAATCAGGTGCTGAAAGATGCATTGTCACCATGCCTCCTGCCTGAAGGTTGTACATTAATTCAGTATGTTGATGACCTTCTCATTGCAGCCCCCTCAGCATCGGCCTGTACAGCAGCCTCGCTCGTGGTTCTGAACCGATTGGCAGAATGTGGGTTCAAAGTAAGTAAAGAAAAACTGCAGTTGGTCCGACCGAAGTAACATTTCTGGGCGAGTCATCGCACACAGGTCAGTGGGTTTGATGAACACACACAGAGACCAGATTCTGACACACCCAAAACCACGAACTGTAAAGGAGCTCCTTTCCTTTCTGGGCCTGACAGGTTACAGCAGACAGTTCATTCCTAACTATGCAGGCAAAACGGCCCCTCTAAGGGACCTGATAAAAAGGTGGGCGTTCGAAACCTTAAGGCTGAATTGCCCTGGGCGCCGCCAGCCACAGAAACTGCGTTCATTTCACTGAAACAAGATCTGTCAAGGGCCACAGACCTGGCCACGCCCAACTATGATGAACCATTTTACCTTGATGTTTCTGAAACAAGTGGGGTTGTAAATGGGTGTTGTTTCAGAAAAAAGGAGGAGGTAGAGATGTGCTTATGTATGTTAGCATAAGATTAAACCCAACAGAGGCCAGGCATCCCACATGCACACAACACGCAGCTGGGGTAGCAAAAATCATCCAGAAAACAGCACATGTAGTGAGAGAACATCCACTTAAAGTGCTCACCACACATAGTGTAGTAGCAGCACGTGAACTCACAAGCCTTCACCATGACACCACTGACACAACAGAGGTTGAGCAAAGTCCTAGACGCCCAAACCTGACATTTACAATGAGGGAATAAACATGGCAGACTTGATGGGGTCAGGGGAACCACACGACTGCGCCAAAAGAGCTGAAGCTGAAGAGAAAGTTAGAGAAGATCTGAAAGCGGAGCCCATCCCCGGAGCTGAAGACTGGTTTACAGATGGCTGTTGTCACCGTGATGAAGAAGGACTGAAAGCAGGCTACGCTGTGGTTTGCAGAAGAGGACAACACTATGAAGTGAAAGAAGCTGGAAGAATTGAGGGCCAACAGTCAGCACAGAGAGCTGAAGTAATAGCTCTGACTCGAGCCCTCAGACTGGCCAAGGACATGAAGGTGAACATTTACACTGATTCAGCTTATGCGTTTGGAGCAGCTCACGTGGAACTTGCTCAATGGAAGAGAGCAGGTTTCAGAACAGCAACTAATGCCCCAATATGCCATAAGAAGGAAATGGAAGAACTGGAAGAAGCTCTGAATGACCCAGGCGAGGTAAGTATTATAAAATGCAAAGGACACTCCCAAGAAAACACAATGGTGGCCAAAGGGAACCAGAAAGCAGATGAAGCCGCAAAAGAAGCTGCAGGCTACAAAGGACGAAGGCAAATGGTGGAGGTCACTGCGGAGGAGGAACCAAACATCGATGTGTTAGAGGAAGCCAGACAGGCTCAGGAAGAAGCCACCCAGGAGGAAAAGGAGGTGTGGGAGAACCGAGGAGCCCGGAAAGAAAGAGGTCTGTGGCGAGGACCCCACGGGCGACCGGTTCTGACAGCTAAGCTGGCTGAAAAGAAAGTAAGCGAGGCGCACGGACTTGGCCACGTAGGAGTGACACAGATGGAGAGAAACTTGTGTCACTGGTGGCACCCGGATCTGAGAAACATGATAAAAGAGAGGGCCCGAACCTGTCTAATTTGCGGGGCACACAATCCAAAGCCAGCGGTGAAGCCAGAAATAGGCAAGTTTCTTATGCCAGAGAGACCAGGAGAAGAAATTGTGATTGATTTCACCGACATGGTAGATCCAGGTCCAGGAGGGGTCAGGTATTTGTTGGTATGTGTGGATGCTCTGACCGGCTGGCCAGAGGCATGGGCGACCAAAAGAGAGGATGCAAAGAGTGTGATTAAATGTTTGATTAACCACTACATCCCAAGGCATGGGTTTCCTAAAAGAATTAGATCAGATAATGGTACCCATTTTAGAAATCAGGATTTAGCAGAGGTGGAGAGAATGTTGGGGGTTCAGCATAAATTCGGGACAGTGTACCACCCTCAATCGCAAGGGAAAGTAGAAAGAATGAACCTAAATTTGAAGAACAAACTGGCTAAAATATGTGCACAGACAGGGTTGAATTGGCTGGCAGCCCTGCCCATTGCTTTGATGACCATAAGATGCTCTGTTAACCAATCCACAGGTTTCACGCCCTACGAGCTGCTGACAGGACGGCAGTTTCCGGCGCCCTGGACGGTGGTCCCGGTGGAGCAGCCCAGAAAAAGTAACAGGTCTCATGCTGAATATTTTAATGAGTTGAAAGCTCTTGTGTCCAGTTTCACAAAACAGGTTACCTCTGGAAGACCCACAGCAGGAGGGGAGGTCCCAGACGCAAAAGCAGTGTGGCTGAAAGTCATCAAGCGGAAGTGGAAAGAGCCTCGCTGGACAGGTCCGTACGAGGTAACCGCCAGGACGAACACAGCGGTCCGACTGAAAGGGAAAGGCGAGACCTGGTTCCACTGGACGCAGTGTGCTGCAGCGGATGAGAGCTTGGTAGACAACGACCCAGCTCGACCGAACACGGGTGCTGACGACAGCCAGAGGCAAAATAAATCCTCTCACCCGTGCAACGGGCCGAACAGTAGTCTACCTGGGAGGCCGAAGCAAGAAGAACAGCCCAGGAGGAGATCCCCACGCCAACGCAAAGGAGTGGTAACAAATTAAAACAAAAAAAAAAAAAAAAGAGAGAGGAATTTTTATGTCAGCAGTACACATTTCACATGACACCATGCACACATTTGACTTACAGGCACGTAGCAAGAAGCGTGAGGAGAGGAAATTGGTAAAAATGCTTCTCACAACCACATGGCTTTTATATAAGATAGTATTAGTTTTGGGCATTTGTCTTTTTCTGTATTTTTGGCAGACAGCCCGACGCAGCCCGCCTGAGCACGGAGGTCAACCCAGCCCAACACTGACAGAAAAACCGAATACCGAAATGAAGCCGCTGAAAAGACCCAAGCGTGAGGTGTCAGGTAAAAGGGATGATTGTCTCAGCGCATATAATGGCATGGAACTGGACTATGTTAAAGGGTCCGCAAGTTCATACACGTTTGACCTATGTGAAGTGATTAACTGTGAAGGAGCAAACAGCAGCTGGAGGGGATATGACATGTGGGTTTGCATCCACCCTAACATTTGCACAAGGGGAGGGAATCCTCACTCCAGCCGGGGAATCCGCCCTGTGCTAGCGTCATACACAGCGGCACAGTGGTGCGCCCCTGGCTGGGGGAACGTGGTAAGTTGGACCGGAGTAGGGTGGCAACCACAGGTGCCTGAGGGATTGAAGGAATAGCAATTCAGAGGGATTTTTCTACTGCACAGAACCCTATCACACTCTCTCTGGGCCCATGGAACACCCTGCCCAGGTCACAGAGCCCAGGAAACGTGTTCTACCTGGTAATCGGGGTAGACGTCTCGGGTACAGATCCGATAGGAATAATGAGGGTAAATTTAGTGAATCCCATGTCTAACAATGTCACAAATTTTGCTACGAACATTACAGGAAAAGGAGGGGACGGGTCGCCAACCGCTACACCAGAGGAACATGAACCAAAAGGTAGACGAGTGCTGACGGTCGATTACACTAGGCTGAAGCCGCAGGATTTAATCGAGCGTGCCACCGGTTTCAGTGACAGTAACCTCTGGCTGGACTGGGTGGCCCAAAATGCTAAAGAACAACAAGTGTCTAACTGTGTTGCTTGTGCTTCAGCTAGGCCGCGTTTGTTTACAGAGCCCGCCCCACTGTATCCAGGGGACAAATGGGGGTACGATTGTATGCTGCGACTTACGAGAGAAGCAGTGAGTACTGGCAACTGTTCAATTCTGGCCAGCCTCTTCCCACCAATTGACAAGCAGACACAGGTAGGACCATTCAGACCCAGAAAGGACAACTACACGTGCTTTAAGTTCTCTACAGATAAAACGAGATACACGCTGGGAGATATCGACCCTAGTTGGTGCTCGGTGACAATCACCGGGAGAACCACAAATATGAAAAACCATTCAACTACATTAATTGGCAACTGGGCAAGAAGTGGGCTATGTTATTATTGTGGGGAGAGAACTCTCCTGGTCCGTGTTCCTCTGGGAAGTGTCGGGACGTGTGCAATGGTAAGGTTGGGAGCTCCACTGACATTAATCGGCAACAAAGTGAAAGTCATGCCCGAAAGAAACACACGCACATTGGCAGCCAGACGTAAGAGACACATATTGAGTAAAAGAAGCACTCAGGGAACACATGCATACGATCCTAGAATGGATTCACCCACCTGGATTGACTCCATAGGAGTGCCCAGGGAGTTCAAATGAGTATAAATTAGTGGACCAAATAGCAGCCGGGTTTGAAAACTTACCAATAATCTCTGCTCTGTTTCCAGTGACCCCAAACAAGAATGTGGACAGGATAAACTATGTTCATTATAATGTGCTGAGACTCTCAAACCTAACCAGGGATGCCTTTGAGGGAGTTGTGGAACAGTTGGGTCCGACCTCATTAATGGGGGTCCAAAACAGACTAGCTCTCGACATGGTCCTCGCGGAAAGGGGCGGAGTCTGTGCTATGTTTGGTGACATGTGCTGTACCTTCATCCCAAACAATACTGCCCCAGATGGCTCAGTTACTCGAGCTCTGGAGGGCCTTAAAACTTTGTCCAGGACCATGCATGAGGACTCAGGGATTGAGAATCCCTTTGAGGGTTGGCTGACGTCCGTGTTCGGGCAGTGGAAAGGGTTGGTGATGTCTGCAATGCTTTCTATATCTGCTTTTTTAGGGATTTTGGTCACCTGTGGATGCTGTCTCATTCCTTGTGTCAGAGGACTGTTGGAAAAGGTAATTACGAGGGCAGTGGATCCGGGGGCAGTCAACCCGGTGTCTATGATGCCATTGATGGAGATGGAAACGACTGAGTGGGCCGAGGAGTGACACAGCACACGGTGTAGTGACCTCTTGTGGTCAAGAGGTCAAAAGGAGGATTGTGGAAAAGAGGAAATTGCTTTACTGCTACAATATAGTAGATAGCATATTAATCAGCATTAATATTATCTCGTATAGCTTTAAGCTGACCAGGTGACGGTTAATACACGGACACCATAGTAATCATTTAACACACTGACACCATATTAATCCTTATTACAGGTGCAGCATAACCACTTTCAGTATTATTATGTCTTTATACACACATTGCAGTCCTGTGCTCATAAGGAGTTGAAGCTTTCCCAGGTAATTAAAGGTCTCAAGCTTCATTCAGCGTGACTGTCTGGGTGACACATTGGTTAAGAAGCCGGGAGCTTAAGAAAGATTGCACACATGCTTACAAAACACATATATATCACATATAACTTAGAACCAGATTTAAGCATAGGCCTTAAGGTATTGAGCAAACATGTTGCACTGGAGCTTTCTTGACAACAGGTGACGCGTGAAGAGGACCAGCCCTGGAGACTGCAGAGGCCCGAGTCCATTGCCTTTTTGGAAGAAGATGCCAAAAGAGGAACCTCTATGTTGCATTTTATGCTTAAAATACATGAATGTTCTGTACATGCAAATTATGTGCTTGTAAACGCTAGAAGGGGCGTCATAATACCCTGATGCTATAAAAGCAGTCTGAAGTATAATTTTGGCGAAGACCCTTGCTGACGTGTGCAGTGACTGTCTTCCCGCGCGTGTACTTCAATAAAAGATCACTCTGACCCAAATCTTCTGGACTGTCTTGCCTTTGTACTCTCCACCAATTCTGAACCCTTAACACTCTCCCTCCCATTCTACTTTTAAATACTCTAGGGACAGCAAGTAGGCCTGCAGAGCGAGAGCGAAGTGCTCTAATAGGGTGATATGGCACTACAAGGTCATTAAGATAAGATGGGGCCTGATTATTTAAGACCTTGTATGTGAGGAGCAGGATTTTGAATTCAATTCTGGATTTAACAGGAAGCCAATGAAGGGAAGCCAAAACAGGAGAAATATGCTCTCTCTTTCTAGTCCCTGTCAGGACTCTTGCTGCAGCATTTTGGATCAGCTGAAGGCTTTTCAGCGAGTTTTTAGGACATCCTGATAATAAAGAATTACAGTAGTCCAGCCTGGAAGTAATAAATGCATGAACTAGTTTTTCAGCGTCACTCTGAGACAGGATATTTCTAATTTTAGAGATGTTGCGCAAATGGAAGAAAGCAGTCTTACATATTTGTTTAATATGTGCGTTGAAGGACATGTCCTGGTCAAAAATGACTCAAGGTTCCTCACAGCATTACTGGAGGCCAAGGTAATGCCATCCAGAGTAAGAATCTGGTTAGATACCATATTTCTAAGATTTTCAGGGCCAAGTACAATAACCTCAGTTTTATCTGAATTAAGAAGCAGAAAGTTAGCGGCCATCCAGGTCTTTATGTCTTTAAGGCATTCCTGCAGTTTAACTAATTGGTGTGTGTTATCTGGCTTCATGGATAGATAGAGCTGCGTGTCATCTGCATAGCAGTGAAAATTTATGCTATGTCTTCTAATGATGCTGCCTAGGGAAGCATGTATAATGTAAATAGAATTGGTCCTAGCACTGAACCCTGTGGAACACCATAATTGACCTTAGTGTGTGAAGAGGACTCTCCATTTACTTGAACAAATTGGAGTCTATTAGACAGATATGATACAAACCACTGCAGCACAGTACCTGTAATACCTACAGCATGTTCTAATCGCTCTAATAGGATATTATGGTCAACAGTATCGAACGCAGCACTGAGGTCTAGCAGGACAAGCACAGAGATGAGTCCACTGTCAGAGGCCATAAGAAGATCATTTGTAACCTTCACTAAAGCTGTTTCTGTGCTGTGATGAGCTCTGAAACCTGACTGAAACTCTTCAAATAAGCCATTCCTCTGCAGATGATCTGTTAGCTGTTTGACAACTACTCTTTCAAGGATTTTTGATATGAAAGGAAGGTTGGAGATTGGCCTATAATTAGCTAAGACAGCTGGGTCTAGAGATGGCTTTTTAAGTAAAGGTTTAACTACAGCCAGCTTGAAGGCCTGTGGTACATAGCCGATTATTAGAGATAGGTTGATCATATTTAAGATCGAAGAATTAATTAATGGCAGGACTTCTTTGAGCAGTTTTGTAGGAATGGGGTCTAAAAGACACGTTGATGGTTTGGAGGAATTAATTATTGAAGTTAACTCAGAAAGATCAATTGGAGAAAAAGAGTCTAACTTAACATCGATGGTACTAAGAGTAGCTGTAGATAATATTACATCTGTGGGATGATTATTGGTAATTTTTCTCTAATGATAAAAATTTTATTTGTGAAGAAGTTCATGAAGTCATTACTAGTTAACGTTAAAGGGATGGTTGGCTCAGTAGAGCTCTGACTTTTGTCAGCCTGGCTACAGTGCTGAAGAGAAACCTGGGGTTGTTCTTATTTTCTTCAATCAGTGACGAATAGTAAGATGTTCTGGCTTTTGCGGAGGGCTTTCTTATAAAGCAGCAAACTATTTCTCCAGGCTAAATGATGATCCTCTAAATTTGTGACACGCCATTTCCTCTCCAGCTTACGAGTTATCTGCTTTAGGCTACGTGTTTGAGAATTATACCACGGAGTCAGGGACTTTGGATTTGAGGCCTTAGTTTTCACAGGAGCTACAGTATCCAGAGTCGCACGTAGTGAGGAGGTAAAATTATTAACAAGATAATCGACCTCTGTTGGAGTAGCGTTCAGATAGCTGCTCTGCTTTATGTTGGTACAGGGCATTGAAGATGATAACAGTGGGTGGATTATATTCTTAAACTTAGTTACAGCACTTTCAGAAAGACATCTACTTTGATAAAGTCTACTCTCCACTGCTGTGTAATCAATTATTGTAAATGTAAATGTTATCAGGAAATGATCAGACAGCAGAGGGTTTTCAGGAAACACTGTTAAATATTCAGTTTCTATGCCATATGTTAAAACAAGATCTAGAGTGTGATTAAAGTGGTGGGTGGGTTCTTTTACATTTTGAGAGAAGCCAATTGAGTCTAGTAACAGATTAAATGCGATGTTGAGGCTGTCATTTTAGCATCTACATGGATGTTAAAATCACCCACAATAATTATTTTATCTGAGCTGAGCACTAAATCAGATAAAAGTCTGAGAAATCAGAGAGAAACTCTGTGTAAGGCCCAGGTGGACGATAGATGATAACAAGTAAGACTGGTTTCTGAGTTTTACAGCTGGGGTGGACGAGGCTAAGCATCAGGCTTTCAAATGAATTAAAAGTCTGTCTTGGTCTTTCGTTAATTAATAGGCTGGTGTGAAAAATTGCTGCCACACCGCCCCTCGGCCTGTGCTTCGGGATTTCTGGTAGTTAGAATGACTCGGGGTGTTGATTCATTTAAACTAACATACTCATCCTGCTGCAACCAGGTTTCTGTAAGGCAGAGTAAATCGATTTGTTGATCAATTATTAAGTCATGTACTAACAGAGACTTGGAGGAGAGAGACCTAATATTTAATAATCCACATTTCACTGTTTTACTCTTTGGTTCAGATGTGGATACTGTATTGTTCTTTCTTTGTGATTTTTATGTTTAAGTTGTTTATTGCTGGTTTTTAGTTTGTTTTTGTCTTTTGGGAGCTGACACAGTCTCAATGGAGATGGGTTTTTGGGGGTAGCAGGAGGAGAGAAGCTGCAGAGAGGCGTGTAAGACTGCAACTCTGCTTCTTGGTCCCAACTCTGGATAGTCATATTTTGGGGGTTTAATGAATTTGTCCATATTTCTAGAAATTAGAGCTGCTCCATCCAAAGTGGGATGGATGCCGTCTCTCCTAACAAGACCAGGTTTCCTCCAGAAGGTTTGCCAATTATCTATGAAGCCCACATCGTTTCTGGGACACCACTCAGACAGCCAGCAATTTAAGGAGAACATGCGGCTAAACATGTCACTCCTGGTCTGATTGGGGAGGGACCAGAGAAAACTACAGAGTCCGACATTGTTTTTGCAAAGTTACACACCGATTCAATATTGATTTTAGTGACCTCCGATTGGCGTAACGGGTGTCATTACTGCCGGCGTGAATTATGATCTTACTGTATTTACGTTTACCCTTAGCCAGCAGTTTTAAATTTCCTTCAATGTCGCCTGCTCTGGCCCCTGGAAGACAATTGACTATGGTTGCCGGTGTCTCTAGCTTCACATGTCTGAGAACAGAATCACCAATTACCAGAGTTTGACCCCGGCGGGTGTGTCGCCGAGTGGGGAAAAACGTTGAGACACATGAACAGGTTGGTGGTGTACCTGGGGCTTCAGTTTAAGACTATGCTTCCTCCTCACCGTCACCCAGCCGCCCTCTTTCCCCAGCTGCTTGGGGTCTGCCGGGGAACAGCTAGCGGGGCCCACGCTATCTTCGGCTGCACCAGCTACAGGGGCCTGGCTAGCTACGGGTGAATGAAGGGTGCGGCCGAGTCTCCAATTCAGTAATCCTGGCCTCCAGAGCTGCAAATATGCTACATTTATTACAGGTATCATTACTGCTAAAGGAGGCCGAGGAGTAACTAAACATCTGACACAATGAGCAGGAAAGTGCAGGAGGGACAGGTGAAGTAGCCATGGTGCTAACGAGTCGGCTACGAGCTAAGCTAAGCTAGCGAAACAGTAAAGAGACAGTGAGTGAATACTTTGGCTACAAATTAGGTAGTGAGTACACAGAAAGGGTGATTCAGATGAAGCACGTTAAGATTATACTATGAAAAAGGGATGTATCAAAAGATTTAAATTAAATTGCTAAGCAGAAAAGCTACTCAGAAACACCACTGTGTTTGAAGCTTTGTGATCTTACAAAGCTTCAAACGACGCGTCAACTACTAAATAAGTCGTTGAGGATTTTGATAGTCGACATAATTGTGACTAGTCTTGTAATGTCAAATAATACACATATAATACAGTATGTTGTTTTTTTTTTTCTTGTATCCAGAGCAATTGATGAGCTAAATAGGTTAAATAAAGCCCAGTTTGTTGCAAAGTGGTGAGTGGTGTAAGCGGACAAAACTGTTAATGCGTGTGTGTTTTGGAGCTACTTTCAAAGGGTTTTGCCAGTTGGCCTTTACCTTTGTACATTCACATGCAGATTTGGGAGATTCATCCGCCATAGCACTGTTTCTGTGTGGGTGGCTGATTGAGGAATGCGCAGTCCTTTCTTGTAGCACACATTTCTACATGTCACAGTAAGAAAAGCACATGTGTAATTAATCCTCCTGTCCAAATTCATGGGCTGCATCCTCCTGAGGCCGCATTTGTAGACCGATTACGTCACAGCGGGCTGTCCAAATTCGTAGACTCCTCCGAATGCAGCCGACAAATGCGTCCTCCTTTTCCCCAAATTTGAAGGGGTCAGGTGTGTCCTTCGTGGCCCACCATATCCCAGAATTCATAGCGTGGCCCAGCCAAACTCCAGTTTCCAACAATGGCGGCCGCTACTAAGTTTTAAAATTACTCTTACTAATCTTTCTGAGTCACAAAATAAACTTTTAACATATTTTCAAGCGAGAATGTGGGTGTGTAAACTTCAAATATCTGCTCGGTTTATCAAGATATTGCATATTTGCAAAAGTGCTTCGACGTTTTCGGAGATGTCTGTTACCCACCAGCTCGATAGGTAGCCGGGAGCTCGAGGGTCACTGAAGCCGCCGAGAACGGCACAACTCCCGGCACATCATTTTCAGATCACCGCGGACTTTCGCTACTCAGGTTAAACGTAATATATAAGTCACTTAGACAACCTAAAAATGATATTGTTTGGCTTTTTTTCAGTGTTTTATTTGTTCGTGAGTAAATCGGTTTGGCTGAGATTAAAGTTATTAGATTAGATTAGATAAAGTAAAACGTTATTAATCCCCCGGGTGGGTTCCTCCTTGGTTTTCACACAGCTGACTAAACGTCAAAAAGAAAACTGATTAAAAGGATGTATGAGACGGTCGAGAATTTACGCCAGTGTCCTGTTATATTTTAGATAGCAAGGAGCAGACGGCCGAGTTTATTAAACTCCACCGAGACAGAGGTGATGCTAATCAGAAGGCTAGACCGTCCAATTTCCCCAGCCGTTTACTTCCGGCCTACCCGACCTTCTGAGCACCCGGCCCACGTAGACCGCGAAGGCCGGGTCCTCAGGAGGATGCAGCCCATGAATTTGGACACGATTAATGTTCCTCAGATTCTTTGTGTTCCAGTAAACCATGACAGTAAAACCAATACTTTGTTTGTTTTTCTAGTGACTGGGCATGCCTGCAAAGGAGTTAGAGGAAAAGAAAAAAGAGAACAGGACAGTTTAAAAGAGGTTCACTTACAGGAGAAATGCAATGATAGAAGAAATAATTAGGACATTTTGTAGTTTCAGTAGTTAACTTCATGGTAAAAAGTTAAGCTATTCATTTCATTACGGTCTACCACTGAGCTACAGTTCTGTTCAGTTCAGTGTTATTTATATTGCGCCAAATCACATCAACAGTCAACTCAAGGTGCTTAAGACTGTAAGGTAAAGACCCTACAGTATTACAGAGAAATCACAACAAGATGATCCCCTGTGAGCAAGCAGAAAAAAAACCTCCCTTTTAATGGGAAGAAACCTCCAGCAGAACCAGGGACAGGGAGGATCAGCCATCTGCCATGAACTTTCGGGCAAAGGGAAAGAGAAAAGAAAAAGAAAAGCACAGGTAGACAGGACAAAACGCAAACTATAGAAATGACTGACAGGAACTCAGAAAAGATGAACTGAAACTACACCTTATTGAGGATCTTCCTATGTCTAACTCTATCACCGATACACACCGCTGGCCTCTGTACATTATGCATCTGAGGTCAAAAGTTATTGTGGTACATTTTATATGATACTGTTATAAGTTCTTCCATGCCTCCTCTAGGGGCAGCTGTGGCCAGAGGCATAAAGAGCCATTTCTCAGGAATAGTTTCTTCAATTTTGGTATAAACAGAGTCGAGAATGAACAGATAAGGATCTGGTGGTCAAAAGTCTAGGTCAGCATGACCTCTTCAAATCTATTTTTAGGCATAACTCGACAATTTACAAATAATGATACAATTTCACACAAATGTCTAGGAGGATAAAATGATAACACTTCATGTACTGCTCTCCTTCCGTGTGTGCATGCGTGCGTATGTACACAATTTAGCAGCCAGCCAAACTCCATTCAAAAGAATACGGGAGTCAGGATATAGCGTCCAAGCTCCAGGTGCTTTATTTTACATTGCACCGCCATACACCATTGAATCAGAGTGAAACTAAAACAAAAACAAGAATACAACAGTAAGGTGATTAACACACCGATATTACAAATTCCCTTATGTACTCTACAGCAAGTCAAGGCTAGCAACAAAAGACAAAGAAATATCCATGCAATAGCTCCTCCTATGTATACATGACATGAGATTAGCTTAGCAATATAATTAGAATAGAATAGAATAGAATAGAATAGAATAGAATAGCCTTTATTGTCATTGTACAGGGTACAACGAAATTGGAGTGCCACTCCCTTGGTGCAAAATGCAATAATAAATATAATAAAAAATAGTAAGATATAAAAGGTACAATAAAACAAACATAAGTACTCAAACAAAAGTAAGTATGATATTTACAGGATAGCAGCATTAATATAATGACAGTATGACAGTATGAATAGCAGCATAATATAATGACAGTGACAGTATGGTATGGCTAAGCAGGTTCAATTGTTTTTGTGCTTATTTGCAATGGTGATAGCTCTGGGAAAGAAGCTATCCCTGAATCTGTTTGTTCTGGTTTTATGTGACCTGTACCGTCTGCCTGACGGTAATAGTTCAAACAGTTGATTGCTGGGGTGAGAATGGTCCTTGATGATATTGCCAGCTCTGCTGAGGTACGAGAGTTTGCAATGACCTCCAGGCTGGGCAGAGAGCAGCCAGTGATCTTCTGGGCTGTGTTGATGACCCTCTGCAGTGCTTTCCTGTCTGCAGCTGAGCACCCTGCATACCATGTTGTTATGCCGCACGTTAGGATGCTCTCTATGGTGGCTCTGTAGAATGTCACCAGCAGCCTCTCCTCCAGGTTGTTCCTCCTGAGCACTCTCAGAAAGTGGAGACGCTGCTGGGCCTTTTTACCACCGCCGTGGTATTTGCAGTCCAGGAGAGATCATCAGAGATCTGCACGCCCAGAAACCTCATGGAGTGTACCCTCTCCACACAGTTCCCGTGAATGTAAAGTGGGGCTGGGTCTGCTCTTCCCTTCCTAAAGTCCAAGATGAGTTCTTTAGTTTTTGTGGTGTTCAGTTGGAGGTTGTTAACTGAACACCACTCAGTCAGTCTGTTGACCTCATCTCTGTAGTCTGACTCATCCCCCCTTGAGATGAGTCCAACCACAGTGGTGTCATCCGCAAACTTTATGATGGTGTGATGGTGTATTATACACAAAGTTAGGCTTTAGAACACAAAACTACCAAAATGTTACTAAAATATGGCTCTATACTCTTAAGTCAACAAGTACTTACAGACGATGCTTTCGAAGGCATAAACAAGAAAGAGGATTGCAGCGGATAACTACAGGAACACTTCAGCACATGTGAACCTGCTTACTCCAACTAACATGGCTGACTTCCTGTTCTGGGTCAAAGTGCATGTCACATTAACAACAATTTACAAGGCCCAGTAGGGGGCACTGAATTCAAGGTAGAACACTTCGGATGAGAAATGATAACTTTACTGCAAAAACATCATATTTTCTCTAATTATTTGAGTGTAATGTGTGTGGCCATTATTGGCCATTATTCAAGGGCATCGCTCAGGAGCATCAGGGGAGATTGGGATCATGTTTCACATTTGGCCAGATACTGAATTGGTGACACTGATCACTTGAAAACTGTGGACACTGTATACACCTTCTGATCTGCCAGGCCAAAAAAGTGTGTAGGAAGTGATTTATTACATATCTGGCTGCACAGTCATGGGTGTAACATGTAATTTGACTTTTTTGCTGTTTTGGATTATGTGCTAGTTTCTCCTTAATGCCATATCTCACTTTAAAAAGAAAGACATGTTACTGAGGTTATTATTTGCACTCAAAGTGTATTTCCATACACACTGTTGTCAAACATAATGAAGTAAGTGTAGCTTCAGTTGTACCTCCTGAATCATTCTACAATTTGAGGGTAATTTAGGCTTCAAAAACTGTAAGATAATGATATTATTAAATAAAGGGTGCACTATGTATTTAAGAAAAACAAAAAATAAATATAAAAAAACTGATGTCAACCTAAGGCATCAAAGGAACACTTTATATTTAGTTGCATAGTTAAATGGTTCAGGACCACAGAAATTATATTTAATAGTATTTGACATTTTTTATTTTAACTTTGTAATGTTTGTTTCACATGTATGGTAACATGTTGGCAAATCAGTTTTCTCAGAAAAAGATTCAAGCTGTGAAATGTAGTGATGGTAAATTTAATTCTTTTAACTGAATCGAGTTTTAATGAGTCGCTCACCAAAGTGAATCGGGTTTTTTGAGTCATTTGAGTCACTGAGTCAGTTGACCAGAGAGTGCAAAAAATGTACATTTTCACTCAAACTTAATTTGTTTCTCTTTTAATGTAAATCCTACTGCTAAGATGAGTGATTCTTAAAGAAAACAACTATTTTATATAGCAAAAAAGAGCAAAAGAGTTTCTAAAGGGAACATTTCTTTTGTTTATTTTTATTTTATTAGTATTTTCCTTACATGTGTCAAATATATATTTTCTCATCTAAATGTCCACTGAGCTGTGAGCCAGGGGCGGTAGTGCTTATATAATATTGGTTGCCAACCAAGAAGAAGAAGAAGTAGCTGCGAGCCAGGAGGGAGGGGGTGAGTGAGTGAGTGATTCATTTGCTCTATGATTCAGCACAGGAGGGAGGGGGTTAGTGAGTCCTGAGTGATTTGCTTACACTACGATTCAGCACAGGAGGGAGGGGTTAGTGAGTCCTGAGTGATTTGCTTACGCCACGATTCAGCACAGGAGGGAGGGGGTTAGTGAGTCATGAGTGATTTGCTTCCCCTACGATTCAGCGCAGGAAGGGAGGGGTGAGTAGCTCAAATGTGCTGTTAGCATGTTAGCAGAACGATGCTACTGTGAACCGAGGAGCTATTGTCTTGATGTGAGCTTCTACTCAGGGTTTTTTCTTCCAGTTCAGAGCAGAAATGTTTTTGTTAAGATACTGGATGTTGTGTTTTTCTTCACAATTTGAATTATAAGCTAGATATATTTCTACTAATGAAATTAGTTTGCTAACAGCAACAGGGATGAGTCAGTGAGTCAGTTGCGCTTGTGAATCATGATTCACGAGTCAGTAAAGTGATTCTCGAGTATTGAACGATTCGTTCATGATTCGCGCATCACTAGTGAAATGTACTGCACTGCAAAAATCAGGGATAAATGGAGTTACATAGATAAAGGAAATGAACTGAATTTGTTGTGTTTTGGTAATCTGGGTAACAGGGTTGCATTGGTGAGAGTGACGCACTCAATCTAGTAAGAAGAGACTGGAAAAGTACAAAATATGTCAAAGAGTTGTGTTAGCACACAACAATCATGTCCCTTCCTCTTTGTTATGCCAACACACTGTTAGTCTCTTACTTTTCCAGGCTAAATAGGGTTCGGTGACAAGGTCTCACATACATAATGGGCAGAGGTGGGTAGTAACGAGCTACATTTACTCCGTTACATTTACTTGAGTAAGTTTTTGAAAAAAATGTACTTTTTAAGTACCTTTTTTGCACGATACTTTTACTTTTACTTGAGTACATTTATGAAGAAGAACGGTACTTTTACTCCGCTACATTTGCAAAATTCGACTCGTTACTTTTTTTAAAAAAATAGTTTAACACATTAGATAACATGCCGTCAGTGGAGTTTCCGGTAACTTTTTACCAATGAGACGTGGCCATACAGTCACATGACCAGTTTGAAACCGTGGCGGGCAGAGCGCCCAAGCGTTTCAAAGTAGCGACACACGGAAAGAAGAAATATGATGGCAGAGTCTACGCTAGAGCTGAAGAGGATGAACACCTTTGGCCTCACATACAAAGAATGTTTCGCTTAAAAGCAGCACAAAAGAGCAGCTATGTCTGCAGTGTCGGTGTCTTCAGTCAGAGCCAAAACAAACCAACTTTTCAGTGTGAAACAACTCAACTCGTGTGACCTGAGGAAACGGTAAGTTTTCTCTAAATATCTTTTTAGCTGTTGTTAGCTGGATGTCGGTCTTATGTTACAGCAGTTGTGTCGAGCTCGAGCTGCGAGTCATATTTCCGGCCACGTTGTATTGAGATAAGTTTGTGGGTATTTTGTGCAGCTTCAGCTGTCTTTTTAACTGCTCACTGGTTAGCTAGCGTGAGCTATAAGCTAACAGCTAGCCTGGTTAATGACGCTGGAGTTCAATGCACATGCAAACAGCTCGTCTCTACTGCTTTAACTGTTAAAACAGAAGGCAATACTGCGGGTGACAGGGTTTATTATGTGAAACAGCAGCTTGTTTAGTTTAAACAGTCTGCATTAAGCTGGGCAAACACTGTGCGATTTTTTTCAGTCGCGTTATTCCGCTCCTGCTCAAACTGTACAATTACATCGCAGGGGTTAGAAGTTCATAGGTCACGATGCAGGGTCTCACACTATACGGCCTGATGCTCTGATGCGACCTGAGTGCTCAAACTGTGCGTCCATAACATGAAGCTTAACATACAAAATCTGTCCCTCGCTCTCCTCTCTGTCTTTCACTCACACAGACACACACACCATCAACTTTGCTAAATTACTAATGAAAACATTGACCAGACAGCTTTGATTGAGCAGCAATGTCCATCCAACTCTTCGTGGTTGTTGTAGTCGTGATAATTTTGTGAGGCCACATTGAAAAGCCTCAGATACGGAAGCGTAGAGCTGCCACCCAGGCAAAAGAAAAATAGAGCTATGTCACGTTATAACATGAAAGGTTTATTGTTCTAACAATATACTTTTAATGTTTGTACAATATAATATCACGTTATTACAATATACATAATTATCACGTTCAGTATAATGTAAATATTATATTGTTCAAACGTGAAAGGTATATTGTTAGAACAATAAACTTTTTACGTTATAACGTGATAAAGCTCTATTTTTCATTTGCCTGGGTGGCAGCTCTACGCTTACGTACTTGGATGAGCTTGCCTCTTCCTACAAGTTGTGCCTCCATCTCTTGTGTCCAGATCACACGCTGCACTGCCGTGCTGCTCCACCTTTCTCTTTCATTTCTGTGTTTGTGCGTGCGCAGTGTGAGAGGCGACAGGATTTCAAACTGGTTTGATTATCATGCGACCATACGATTGATGATTGGGAGCTGGTCGTGAGGTGTTAACTGCTTTTCGTTACCCCATGTATACTACACGATGCACACACGATTAAGGCAAAACACGACCGATCCCCAAAACTGTTGCGCGATTGAGAAATCGTCTCAAAATGGGCCAAAAATCGCACAGTGTATGGGCAGCTTTTGGAGGCTAGCTCCAAACAAACATCTGCAGCTTGGCAGTGTATACAGCACTATAATGACCAGACCGAATTCTTTTGAAAACCTTACATCTTTCAACAGGTCTCCACTTCATCAGACATCACCTAGACACAGAGCTGGATGAGACCAGCACAAACAGCAGCCTAACCGGCGAAGATGATGGATCCATGGGGTCAGGAAAGCCAGAAGCAGAGGAACTGGAGAGGTACCTTTCATGTCCATTCACTGGAGGTGTGGATGTATTGCATGGCTTTCCTCAGATCAAGAAGCTGTCGATCAAAGTCAATACAGCTCTTCCTGCATCTGCAGCCTGTGAGAGACTTTATAGTCATGCAGGACTCCTGTTCACTGCCAAACGGTCACAGCTTCACAGTAAGAACCTTGAGAGCCAACTGCTGTCTGATTTGATGTTACAATTAAAAATGTTTGTGTTTTTATCTGAAGAGTTTATAAATATCTGGTTTCCACTGTATATTTGATGAATGTCAGCACAAAGAGGGAGAGAGAGGAACAAGAGCAGGTGAGACACACATGTTAGTCAAATGGTTGTTTACCAAAAGTATCACCGTATCATAGGTACTCATGTATCTCGTACCTAGTGTTTCTTTTTAGGTTTGTTATTTTTCAAATTCTATATTTATTAAGTTATGCAGGCTTGTTTGCACAACAAGGCTAAATAATTATATAAACTTTTCTGAATCTAAATAGTGGACTTTGGTAGAATTAAAAAATAAGTGTAGTGCAGGTAGGGCTGCCACGATTAGTCGACTAGTCACGATTACGTCGACTATCAAAATCGTCGACGACTGATTTAATAGTCGACGCGTCGTTTGAAGCTTTGTAAGATCACAAAAGACGCAGGAATAAGTAGTAGGATTTAAGAGTGTAATAACGGACTGAAACAGAAGATGGCAGCACTGCATGTACAAGGATGCCAGCTGCCGTTACACTCGAAGAAGAAGAAGCAGCAGTGTCCCAGAATTCATAGCGCGCCCTGCTCAGTTTTCAACAATGGCGGCAGCTAGTTAGTTTTAATATTACTCTTATTAATCTTTCTGGGTCACAAAATAAACGTTTAACATATTTTCAGGCGAGAATGTAGCTGTGTAAACCTCAAATATCTGCTCAGTTTATCAAGACACTGCATATTTTCAACAGTGCTCCGACGTTTTCGGAGACGTCTGTTACCCACTAGCTCGATAGCTAGCCGGGGCAAGGCTCACTAGAGCCCGTGAGAACACCGGACTCCCGGCAAATCGTTTTCAAACCCACCACTGTCTTTCGCTACTCAGGTTAAACATATATAAGTCAGTTAGATAACTTAAAAATGTTATTGTTTGGCCTTTTTTTTTTTTTTTTTTTTTAGTATTTTATTTGTTCCTGAGTAAATCAGTTTGGCTGAGATTAAAGTTATAGTTTATACACGACTGAATAAACGTCAAGCAGACAACTGATTATCAGAAGTGTGAGATGTTCGAGAATATACTCCGGTGTCCCGTTATATTTTAGATAGCAAGGAGTTTATTAAACTTTACCGAAACAATCTGTAAATCTCATTAAATTGAATAAACTATCATCTTGTCTTTATTTTTAGTTAGCACATACCCTAAACACTTAAAACTGTAAGCTAATGTTATATAAGAGCAGATGCTGCTGGTGCAATAAGCTGTACGTTTTACGTCCAATGGATGCATGATCCGATTAGTCGACTAATCGCAAAAATAATCGGTGACTAGTCGACTATCAAAATAATCGTTTGTGGCAGCCCTAAGTGCAGGTCTATGATGGTTTTTAGTGCTACTATCATCTAGTTCTGGTTCTAGTTCTGTCTTGGTTAAATCCTAAGTAGTCCTGATTTTGAACTGTTGTAGTCCTGTTTTAATTCCAGATCAGTTCTGGGTCTGGTTGAATTGGGGTTTAGTCCCTGTGTCTTGATACAGCCCCGACTTTGTTCTGCCTTGCTGCTTAATTTAAAAACTAGTTTAAGGTGTCCTGCATATGTGATATATATTTTTCCCTATATGAAGTAATTCTTTTTTGAACAAAACTGAAAACAGAGGCAATTAATCTTTCAGCTGAAGCTGAACCACCATTTCACTGAAGAAATAATTTATGGTAAAGTGAGCCATACACATACGAACATCCACATAGTGGAAATTTGTATTTGTCTTTTATAATTAGTTTTACTCTGATTTCAGTGTTTATTTGTGAGTGTAGTTTTTACATTTTACATATTACATTGTGTTAATCCACTGTCTATACTTCAGGGTATTTTAGTATACAGAATAAGTTTTGTTAGAATGTCTATTCTTATGGAATTTTAGCACAGATGTGTTTTTTTGTTTGTTGTTTTTTTTTTATTCCTGCTGCCTGCCTTGGGAATAAACTTTTCCTGATTATACCTGTTGCATCTCTTTGTCATTTGTTTCTGATTTACTTAATCCCTCCTTGTATTTAAAAGAACCACCCCTAGTATGACATTCTGGCGCATCAGCTGCAGTCTGTTATGTTGAAGTTGCCTCGTTCTAATGTTTTCTCTGAGGCTGCTGTAAATGCGAATATATTCACTGTGGGTTTTGCTTGAAAAAGCTTTATGTTGTGAAAACTGAAATCTTGAAATTAGAATTGTTGTGCCTTATTTTGTGGATCTTTTACATATATTCCTTTTGAAAATACTAAAATTTGTATATTTATTTATTTTTGATTGTCTGATAGCATTTATTTATAAAATCGGACATTTCAAACAGTTACTCGCTAGATACTCTTACTTGAGTAGCCTTTTCACCAAGTACTTTTTACTCTTACTCGAGTAACTTTTTTTGACGACTACTTTTTACTTTTACTTGAGTAATAATATTTTAAAGTAATGATACTCTTACTTGAGTACAATTTTTGGATACTCGACCCACCTCTGATAATGGGACTCAACTTGCAGTGCAATTTAATCACTGTTCTTAAAATTGTGTTTTTGAAATATAATAAATTGTCAGCAGAATCAAAACAAAAAATTGAATTTGTAACTTATATTAAATTTATTTTTTGGGTAGAAGTTTGGTAATCAATAAGTTGGGACAAGAAACAAAATAAAAATCCCATTTAGGGGGGTTTCCAACAGTTTTATTGCATTTCAAATATTTTTGACAGCTGGGTTTACATGTTATCCCACAGAATGTGTGACTCAACAAACGTGTGTTTTAGTAATGTGTGCATGGATTATTTTTTTTAAAATACATTTTCATAGGTGGAAGGAAAAAATAGTCCTGCAATGGTAACATGGACCTCTTACCTTTACGGCCCGTTTAGTGACCTCTATGCAATAATCCATGCACTCCTGCCACGGATCACTCATACTGATAAAGGGAAGATGAGGCGATATTCAGAACGGAAATACGGACGGAAGAAAGCTGTAGGAAGAAGCACAACTTTCGTCATTTACAATAGCAAGGTGCAATTATATACCGGCATATGACGGTACGTTGCAATTACTGACATATGAGGCGAGTTAGCTGCTGGAAAGCTAGTGTCAAATAGCATAAATTAGCCCTCTATGCTAGCTTTTAAAGGGGGAGAGAGGGATATGTACGCAGGAGGAAACGCTAATGATACCTAATGACAAACATAAGCTTGACGGCTTTGCTACAATGCAATATCATTACTTTAATTTGTGTTTTTAAAAAAGATATAGTAGCATACCAGTTCCGGTGTTCTGGGAATTTCTCCTACCCCGCAAACCGTCCTACCCGTTGTTCCTGAGCATGTGCGCGCATGCGCACAACACATAAAGCGAAGCAAAGCGCATCCGGCTGTGATTTAATGCTACCCCGTTGTCATATTTGCAGGAAAATAGGTAAGTAGTAAGTATTAGTACTTTTTATTGACGTTGATACTTGAGTTTTTTTAAGCCTTTGTGATTGTTTGTCAATATTAAAGTAAAGTCGCTATCTGCTTTCTGCACAAAACTGTCGAATTTGCAGCTTCGGTGAAGTCTGCTGTCAAGTTACTGGACACGTGGTATTTGCACAACACTTCTGAATCCGCAGCTTCGGTGTTTTAAGGCTGTTTCGGTAATGTCGTTATTTAATAAGTTACATTATTTGCATTGTTAACTGCACATATTGAAGCTCAGAAGAAAATGTTTACTTACATTCGTAGATATGGAGAAGAAGTGGGAAGAGATTTACTGCGTTTATTTCTGCGGGCTCCTACCCTTCAGGATATGACAAGGCTCAGAGGCAAAACCTCAGAAGATATGCCTCAAAATTCCAACAAAAGGGTCAGTAATTTATTGTTAATACTAACAACTCATATATGTGGTTAAATTAATTTATAAATATATATTGTTCTACTGCAGATGGAGAACTCTTTGTTGGAACCAGAAAAGTGGTAAAAACCATGGATGATGCCAGGAAGATATTTCATGAGTTTCATTCATCTCCAATTGGAGGACACACTGGCACACACAAAACGCTAAATGCAGTGTGTTCCAGATTTTACTGGTTTGGTATGACAGTTGACATTAAAACATGGGTATGTATTAACTGTTTGCATTGTTGTTAAATGCCGTTTAAAATAAGAAATTTTTTTTGATATCAGTTAAAAGAGAAACTGCACACTTGCAAAATATAAATAAATATGATTAATTAGTGATATTACAGTAATAACCTGTAGGCCTGGCAGAGATTTGAAGACACACACAAAGTTTTGCTGCTAAATTGTTTGTTCGTTAGAGAATATATCATTAATGATGTTTTTTTTTTTTTTTTTTTATAAATGAGAATGTTGAACATTTACGTGAACTCCATAAATATTTTTACCTTAAAGATTCTGGAATGTGACCAGTGTCAAAAAGTTGGGAAACCACTGACTGCTGTGCAACCGTTGCAGTGCATTCAGGTAAATATTATGCCCCTTTTACCCATCAAACTATGCTTCTAGCTCATATTCATGAAGGCAGGAGTGTTTGCCAACTAATTTTAACCATCGATGTTAATGTGTAAATTATACAAATTGTTATTCAAATTATTAATTTGTCCTTGATAGGTGTCTGAAGTGTGGGAACTTATTGGTATAGATCTTACTGGACCTCTTCCTAAAACGTCAAGCGGCTTCCAGTATATACTGACTGCAACTGACTACTTTTCAAAATGGGTTGAAGCTTTCCCATTAAAAACGAAATCTGCATCTGAGGTAGCCCAGCACTTGTGCTCCATTATATATAGACATGGCTGCCCCAAAAGGATTTTGTCAGACCAAGGCAGAGAGTTTGTGAATGAAGTAAGTGTTAAATAATTTTCCGTTACATTTTTTAACTTTACTTCACTGGGGTCAAAGATTTTTTCTTGTGTGCTTGTATAAGAAGTATAAGAACCTTGTCCTTATCTGTTGAAGCTCAACTCTGATCTTTGCAAGTTATTGCAAATTGAAAGAAGTGTCACAGCAGCATACCATCCACAGACCAATGGTCTAGATGAAAAGACCAATGACAATATAAAAAGGTATGCCTAATTTTTATCTATCAGTTTTTAATAACATTACTTATGTTATTCAAACTTAATTGTTACTTAATAATTTATTAATTTCTTTACTTCTAATTAAACTTTCATTACTGTCTTTACATATTTTGATGCCTGCATTTAGAGCCCTCCGAAAACTGGTGAATGACCAGCAGAATAACTGGGATCTGTATCTAGATCCCACCCTGTTTTCACTGCGGTCAAAAGTACACACCACAACAAAATACTCACCTTTTTTTCTGATGTATGGAAGAGAGGCAGTAATTCCATCAGAAGTGCCTGCTCAAGTGCCGGTGAGTGTTTGTCAAATTCTTTCTATGTTAGAACTAAGAATTGAAACCATTTAAGTGAAAAACCCAGTAATGTCTTTATGAATATGATATCATCTTGTTTTAATTGCTAATATCTACAAAATTTTAGATTTCCAACATCATTCTGCCAGACGACAAAAGGTACAGTGACTATGTACAGTCTGAAAGTGAAGCACAACATGCAGTTAAAGAAACTGCACAAGAAAACATTGCGAAGTCACAAGACAAGCAAAAGGTTGCATACGCCAAGCGGGTCCTGAAAAAGTACAAAAATGTTGTGTACAATGTAGGCGATCAAATTCTGCTTCTAAATATGAGGAAACGTGGGCGAAAAGGAGGAAGACTTGAACTGGATTTTTCAGGTCCCTACACAATTGATGACATCAGTGGAAAATGTGTTAGACTGAAAAACGCTGAGGGAAATACTTTAAAAAGTCTATACAGTATTGACCACATTAAACCTTATAGAACAAGCCACCCTATCCAAGTCTCAACTCCAACTGAACCTGTTGAGAGTAGCCCATCTTCTGAGATGCAGTCTTGCAGTCCTCAGCATCATCCTGAAGCGCTGCAAAATAACAGACCCTCTGTCATACAGTTTGCACCAAAAATAGCTCAGGTAACATCAGTCCAAGCACCAGAAGAGCTTGTACCAGTGACCCCCAGAAACCCAGCACGCAAGAAAAAGGTGGCATAGCTAAAATCTCATTCTGACCGGTTGGTCAATTGTTGCCAGTTTGGCTAGTCGAATGGATAGAATTTTTTTTTTTCTCCCCTCTTGCTAATTTTGACCTGTTGGTCCAATTTTGGCTAATTTCTCCCCTCTGGCATGGTTATTTTGTTGGCCCGTTGGCCCTTGTCTGTTGTTGGCCCGTTGGCCCTTGTCTGTTTGTGGCCCGTTGGCCATTGACCGTGATTTTCAAATGGCAACTGTTATTACTAAAGAAACTTATCATATTTTGTTTTTTAGTGAAGTGGCTTTGGGCTGCAAAAGACACCGGGCGTGTGGAGGCAGTCGTTGGGCCATACAAATTGTATGACTCTTCTTTTCGCACACTGGAGGACAGTGGGTGGCTTTCTGATGAGGTAAGTGAAGTAATTATTTTTGGTCCTAGTGGTGGTCTGTAAAAATAACCTTCTGTTAATCCAAACAGGTCATTGATGCATACCTGCACTGCCTCATTAGGAAACAAAAGGCAAGTAAGAACGTATGCCGGTTATTTCACAAAAGCATTTTATACAATTATGTAATCTTTTAAAAAAAACTCTTGCATTTTTCAGGAACCCGTGTATCAGTTGTCTTGCGTTGTTGCAACCTCTCTGTTTTCTGGGAAGTTTAAATGTGTCACCAAGGTAATGTAGATGTTATATAGGTCATATAGTGCATGTTATGTAAATGAATCTAAACCTTTATAAACTTAAAAATATTCCACAGATGTTGTTTCCGGCTGAGGACATTTGGTTGTGCCCACTGAACTTCGGTGCACACTGGATCCTTGTGGTACATTGTTCTTTTTAGCAGCATATTCTTATTTTGAAAATGCTTACAACTGATTATGTTTACTTAAGTTAGTGTGCTACACATATTCTACTAAATACAATTTTTATTTTAGGTTGTCAAAATCTCCTCACGATCTGTACTGCTGTTAGACCCTCTTGGAAATGAAGGTTGTTATGAAAGGAAAATTATGCGTAACTGGAGGTATTCATCATTCATTAATTATCTGTTTTGGGTTGTTTGGTTTGTGGGGTTTTTTTTATATTTAGAGCAAAATGCTGGCTACATTTTAAAAAATTGTTTTATTTTTATTAGGAATTTTCTGAAGATGAAAGGAAAGGAAGAGTCCCGAGTGGATTGGAAAATGGAGACTCTGCCACACAGCAAGCAGATGGACTCCAGCAGTTGTGGAGTTTTAGTGTTGAAGGTATTTAATAAGCCATCCATCCATCCATCCATTGTATTTAATTGTATTTATTGTATTTAACTAGAATTAAGTTAATCAATTGCAATTACTGTAACATATTTTACAGTTTGCGAACACTACCTTATGAGTGGAGAGGTTACTAGGGTGCTGTCCACTCCAGAAGCCATTGGGCTGCAACGCACAGAAATTGCTTGCGAACTGCTAGAACATCAAAGTAAGTTGAGTCATGTGCTTTTGTATTGCAATAGCACTTTCAGTTTTGTTTAAAACTGTTATGTTGAATGCCGGTGTGTTTCTAGGTAATGCTGATGACTACTGTGTGGTTTGTTCCATGCTGGAAGCCGATCCTGAGTCCAGTATGATTGAAATGGTAAAACAAATAAACCACAAATGCAATATACAGTTGCTTGCAACATTATTCGGCCCCCTTGAACTTTTCCACATTTTGTCACATTACAGCCACAAACACGAATCAATTTTAATTGTAATTCCACGTGAAAGACCAATACAAAGTGGTGTATACGTGAGGAGTGGAAACGACAGTCGTACATGATTCCAAACAATTTTACAAATGAATAACTGAAAAGTGGGGTGTGCGTAATTATTCAGCCCCCTGAGTCAATACTTTGTAGAACCACCTTTATCTGCAATTACAGCTGCCAGACCTTTAGGGTATGCCTCTACCAGGTAGAGACGTTGTTCTTTCACGTGGAATTCCAATAAAATTGATTCATGTTTGTGAATGCAATCTGACAAAATGTGGAAAAGTTCAAGGGGGGGCGAATACTTTTGCAAGCCACTGTAGTAATTATTTTCTCATGAAATTCGTAATGTTGGTTAACACACTTACACCCCCTTCTCCCTCTTCAGGTGCAGTGTGACTTTTTGTCTCAGATGGGCACATTTTGGATGTGCTCAATATGAGAGCAGCCTGGTCAAGTACTTGTGCGACAAATGTGCATAACTGTTATGAATACTGTTTCTTTTCCACTTCTTTCTCCCTGTGTTCTGTTGGATCTGTAAATATCAAATATATATATATATATATCTGTAAATATATTCAGTAAATATATACTGTAACTATAATGGAGTGAGTTCATTGTCAAAGTTTATATAGTCAAGTGTTCCAATCACTTCAATGGTGACAGCTGTATAACTTAAGCACCTTGGCATGCAGACTGCTTCTACAAACAAGTGCCAAACCATGCTACCTTTGTTAATAAGAGCAAGAAGCATAATTCTGACGGGAAGAATTACGTGCCAAACCATGCTACCGTTGTTATTATAAAGTAGAAGCATACTCTGACGGGAAGAATTACGTGCCAAACCATGCTACCGTTGTTATTATAAACTAGAAGCATACTCTGACGGGAAGAATTACGTGCCAAAACATGCTACCTTTGTTAATAAGAGCAAGAAGCATACTCTGACGGGAAGAATTACGTGCCAAACCATGCTACCGTTGTTATTATAAACTAGAAGCATACTCTGACGGGAAGAATTACGTGCCAAAACATGCTACCTTTGTTAATAAGAGCAAGAAGCATACTCTGACGGGAAGAATTACGTGCCAAAACATGCTACCGTTGTTATTATAAACTAGAAGCATACTCTGACGGGAAGAATTACGTGCCAAACCATGCTACCGTTGTTATGGGGATGCCCTCTGGACCCAGTGGAGGTGGTGAGTGACAGGAGAATGGCGGCTAAGCTGTCATCCCTGTTGGACAACATCTCCCACCCCATGCATGAGACTGTGACAGCACTGAGCAGCTCCTTCAGTGGGAGACTGCGGCACCCACGGTGTGGGACGGAGAGATTTCGCAGGTCTTTCCTCCCCACTGCTGTAAGACTCCACAATAAAGACTTTTGCAGCTGATCAAACACACACATCCACACATGTGCAATAACACTAATGTGCAATAATCTTTTCTGGCATCGTTGTATTTTTACTCAGTTGTATATAGCATTTGTATTCTATTTTTATCTTATTGTATATTTTATTCTATTTTATTCTACTGTATATAGTATTTTATTTTATTCTATTCTGTACAGTTGTGTACTGTATTTATTCTTATTTTATTTTATTCTAATTTTTGCTTCATAACTTTTGCACTGTCCACTTCCTGCTGTGACAAAACAAATTTCCCACGTGTGGGACTAATAAAGGTTATCTTATTTCTTATTTCTTATTATAAACTAGAAGCATACTCTGACGGGAAGAATTACGTGCCAAAACATGCTACCTTTGTTAATAAGAGCAAGAAGCATACTCTGACGGGAAGAATTACGTGCCAAACCATGCTACCGTTGTTATTATAAACTAGAAGCATACTCTGACGGGAAGAATTACGTGCCAAAACATGCTACCTTTGTTAATAAGAGCAAGAAGCATACTCTGACGGGAAGAATTACGTGCCAAAACATGCTACCTTTGTTAATAAGAGCAAGAAGCATACTCTGACGGGAAGAATTACGTGCCAAACCATGCTACCGTTGTTATTATAAACTAGAAGCATACTCTGACGGGAAGAATTACGTGCCAAACCATGCTACCTTTGTTAATAAGAGCAAGAAGCATACTCTGACGGGAAGAATTACGTGCCAAAACATGCTACCTTTGTTAATAAGAGCAAGAAGCATAATTCTGACGGGAAGAATTACGTGCCAAACCATGCTACCGTTGTTATTATAAACTAGAAGCATACTCTGACGGGAAGAATTACGTGCCAAACCATGCTACCGTTGTTATTATAAACTAGAAGCATACTCTGACGGGAAGAATTACGTGCCAAACCATGCTACCTTTGTTAATAAGAGCAAGAAGCATAATTCTGACGGGAAGAATTACGTGCCAAAACATGCTACCTTTGTTATTATAAAGTAGAAGCATACTCTGACGGGAAGAATTACGTGCCAAAACATGCTACCTTTGTGAATGTGACCTACAAGCACACTTTAATGGGTAAAAAGAAGTGTCAAACCGTACTGGCTTTATGAATATCAGCTACAAACATACTCTGATGGGCAAAGTTAAGTGGCAAACCGTCATACCTACTTAAATTTGTGCTGGAATTATTGTGTGGCAGCAGAAATGTGCATAAATTACGTACAGTAGGACATTTTGCCAAAGTAGGGCAGTTTGTCATAAGGCAGCGTAAAATTATCCTACTGGTAGGACGGTTTGCCAAAGTAGGACGTTTTGTCAGAGGACACCGTAAAATTTTCCTACAGGTAGGACGTTTTGTCAGAACACCGGGAGCTAATTTAACGGACTTCTAGAGATGAATGACTTCTCAGCAATGACATTTCGCCACTGAAAGGTGGGGCTAAACCAAACTGTCAGCCTAATTGGTCAATCTGTGCCGTTTGATTTAACAATCTTCGCTGTCATTGGCTAGAAGGCTGTCATGTGTTTTCTTCAGTCGTGTTGTTACAGGAAACAGTGGGTCTCCTCGAGAAAGGAAAATGTCTTTACGAGCACCCAACTTTCTAACCTGAACAGAAGAGGCAGCAATAATGGCTGAAATTTGGGATTTGAGATTCAGAAGACAAAGAAAATTTATCAAACTGACAAAAAAGTAAAATAAATAATAACTGTAAATAAGTACAATTCCCCAGACTGACCTCGCCGGCTTACAAAATATAAAGGCAGTGAAGCACTGCAAACAAGGCACAACGAATACTTGCTAAATCTGAAGAACACAGTTCAAGGTGCTTTTGCTTTCACGCGAAATAAAACTCACTATGCAAAATGACAGCGAAAAGTCAGTTGAAATAGTGTCATTTCCCTCCAAATTGATGTGGGATCACATTTCTTACACCCAGCTTCACTTTCTATTTATTTATTTTTAATGGAGGTAAACCGATTCAGAATGCTTTATTGTCATTATGGAGTCACATAGCAAAATTCTTTGCACTACTTCTCAACTTAAAACAGACAGCATTTACAATACACAAACATACAATAAATAATATCACATAACAGGGAAATAGTATAAGCAATATTAATGTAAGGCTAGGTCAGGTCAGGTCAGCTGTGATGTGAATGTTCAGGAACTTAGTGTTATTCGCCTGTTCCACCTCCTGCCTGTGTCTGAGGACAGACAGGAGCATGTTGTCTCTTTCTGAACACAACATGTGTCCGTAATGACCTCCTTAGTCTTGCTGGTGTTCGGAACCATGTTGTCTGAACACCATTTGGTCAGGTGCTGGACCTAGATCTTTGGAAATATCTGCGAAATACATTAAAGCAGAAAAGTTGACTATAATACTATTCTGAAAGTCTGACGTGGTGTTAAACTCTTAGTATCGATCATAGCCAATAAATATTTAGCGCCCCTTTAGGCCAGAAGGTGGCAGCAGCAACACTCTAAGTCAGGGATGTCAAACTCAATTGCACAGGGGGCCAAAACTCAAGGCAAACTTTAGGTCCCGGGCCAAACAAGATAAACATTTATTGAACACACTAAAACAATGTTTTTTAAACATAAATATGAATAAAAACAGACAGGAATATAATTCGAGAATAAATAAACTTAAAAAATAAACTTTAACTTTAAATATTTTTCTCTTCATAAAAATATATCCTGTCAAAATTATGCAAGTTAGAAATATGAACATGCTGCCAAAAACCCCAGAAAAAAAATAAATGAAAGCATACACAAGGTTCGAGCCGCATGCAGACAGAGCTGGGGCATTGCTTCAGGAATGGAACTAATAAACTGTGCGGGCCATTCAGTGTCAGAGTTACACTGCAGCTCCATCTGAATCTGCACAGGTGCAGTTCAGCAAAGTCCGCTGACTTGGTTCAACATTACTTGGCAACAGGGAAAGTGAGGCAGGTTGCACTGGTGCATTTGTGACAGCTTCACTTGAAATGCGTATCATACATCATACATCATACTTGTCCATGAACTGACAGATTTCCTTGCTGAGCTCAAAAACTCTATTGAGAACTTTTATCCCAACTCAGCCAATGGACCTCTGTTTGATAAGGAATGTCGGCAAATTCTGAATCTATTTCCCACATAAAAGACTGAAATTGACGGTGATTTAAACTTTTAGCTCAGATAAAATTTACGGTTTACGTTACGGTGATCATTACATGCTCGATTTTTAGGACTTTATCACACAGCCTTTCCTGGTGTATATATGCTGTTAACTCACAGTTCAGTACAGTTCTCCTCCTGCATCTTTACTCGCATCCTGCTGACTAGTCCGCTTTTTTCACCGCACAACACCGGCGCTCCATCTGTTGTAAATCCAACAAGTTTGTCCCAGTTTCATGTCGGTTACACTTTGACGTGGGTTTTCAAAAATGTCTTTTCCTGTCGTTGTCCCGTGCATCGATTTAATGTTCAATATTTCCTCTCCACGGATGAAGATGGCCAGCTGTGCAATGGCCATTATGTCTGTACTTTCATCCACAGCAAGAGAGTATGCAATAAAGTTTTTGCTTCTTTCACACAACTGTGTTCTTAAATCAGTGGCCATCTCACAAACCCGATCAGCAATCGTATTTCTCCTCAGGCTCACATTTGCCAAAATCTGTGTTTTGTCTGGACACAAGACGTCGCACAGCTTCATCATGCAGCTCTTCAGAGTGGTACCGGGCTGATTTGGCTCCTCTGCTACAATAAAACTTGCTTTCACAACAGCTTCACTTTGTGATTTTGCTCTGGTGAAAAAAGTCTGCTGAAATGTCAGATTCTTCTTTAGCTCTTCTACTTTCTGTAGTTTCTGCTCTGCATTTAGGTTTTTCAGCTTATCCTGACGTTTTGTCTCGTAGTGCCGTCTTAAATTAAATTCCTTAATTACAGCCACATTAGCTCCACTAATAAGACACACGGGTTTACCAGCATTGTCTGTAAACATATATTCAGTCACCCACTGGCGCTGAAAGGCTCTGCTTTCAGAATCAACTTTTCTCTCCACCATTGTGAGCGGCTAGCTTCGCAATAACAGAAGTTTGACTTGATTGATGCTGGAATGTTCCCAGTTAGGAGGCTGCAGCGCTGCATTATGGGATCTGTAGTTTGTATATTATTAGCGCCTCATATCGCCGGGCCATGCATAACAATAATAATATATCTATATAAAATGATCTCGCGGGCCGGATATAAATGTACGCCGGGCCGGATGTGGCCTGCGGGCCTTGACTTTGACACGTGCTCTAAGTGATGTAGCAACCAGCAAGAGCACTTGCTCTCATGAGGAAGGGTAGACTCCTCAAACATTAAGGGTTTTTTTTTTCAATTGTTTGTTTATTTTTGTTTTTCAGCTGCATGCAAATTCTAATTGTGAATTACATTTAATGGTCCACAACAGATTCTGTTTAGTCTGGCCTGAAAAGCTTAAGGTGTACATCTGCATGCAATTCCTCTCATTCAAACTTGAGAAACAGCTTTACTTATCCAAAACAATTGGCAGCCTCATACATCTAAGGAAATGTCTGCTTGTCTGCATCTCGCAAAGTTTTTTAACTATGCTAGCAGTAGCACTTTCGGAAGTCCAGGGCGTGCGTCTTGAGTCTCAGTTTCACGCATAAACAGAAAAAGAGAGAAGAAGAAGAGCATACTTAATAGGACTTCCCGTAGGTCCACTGCTGAAGAGGGCAGCAAACACAGATCAAATTAGACTTCAGCGTCATGCTTGGTGACACTTCATCTCGACACAGGTTAACACTTCAACCCTTGCACCCTGTCAGCCAGTAAATTACTCAGCTGATAATGTCTCCTTATAGCACTGGTTCCTCTCTAGCCCACAGCTAATTTCCATACACTAACTCACATTCTCAGATAGGAGCCCCTTACCTCAAGAGGGCAAGAAATTGCCAAATAATACCGTCCTCCTTGGGGGGAGTGGAATGCATCGAGAATACAAATTGTGGTCTCATGAGCTATCGCTAGACTGACTGTCTGCATGCAAATAACTGTTACCGACATATTTCTGTGAGTTGTTACAGAATCTACAACCCACATCAAGTTGATGAGAGAGCAGTTTTAAAATGTTAATTTTTCCAAAACATGGCATAAAATATGATAATTTACTCAACTTTCTATATCTATGTAAGAGATTTCAGATTATTCTGCTTTGTATTCTGTTTTAAATGCAGCACAGACGGAAGTAGTCTGTATTTAATAATATTTATTTTGGTCTGCGTTTATTTTAGCAAGCTTTAAGAAATATTGGCACATTTAATGTAGGAATGGAATTAGTGCTTGCTCTTCATCTGCTGCTTTCACAGCTCACAGCTCTTACTTTAACATCTGGATTAGGTTTAGGCCTTGTTTAGCATCATTTTCTCAGCATTTTTCTTTCTTTGGATCATTAAGCTCAAGCAGTCACGTGCAGAGTGCTAACAGTGCAATTAGCTCGAGAGGCACGAGGGCACAACCTCATTCATACTGTCTTAAAGATTTAACCTTAAGTGACCCTTTCCTCAGAAATTGAAAATCATCATTTTCTTTAAGCAGTTAATGTGAATGTCTGGCAACAGTTAGGGATGCATTGTACTTTCCAGCTCCCTACATATTTTCTGTGGATGCTGCATATATTAAACAGAATCAGTGTGTGTCACTGTTGGAAGTTCTCACATCGTTCAGTGTACAAGACAAGAAGATTGCCATTAAGACTGTTCATTTATTTGACAATATTGATAGCAAACAGGTCATTTAAAAAATCAGTGAAACAGAGTTGTAACAAGCAGAAAGTCAGCATTTGATATGACCACCTTTATTCTTTAAAACAGCCTTTCTCTTTTAGGCAAGCTATTTTGTAATTTCTTTAAATAGTCTTCAGGAATAGTTCTGCAGGTTTCTTTTGTTTTTTTTCCATGATTCAGTAATGTTGACACTGGGACTCTGGGAGGTCAATCCATCACTTCTACCCAGATACGCTTTTACTGCACTGGCAGTGTGTTTGGGACCATTGTCACGGTGTCACTGGGATCATTTCTGATGAGCCTTCAGTGAACGATGGATGGCTCAGCTGAAAGGCCAGATGCATCTCTCGAGTCGTGCGTTAGGTCTTTGCTGGGTTTTTCTTTATTTTTAAGAGTACGACTTACACATAGTGTTTATCTGCTGTAGATGGTTTTTAGACCTGAAATCTCTTCTTTTGTCTTCCACTTGTTCAATTACCTCAATTTTTAAGGACACACTGAGAAAAAATGTGAAGATGTGCCAAGTTTTCTGCTAGTAGCTCTTTGGGGATCACAATACTGATGCAAAAATACTATTTTACACCTCCACTATGGTGCTTATTTATATATCCAACTAAAAAAAAAGCTGCACATAACAAAGTGCCTAAAGATAAATTTTAAATGGGATGTTTGCAGGCACAAAACATTTTCATCTCTCACGTTAGGTACCCTTTTCATGCTTGAATCACTCATAGGTCAGTGTTAATTGGCTTAAAAAAAACTTTAAAAGGACTGGGCTGAAAATTAAAAAGCAACCAGTGTCCAAAGAAGAACTTAAGGACCTTCAGAAATTCTGTAGAACTATGGCTACACTTTAGAAAAAAATACATTCAAGTTTGGGTTCCTGGAAGAAAATATATAAAGAAATGGGAGATGGCTCAAGACTTTTGCACCATGTATTTATGGTTTTAATATTAATTGTACTATGTCACTTTGGCTAACAGTATGGGAACAGAAGTGAAATGCATCAGTTCCTCATATAAACTGGAACAATGGTTCCAAACTTAAATGGGTACAACAGTAACTTGGGCTAGTTTGGGCTCATGATGACAGTCATGTTCGTGTTTAGCTGGTGGAATTTTCCAGTTAGCAAAAAAACCCGAAAAGTAAGTAAATGAAAAAACCTGGACACTGCAGCATATTTCATGTCAGTCCATCCAAGTAGCTGGCAAGTGAAGTGACAGATGTCTGACTCATAAAGGTAAAGTCGGGGAATAGTTGTTGAGATATTTCAGTCTGGAGTAAAGTGGGTGTTACTGCCAGAAATGGAGAACTAACCACATACTTTACATTCCTTCTTCAGTCAGACCAAGAGGCCTAATAAAAACTGTAAAGTACTCAAACTGTAAGCATCATGAATCAGTAACAAAACCAGGCAATAAAGTTATGTTTTTACATTCATAAAAGTAGCAGCATTGCAACAGAATTAAACACTATTTTATCTTTAGGTTCTGCATGATTTATTCATTTATGTTTTTTAGTAGTAAACTGCAAAACTGTTACATTGCAGTAGATTTTCAGTATTTGCAATGTTCCCATGTTTCATAACTGTTGCACTATCCAGTGAGAAGCGTCAGACGTTTATGTTGCAACTGATGTTATTTTCTTATACTGTGAGGATAATTTCACAGAGCACAGACATCCTGTTTCTCTTGACCAAATTAAAATTATGTTACACCCCATAGACAACTAACTGCACACTCTTGAGAGATCAAAGTTTCCGAAAATTAATAAAGCTTCTTATTCTGTATCTGTTTGCCAGAAAAGTTTCACCCATCTGGCCATTTGATAGTTATTTATACTTCTTACGTCAGGCTTATTTTGAGAAAAGCTTATTTAAACCCTTACAACTAAGTTCACATATGTCCAATAACATAAACAGCAGCATATTCTGCCCTCTAGCACAGGGGAACCATGCCACAGAGAACAGTGCACTCTCTGTTTATCAAGATTCCTAACGCCACCATAATAAGAGTCATGTGGATCTACTCTTCACAAGAGGAGCCTGGAGGGGAAAAAACACATGCACATCTCTATTTTTTTAAAAAAGGTTCTCAATTGTAGAAGGGATGGGGCTGCCGACCCATTAAGACCAGGCTTTTGAGCATGTTGTGGAAAGAGGATACATTCTGACTCCAGTTAGGCAAAAATCCGACCAGAGCCAACCGACAGCATCACAGTCATGGAGCCATTTGTTGCAGTTTGACTTTATGCAATGAAAGAAGTAAGTGAGCATGTCTACGCTTTTTCATTTTTATTCACACAAGGTTTTAAGATGGTCGCTACAGCCTGTAGGTGATGATCTTACTGTGTGTGATATTTAAATATATAGATTTAGAGTTGCCTTAACATGAGCTATCTTGTTTCTTAGAAATTTAATCTAGGGTGAGTCAGTGCTTGACTTACTTTTAGCAGTGTGCTGCTCAGTTTGTTCCACTGATATAACTGTTGTCTAAGATTTGACAGGGGAAGCTGTTTTGTGCATTACACAAGATCATTTACCATAGAACTAGTTCTGTGAGGTTGGTTTGCATCAAAGGTGATATAAGTTATTCATTTATTTATTTATTTATTTATTTTGACTCTTCTATAGGCGGAAAATCAAAATGTATAAACACGAATCTCTTCTGAAGAGCAATGAAGCACAGCAAGTTGTCACTGTCACAAAAACATCTGTGTCCTTTGCAATAACCAGCGTCACAATTTGTAAGCAATTCTTTCTGATATTCCTACATTTTTTTCTGTCTTCCTTTAAATGTGCTGCTCCGAAATTTGATAGATTACACCCTATTTTCTTTTATCTCTTTCTCCATTTCAAAGGTTTTATTATGCTTCACTTCTGTCCGAGTCAACTCAGAGCACAGCTCGGGACAACCCCCAACATTAAACACATTGTGGTTGGGAGGTGTTACACTTACACCACACTAGCTAACCCCAGCTTAAGGTAAATGTGGACTCATCTGTTGTCATGTCATAACATTTCCAGTCTTGATTGGGAATCAGTTTGCAGATTCGTCATAAATTCACAACTTATCTGTGATTTGAGTCAAGCCTCAGAGCTTGAAAGATCTGATTTGCTCCTAAAGGCCAGAGCAAAAGAGTTTGGGCTGTCACCGACAGCACATTATGAGGCTAGTGCTCAAGTACAAATGAAGGGAAGTTTTGATGTGAGGTTCAATAAATGATGTTTAGTGAGTTCCTTTCTTTTTATCGGTTTGACTTTTCTAGAAAGGATGAAAGAAGCCGAGACAAAGGCCATATACGTGCTTTGCAAAGAAATTTCATGGGAATTCCTAATATGTTTCACTGCTTACTTAAAGCATACAAAAACAAATCGCTATTGAGGCTATTCACGGCATATTTAAAAGGCTGAGGCACATGGATTACGCTTTAGCAGTGTAAAGCACTGTTACTGAATTTTTGTTTGCATTTTGTTCATTGTGTAATTTCATAGCGTAACTGTTTACACAGTTGCCTAACAAGCAAAACATCCTCGTTTAATCCCAGGAGGAAACGCTAATCTCTCTGTGGTTGTGTCAGGAAGAACATCTGTGTAAAAATTTCACCGAATCAACTATGCAGAGCTTCCTGATGAACCCTTGTGAATAAAGGAACAGCCACAGTAACGGCTGGCTCTCCTTCCTTCCTTCTTTTGTTCATTTCAAAAAGAATCCCACATAAGTAATAAAATAGTTAGTTGTTCGGAAGGGATG
Source organism: Oreochromis aureus (assembly GCF_013358895.1). NCBI lineage: Eukaryota > Metazoa > Chordata > Actinopteri > Cichliformes > Cichlidae > Oreochromis > Oreochromis aureus. Next base: position 23,858,732 of record NC_052950.1, read on the forward strand.
TGGATTGAATGTCAACAAATCATTTAAAATGTACAGGTGAATTGCAAATAAGACTCATTTTTTTCCCAAATCATGGCACAGATCCATCAAAGATTGTTATTTTCATTATTGATGAATCATACAGTTGTTTACCATATTAATTAATGCATCCAAGTTTACAAGGAAAGTGCCATTGTAAACTTGGCTCCACTGTATTCAAGAGAAGTCCTACATTTCAGTTTAATTCAGTTCAGTTGTATTTATATATTGCCAAATCACTACAACAATTCAACATGCTTTATATTGTAAGGTAAAGACCCTACAATAATACAGAGAAAACAGAGAAAACCCCAACAATCAGACGAGCCCCTTTGAGCAAGTACATTGGCGACTGTGGGAAGGAAAAACTCCCTTTTAACAGGAGGAAACCTCTGGCTCAACCAGGCTCACAGAGGGCTGGCCATCTGCCACGACTGGTTGGGGGTGAGGGGAGGAAGACTGAACAAAGACCTGTGACAGATATACAGCTAATATCTCTAAAGCTGTGCAGTTCATGCTGGATTCATGTAAACTGAAAAAAATAGCACAACAGGCCAATGATAAAAAAAACTTTGACTTTCAGCGAACTGTCCCTTTAAAAACCACACATCTCGAAATAAAAGCTTAAAGTCATATTCTGTTTTTATGTGTAGGTATGACTGTGAGGAGATCTGGAGGCAGTTTGAGGAGGCTGTTATCAGTCATTCTTCTTGCAATGTGACCGTCGAGGATTATTTTCACATGTTTAACGCAATGCCACAAATCTGGCCCTGTGATAACGTGAGCTGTGTTGGCATTTTGGTGCCTTATATATACATTTTTTTATTTATAGTAATATAATTATACTACTTTAAATTAAAGTCTTTTTGTTAACCTGCTTTGTATTTACCTTTTTTTTCTTAGTTCCTCTTCTGGAGTAAAACCAGGACACTGATGCACAGCTATGCTGCAGTTTTTCGTCACTTCTGGACACTGGAAGACACGCTGGTTGGCTACATGTTCAACGACCTCATCTGGTGTGGCCAAGAAGAGGATTCTGGTAGACATTTGTGTTTTGGTTTTTTGTGTTGTATTGTATTTTTTGTTTTGTTTTGTTTCAACAAGAGGGAAATCATTACGATTGTGTAATGTAATTATTTTCACGAGAAAAATGATCAGAGACATAAAAGGTTTTGACCTCTCCGAGGTTTGGTGCCACTGCATTAAATTGGTCCAAGTAAATTTTAAAAAATCAAGTAAATACTTGAATTTTACATACATATTAATATTAGAATTTTCTCTCGCTATATGTTATTGAACTTTTTGGAAAACACAACAATTTATAATAAGATCATCATACCAACGATCAAGCATGGTGGTGGTGGTGTGATGGAGCGAGGCTCCATCCTCTCCATAAGAAAATCCTAAAGGAGGATTTCTGGCCATCAGGTAAATTGAAGTTCAACCACACTTGAGTTACGCAACAGCATAAGTCAAACACACCAGCAAAACCAACAAGCAAAACAAAAAATACAAGCATTGCATACTGGAAAATCCTCCAATGTGCTGAATTTAAACAATTCTGCAAAGAAGAGTGGGCCAAAATTCCTTTATCACAAATGCTTGATTGCAGTTCTTGCAATTCTTGCAGAGTGTTGTGCAAAGTGCCACCTTATTCATTTATTATCTGAAACGTAAGTATGACAAATATGCAAATCGGGACCCTTCCTGGCAAAAACGTTTTTACAGCACAGTGTTTAAGATGGGCAGTGACGGTCAAGATGCTTATCAAAGCTGACTGCCTGATCAAAAGCAACATTTCTGGCAGTTAGAAGAACTGAAAGTGAAATTGCATGGGCACAGATAAGAAGGACAGATACTTGGCTGCCATCCACGTCTTCATAACATTAATGCAGTCATAAAGGGCAGCTATATTCTGGTGTTTGAATGACATTTGCAACTGGATATCACCTGTATAAAAAAAGTAGTATGAGATGGCTTCAAAGGTATTGACGATGTGTCCAGGTGAAAGCATAGACAAGGCAAATAAGATGTGCCTGAGGACCCTAACCTTTGGGCACACCACAAGACAAAGTGACAGAAGATGACACAAATTGAAAAGCAGATTCCCAGAAGTTTTTAGTCTCTCAATCAGGAGACCATGATCAGCTGTGTCAAAGGCAGCAAAAGATCCAACAGTACAAAAACAGAATTTTCAACTGTGTCGTTATGTAATTAAATTTTATTTCAAACTCTAGGAAGAGCTGTTTCTTAGAGCTGTATGAGTAAAGTGCATGTGATGTTAATTAACATGTATCTAAAACATTATGTTTAGTTACAGCCACTCTAAGCTGGTTCTGGAGATAAAAGGCAAATTTATCAATATAAAATTCAGAGGAGGTGATGGGCCAGCGCTGTGCTTTACAAAAGCGGATGAATAACAGCTTGTTCAAAGACCGTTTTTGATGATAGCATCACAAAGTTACTGAAAATTTGTCAGCTGCACAGTCATGACGCAAATCTCCCTCTTCACCACAACCCAAAGATGCTCTATTGGACTGAAATCTGGTGAGTGTGGAGGCCATTTGAGTACAGTGAACTCATTGTTGAGTCCAAGAAGCCAGTTTGAGATGGTGGCTGCTGGCAGCACGATGAGCAGCATGTGATTGGCTGATTAGATTTGCATTAATGAGCTGAACAGGTGTATCTAATAAAGCAGCCAATGAGGTGTTGAAGTTGGTAGTTTCCATGTTTGCTTCCCAGTCTCAGCCTCTCCAGATGGTGAATTTGTATTCACTGCTTTCATAGCCCCTTTATGAAATGTGTCTGGCATTTAGTTTAGCTGTTTCACTTTACACTTTTAGATAAACAAAGCTAGAAAACTGCTGGGTGTAGATTCATAATTTCCACACAAGCATAAGAGTGGTATCAAAGTCTTGCTTTAAACATCGCTACATGGATTGAATGATGACAAATTAAGAAAGATTGTTTGGTAGCAACGGGATTCAGCAAAAGCATTATAAATCAAACAGCTGCAGCTGTGTTCCCAAACGTTTTACAGAACTTTTAAGACTTTTCTTATATAACTAGTCTTCTTGCATGTCAACACAGCACGTCTTTCTTGAATATCTCATATCTAAAGTAATGACACTTGTGAATTTGACACAGGTTTTGATTTCAGCTCTTGTCCGGAGTGGTCGGCCTGTCGAAGTCATCCGGTCTATTCCCTGTGGAGGCAAGCTTCACAAAATGTGAGTTTAATATCCAAACTCTGGAACTGTTCTGCAAACAGCTGTGTTATTTATCATCTACCTCTCCAAAACCGGCAGTGCTTTATTGCTCTTCTGTGATTTTCCTCATCCATTTGTTAGTTTGCAGAGATGGCATGTGGCAACATTACTATCTTACTGAATGGATCTATTGTTAATGCCTTCAATAGGAAAAGGTAAGAAATAATGAATAATTCAGTAGGTTGGTGCAGTTTCTGAACTACATATTAAATCGATCTTTTTTTCTCATGCAGCATGTTTGGAAGTGTTGAACTGGACAGTCTGGATCCACAAAGGGTGAATTATGTCAACGTCAAGGTGGTAACCAGTCTAGACGGACCCCATATGTGAGGATAATAAAAGGATATTCTTGTGTTTTTAAAAAAGTAACTACTGATGAGTTCACATTGTCCAAATTCCATTAATTAGCACCTTAACTGCTAGCATGATAGGATGACATGTTAAAAAGTTTGAAGCCCTCAGTTACCCATCATTTATGACCTCACTATGATTCAGTGACCAGAATATATTATGATGCAGTTGTATAACAGCAACCATTTTTCAGAGTGTGACAGCCCAAAGGTTGTCTTTATGTTTGGCAAATAACTGATATGATTTACTGCTTAGTGACATTGTTATCCTTTAAAGCTTGTGAATAGCAACCGTTGCAGTGGGTCTGAGAGGTTTGTGTTGTTATTTTTTCTTTGACAGAGAGTCATGTAGTCAAGGATCCATTGTAGACCTGATCCAAATCCTCCAATCCAGAGGCTTTCACTGGACCTGTACAGACAATGACCAGTACGTGATGTTCAGTGTTTGGAAGTTTCATGACATCTAAGTTAATTGTGAATCTGGAATAGTGGTGTTAGATCAAAGCATCATATCATGTGACAGTTGTTAGTCATCAAGTGTGTTTTACTGCTCCTTTTTTACACAGAGATCCATGCCTTAACAGGAAACACTTTTATGAAACCGTCAATCAGTAACAGGTCTTTTTTCTTCACAGGACCTTGATGATCTTGCAATGCATCCGGAACCCGCAACACTCATCCTGCCAGACATATGCAAACACTTTGTTAAACAGAAACAGCCTTACATCTGATTAAATCACAGACTGCTGTAAAATCTATATTTTTCAAAGTAAATGTTTTGCGTACCCACTACACTTCACTGATCTGTCAGTACTGCTGTGACTTCATTAGAAACGTTAGTACATTTGTAGAATTAAAACCTGCGAGTTAATCAGTGTGCTCCAGTCCCCTCTGCCCCCTGAACTGCACTGATCCCATTTAATCAGCAGAGTTAGTGTGCTTTCTGAAGACAAGATTTCCTGTTTTACTGTCAGGGTGTTAATTTAACTGAAAACTGAGAACTAGAGCTCTGTCTTAAAACAAGACGCATGATGATGACCTGTATGTGGTCAGATATTCACAGCATAGAAATCAACGTATATTTGATTCAACTGGGTTCAATAACCTCTTTTTTGACACAGGGTGCTTCAGCATTGTAATCTCTGAAACACCATTCTGTGCATCTATCTTTAAGGGATCATAAAGAAAATATAAAAAGCTATGAAGTTATTGCACTGTTTAATTGTGGTTTCATTATTAGCATTTTGCCTGTGTAGCGTGCTCAGTGTTCATTAAACACCCATTAACATGAGTTGTATGATTTGTTTTGTTGTGTCACAGGAAGCTGCCAAGGCCATACTTTGGTGTTCATATAAGTATACATCCACGGTTTAACATATAATTGCATTTATCATCACTTTATGTGTGCTCCAATGTAGAAATTCAGTAGGCAATTCATGTCTGCCACTATTTGCCAATACGCCCATAACAGGGATGACAAAGAGGTTTTCTGCATTGTTAAACATTTCCTTTGAATTTCCTTCTTTGTACTCAAAGGTCATTGGCATTTCCCAACATGTTTATAAGTATCACTTATTCTGTGACATCTAAACTAGAGCCCATAACCATCTTACAGCAGATGATTGACATTTAACTGCTGCTATGAACGTTCTTATTAACCTACCTACCTACTTACACATTTTTGTGCATTTTGAATTAGTTTCACACTGAATGCCCATGAGAGGTTCACGCATTTAGTGCTGCAGCTACCACTGCAAACAGAGCTTTAATTTAATTGTTCAAAAAGGAGGAATGAATACCAACCCCAGCTGTTGTTTAAATCTGTATAGCAACGCAGATCACATGGTAGTAATTCTATGCATTTAGGCATGGTGACAGACAAGTAGTAGTAGTAGTCTGAGTATTTCAGGAACTCCTGATCCACTGGGATTTTAACACACAAACACCTCTAGAGATTACACAGAGTGATCGGAAAAAACAGAAAATATCAAGATAGCGGCAGTTCTCGGGAATCCATCCTGTCTTGTGTCAACAGTTCAGGCTGCTGATGGTGTTGCTGTAATGATGTGAGGGATATTTTTGACAACTTTGTACCAACACTGTACAACTTAGTACTGAGCATCGCCTAAACCCCATATGTAAAGGGATGGGCAGCTAAAATAATCTTAAACTGGCTCCTTGAACATGACAGTGAGTTCACTGCACTCAAATGGTCTCCACAGTCACCAGAGCTCAGTCTAAAAGAGCACCTGTGGGATTTGGTGAAACAGAAAATTCAAATCATGGAAGTTGCAGCAACTGTGAGATGCTGTCATCACATTCTCAGAGGAATGTTTCCAGCATCTGGTTGAAAGTATGTCATGAAGAAGGACGCAGTTCTGAATGCAAACAGTGTAAAACCCAGCACAAGCAAGATTTAGCCTAGTTAGTGCTGTCAGCGTTAATCTCGTTAAAATGAAGTTAACGCCATAACCGCATTAACACGTCAAATCTCCTTTAGCGAGTTAACGTGGATCGCATATGCGAGGGCTGCACAGCGTCAACGCATTAGCGCCGTGCAGTCCCTCTGATGAAATCTCACAAGTGTTAGCTTTATTTTGATACCAAGGTTGTTTACACAGAGTTTGTAATTGCAGAGAAATAGTCTATTCATTTTTCGGCAAGAAGCTCAGAAACGCTTTGGGGCTTAACAGGTTAAATAAAGTAGCTTTAGACTTTGGCATTAATTCAGAGAGTACAGAAATACGATAAATTAAGGAAGAGATAAAGCTGAGTAAAAAAATTCATTAAATGTTTTTATGAAGGAAATGCTATTTTTGTTGGATTATACCACTACTACTAAACAGTGACCACTCCAGAGATTAGAGAGGGTTTATACTGGAATTTTACTCCTAAATCTTTGTGTGTTTAATAATCTTACCAAAACTCTAGAATTGTTCTTGGAATGATTTTGTTGTTTCTTAAAGAGCATACACACCCGTAAAGCCTGGATGAACTCAGAGATTCTCAAAATTTTTTTTGTTTTTAGTTGTTTACTATGAGATGACTGAGTGTTTCTTGAAAACCCCTTTGTGTGTTCATAGTATGCAGATGCTGCCTGTGGTAATGTCACGACAATGCTAAGCGGATCCACTACCAAACCATTTGATCCTGAAATGTAGGACTGCTTTTGCTTCTCTAATACTTTCAGGACTTTTAGTGAGAAACGTTAAGAAATTTATTTTCTTTTAATCATAATTAGAGCCACCAATGTAACACTGGCATATGCGCCAAGTTTTAAGCTAAGTTATCGCAAGGATTTGCTCTGAACTGTACTTAGTTCTTTATTCATCAATTTATTTTTCCACAATTGTTTTCAATGACTAGGTGCAAAAAAATAACTCTTGTCTGCCTTATCATCGTAGATTATGAAAAGTGCAATTAAAAAACAGTTATTATTGTCTTTGTTGCACAAGGTCAAAGGCTGTTGTAAAAAATATGTTCTTGCTCTACAAACCAAGTCAGATTTAAATGTTTCCGTCTCCACTTGGGATCATTTTGATGTTGCTTCCTTTGGGCTCTATCTCTATGGTCCAGTTTTGCTTTTAGGTTACATGAGAAGAAATTTTCTTTTATATCTCAGTCACACTAGAGTAAAAAGAGGACAGCGTCTAGGAAATAATTACATGGATTGACGGTTGAGGATGCATGAAATTGTGAAATTTCCCCCTTGTGGGACTAATAAAGGTATATCAATCAATCAATCAATCAATAGTCCACAACCTCTAGGGGACCAATTTTGATTGAAATGCAGTAGCAAAGGTCACCAGCTGGTGGCTGACCTGACTCTAAACAGTCGCAGACTCAGACAGAGGGCAAAGGTTTGCAAATAAGTACCACCTAACTTATGGACACAGATGGATTCTCACCAGACTGCAGTAAGTCTGTCTCTTTCCAATAGAGGACTCGACTCACATGTTTGCCTAAGGGTTTTGTTCTGGGTTCCTATATAAAAGCAAGGCTGACTGGACTCTGCATGTAAGTAGTTAATGTAAATATTTTTGCTGCTTTGCTGCTTTGAAGATGGCAACTAGCAGGAAGCGGTCACAGACCCGGTCCTCATCTTCAAAGCAATCATTTTAAAAGCAGCGAGACTGCAAGATTATTGTAGACACTCACAATACATCTGTTTGTGGTTTGAATTTTTTATTTGTTTTTTTTTCTCTTCAGGGTTTTTGCAAGCATTGAGGTGACGAGGCTTAAAGCCCATGGGGTCAGTAGCCTGAATGTTGTTATGGTCTTGAAGAAGAACACCAAGTAAGATTTCCTCTTTTTACACAAATCTGTCATCACAATGTTGTCCTTTATTTGTTTGATTTAAATCAGTGAAGCCAATCGGTGCATGAATGTTTTAAAACTGATCCTACATTCACTGCTTCTGTTCCATTTTTGTTTCTAACATCTTCAGATCAGATTGTACAAATGCATCCTTGAAGAATTTACAGAATCAGTCAGATCCAAACATAACATACACCTGCAAAGATGTGGCTGAGTAAGTACATGTGTGTTACAGAGAAGCTGTCAACCTGTTTGCATCTGTCCTCACAAAGCACAACTGATCTCTTTTTATTATCTTGTACTGCTTTCAAACAGACATCGGGTTGAGCAATGCGGGTCCCAACCAGAGATAGGGTGTGGAGCCTGCTGGTGAAGATGTCTAATTATATCAGACACAACACAATACCACTGAGTATTTTTGTACATGTGAAATATATTTGTCTAATCAACATTTCTAATACTGCTGCTATCTCCTGGTTGGCAGAATATGCAGTGTTTTAAAAATAAAATCTTAACATAGAAGGTTGTAAACTTTATTTGGACTCCAAAGTGTAATACTGACTGTTGTGCAATCACATCCTGATCCCGCACCAAGTGCACCATGTCTTTGTTGTTTTCTAGTCATTTTAAAGTCTCTAGGTGTTTTCTGTCCAGCAGGAATCATTTAAAAATGTATGCCGTACTGTGCAGAAGTCTTGAGACTCCCCTCATTTATTAATTTTCGTTCCAAGAAGGGAGAATTTCTCTTTATTTCTTCAGCAATAATTTTCCATTTTTCTGAAGGCCTGTCAGAGCTTTTCTTTGGACATACTTTGGAGCCACTTACTAAGAGTGATGCTTCAAGCATAAAAAAGCCACCTTAAGTCAGGGGATGAGCTGGTGTAGACACAACACTGATCACCAAAGTACCCATAGCAGACTTTCTGAACAACACATAATTTGTTCCCATTTATTTTTATTTTTATATTAAATCTACAAATTCCAAACATAACACAGTTCGGCTGAAATATAATTGTATTTTTGCACCAACAAGGTGATTCACAAAGCAAACTTGGAACATGTCTGTAGGGTGGGCCAATGTGTCCTTAAGAATTTGAGGAACCTGGACAAGTGGAGCACAAAAGAAGACAAAAGAAGTGACACACTGCTGATGCAGTAAAAGCGTACCTAGATATATAAAAACACACAGTGGAAGACCATCAGTCATGGATTGGTCTCCCCAGAGCCCAAACCTCAACATTATTAAAGCAGCGTGGCAATCTTGACAGAGAACAAAATGATAGGCAGCCATCATTCAAAGAAATGCTTTGAATGTCCTTGAAGAAGCCTTGAAACCTTTCCTGGAGAGTATTTAAAGAAATAACAAGTAGCTTACCTAAGAGAGTTCAGGCTGTGTTGAAGAATAAAGGTGGTCATTCCAAATATTGACTTTCAAAGTCATTAGAATTGTAAAAACTCTTGCCTTATATATTGTATTTGAATGTATGATGTATTTATCTAAAGGTTACATTAAAGGTTACATTACATTATAATGAATGCAAAAAGGGTGAAAGTGAAAGTGAAAGCAGTTGACCTTTAAAGTTGTAAATATAGCAGAATGAATACCATACTTTCATATTGTTAATCACGGTTTAGTGGCCAGTCACTCCCATCCAGATAAGATTATCTGTTTACCCTGTTTTAGAAGTTGATATGCGTGTTTTTGTAGGAACTCGCCCAGTAATTTATATATACATATGTCAGATGGTTGATATATTATAATGTGTGCTAAGAGTGAAAGTGAAAGCAGTTAACCTTTTATTTTAAGTTGTAAAGATCTAAACTAAATCCATGGAAGGCTTGATAATAACAGTGTTAATGGAGTGGATGAGCACACTGACAGGTTTGACAAACAATGACTAAATTATGATGCAGTCAATGTCAACATGGAGCAGAAGTGTTTGCAGCATTTAATTTGGACACAGCATGTTTTTGTATACTGGAGTAATAATAATGCCTTGCTGATATTTATGGTTCCAGCTTTCAGTAGATGAATGAAACCAGGTTTGTAATGTCAAATATAAGCACAATATTTTCCATGTTTATTTTTTGTATGCAGAGCAATGAAAAGGTTAAATGGGCTAAATTAAAACCAAGTTTATTTTTGCAAAGTAGTGAGTGCTTATGTGGCATCACAGCGCGCAGGAAACACGCCTGGTGAGACGAAGGAGGAACCAGGCCCGGAGTCACCCCACAGTGCACGAAGCCTCCAGGTGATGCATGCCCCGAAGCTCACAGGTCATCAGAACATCGTCGGGTGAAGTGGCCTCAAGCTCACAAGGAGAATGAGTGGCATCATTTCGATGAAGACGTTGATACCATCTTGCAAGCAACTGCCAAAGGACAAGTTGAACAACGCCTAAAGACAATGACCACAATAATAGTAAGCCTAGCTGTAGAGAGGTTTGGACAAGAAGAGAAGCAGACGGCAAAGCCTCTTTACACCTTGAACAACAGAGCCAACAAGATACATCAGCTAAGGCAGGAACTGAAGAGCCTAAGGCAGCAGTTCAAGGTGGCGAGTGAAAAGGAGAGGGGACCCCTTGCAGAATTACGTAGCATAATCCGCAAGAGGTTATTGACCTTGAGGAGAGCTGAGTGGCACAGGAGGAAGGAGAGAGCCAGGAGATTCCTAGCGAATCCTTTTGGGGTCACAAAACACCTGCTAGAAGAGAAGTGCAGTGGGCATCTTGTCTGCCCTAAAAGTGAGGTCCACCACTACCTCAAGGAGACCTACAGTGATGAATGTAGAGAGCAAGATCTTGGTCCGTGTAAAGCCCTGATCAACCCATCGACACCAGAGCAGGAATTTGATGGGGAGGAGCCCAGCTGGAAGGAGATCCAGGAAGTGGTAAAGAGAGCAAGAGCAAGCTCCGCTCCGGGACCCAGTGGGGTACCTTACAAAGTTTACAAGAACTGTCCGAGGCTACTGACTAGGCTCTGGAAAATCCTGAGGGTGATTTGGAGGAGGGGCAAAGTAGCAAACCAGTGGAGACAAGCGGAGGGGGTGTGGATCCCAAAGGAGGAAAGGTCCAAAAACATCGATCAGTTCCGGACCATCTCGTTGCTGAGTGTTGAAGGGAAGGTTCTCTTTAGTGTCGTCGCTAAGCAACTGACAGAAAATCTTTTGAAGAACTCTTACATCGATAACTCAGTCCAGAAAGCAGAGATCCCGAAGGTTCCAGGGTGCCTGGAGCATACAGGCGTGGTCACACAGCTCATTAGGGAAGCCAGGGAGAACAGAGGGGACCTGGCAGTACTATGGCTCGACCTCGCAAATGACTATGGATCTATACCCCATAAGCTGGTAGAACAGGCACTCAACCGGTACTACATCCCGGAAAAGCTCAGGAACCTTATCCTGGACTACTACGCCAACTTCCACCTGAGAGTCTCTTCCGGAACAACAACTTCTGACTGGCATAAACTTGAAAAGGGGCTCATCACTGGATGCACGATCTCGCCCATCCTTTTCGCTCTTGCCATGAACATGTTGGTTAAATCTGCAGAAGTCCAGTGTAGAGGGCCATTCACGAAGTCTGGAGTCAGGCAGCCACCCATCAGAGCTTTCATGGACTACCTGACGGTGACAACTACATTTGTTCCAGGGTGCAGGTGGATACTGAAGGGTCTTGAGGAGATGATTTCTTGGGCACGCATGAGGTTCAAACCCACCAAGTCGAGGTCTCTTATGCTGAAGAAAGGAAACGTTACTGATAAATATTTGTTTTCACTAGGCACCATCAAGATACCATCACTTACTGAGGTGCCCATGAAGAGCCTAGGTAAGGTATTTAACATGCAGCCTCCATACAAGCGACCAACGAAGACCTCAAGACCTGGCTCGCTGCAGTGGATAAATCTGGCCTTCCTGGCAAGTTTAAGGCCTGGATTTATCAGCATGGAATTCTGCCCTGAATTTTGTGGCCCCTCTTAGTCTACGAAGTTCCCATCTCAACAGTGGAAGGCTTCAAGATGAGGATCAGCAGGTTTCTGCACAGGTGGTTGGGACTGCCACGAAGCCTGAGCAGCATTGCTCTGTATGGTTATAACAACAAGCTGAAGCTCCCCTTTAGCAGCCTAAGTGAGGAATTCATGGTGAGTCAGTCCAGGGAGCTGCTCCAATATCAGGAGTTCAGTGACCCCTGGGTCGCACTGGCTGGAATAGAGGTTAGGACGGGGCGGAAGTGGAGAGCTGCTGAGCCTGTAGACATTGCAGTATCAAGGCTACAGCAAAGGGTGCTGGTGGGTACAGTGGCCCAGGGGAGAGGTAGCAGGGTAGCAGTAGAACACCTAACTATGACAAGGCATGAGGAAAAGAGAGGCGGTCGCTGATCCTTGAGGAGGTGCGAGCAGGAGTTGAGGAGACGCGAGCCAGCCAAATGGTGCAATTGAGGCAACAGGTGGCTTGGACAAGATGGGAGCAACATGGGAGCAAGCTGTAGAGCGCAAGGTCACATAGAATGAGCTATGGAAAGCTGAACCCCAGCGGATAAAATTCCTGATCCAGGCGGTATATGATGTGCTACCAAGTCCATCGAATCTCTTCACGTGGGGGAAGGTGGAGACACCAGGCTGTCTTCTCTGTCAGAAGAGAGGGCCTCCCTGCTGCTGTGGAGTCGGGGCGGTCTGCTTCTCTCCACCCCAGGGAAGAGGGTAACACTACCTGGGTCTGGGTGCAGTTTCTCCCTCCAGGGGCAAGGGTACTTAGACCTGGGGTATAGAGTACGCTTGGGGAGTGTGATTGTGTGTACAGTGTCTATTTATGTCTGTCTCCACGTAGGGTGAGTGCTGAGCAATTGCATATGAGAGCATGGGGGTGGGAATGGATGTTTGTATCTGTGTGTGCCTGTTTGTCTGTGTCTATATGTCAGGTCGGGTATCAGATGCCACCTCTCTAAGGACATCTCAGACCCTCCAAGGTATGGGGGTGGATCTCCCCCCACCACTCCCCCTGCCAGTGGCAGACGCCCTCAGACATCGGTGCATTGGTGGTTCTTGGTGTCCGGGGATGGGCGTCCAGGTACGCACCGGCTCACTCCTGGTGGCTGTTTGTTGGTGCCTGGAGCCTAGGGCTCGCTCGGGCTCCTTCGGGGGGTGGGGTACCCTCGGCCTCTCGGCCTGGGGCTGGGTCACTCTGGCACAGCTGGCTGCCGGCGGAGCTCACGGGCACGTCACTGCAACCCCCCCTGGCTTCTGCTCCGCGGCTGCTGAGTGACGCCTCATCTGGGGCTCTCCTCAGCTCTTTCCAGGAGAGTGGCATGGTTGCCCCAGTTGGTCTTCCTTGGTCTCTTGTGCTCTGGGGGCCTCTGGATGTCTGGAGCCTGGATCTCCTCCATACCTGCTTCATGCCCTGGAGGACGGGGCTATGGCTCCCCACACCCTCTAGCAGATCATTACATGAAGGAACCTTTTAAATACAAGCGGGCTCATGCTCACAGGTGTACACACGGGTTCTCACAGACACAAACTACACCCTTTTTGGCTCCTACCTCAAAGCACACTGTGCGCTGTCGATCCTACGTGCTGCACAATAATATTCAATATTTAGTATTTATTTACTGTTATATTCACATAGATTATCGCGATGATGTTGTTTATTATATTGCTCTCTTTTTTTGCTTGTTTTCTCTTTTTTCTTTCTCAACATGTGATCCAGGTGATTGATATATGTATTTTTTGTCTGTTTGTTTTGTTGTTTTTTGTTTTTTGTTTTTTGCCCTTTATCACCGTTCCTCTTCCCCGCTGTTTTTCTTTCCCTACCTCTCTTTTTTTCTCCCTTTTCTTTCCCCCAGTGATGTCTGTCCCGTGTGTAGCAAGTGAAAATAAAACAAAATAAACAATAAAAGCAAAGGTGAATCAAATAGACCAATACGGCAAGGCCGGGATGGTTCATCTGGTAAAGTAAATCCGTTGGGCATCTTTCTTTGCCTTTAGACAATAATTCTGACGGCAAAAGAACCAAACGGGACAGGCGGGAAAAAAAAAGAAGAAGAGAGGAACCCTAGAGCACATTTTAAGTTGCTACGTTAAAGCCCTGGGCGAAGGGCGATATCGCTGGCGACACGATCGAGTCCTGAAGGCTGTACCGGATTCCATCTGCAGTGGGATCAGTCACAATAACAGCGTCTGCCCAGTAAAGAATACAGTCACGTTTATAAAAGCTGGGGAGAAGCCAGCAGCACCAGTCCGAAACACCTCGCCTGGCCTGTTGGCAACGGTGCACGATTGGGAGCTGAGAGTTGACCTTTTTCTGATATTAAAATTTGTGTGAAGATCTGAAACGTAAGTATGACAAATATGCAAATCAGGAAGGGGGCAATAATTGTTTCCACAGTGCTATGTTTAAGATGGGCAATGTTGCACAAAAGAGAAGAACTGTTTCTACAAAACAGTAAAGATGCTTATCAAAGCTGACTGCCTGATCAAAAGCAACATTTCTGACAGTTAATAAAACTGAAAGTGAAATTGCGCAGGCACAGATAAGAAGGACAGATACTCGGCTGTCATCCACTTCTTTATAACATTAATGCAGTCATAAAGGGCAGCTATATTCTGGGGTTTGAATGACATTTGCAACTGGATATCATCGGTATAAATAAAGTAGTATGAGATGGCTTCAAAGTTATTGAAGTTGTGTCCAAGTGAAAGCATAGACAAGGCAAATAAGATGGGCCTGAGGACCTAACCTTTGGGCACACCACAAGACAAAGTGACAGAAGATGACACAAACTGAAAAGCAGATTCCCAGAAGTTTTTAGTCTCTCAATCAGGAGACCATGATCAGCTGTGTCAAAGGCAAAAGATCGAACATATTCAACTGTTAAATGTTAGGACGACATACTGAAACTTGAAACCCACAGTTACACATCATTTATGACTGCACTAGAGCTCGGTGACCGGACGATGTTGTCATGCAGTTGTATAATGGCAACACAGTTGAAATAGACAGGATAACTATTTTTCAGAGCCCAAAGGTTGTCTTTAAGTTTGGCAAATAACTGATATGATTTTTATTGCTTAGTGAAATTGTTATCCTTTAAAGCTTGTAAATAGCAACCTATCAGAAAGTTGCAGTGGGCCTGAGAGGTCAAAGGTCACTGCAACTTAATAGTGTTGATCCTTAAAAAAAGTCAAAGCGCTTCACAATTTATTTATTTTTTTGTGTTGTTTTATTTTTCTTTGACAGAGAGTCATGTAGTCAAGGATCCATTGTAGACCTGATCCAAATCCTCCAATCCAGAGGTTTTCACTGGACCTGTACAGACAATGACCAGTGTTAATGTTCAGTGTTTGGAAGTTTCATGACATCAAAGTTAATTATGAATCTGGAATAGTGGTCTTAGACCAAAGCATCATATCATGTGACAATTGTTGGTTAACCCTATGCGGTATAAGTCATCAAATGTGCTTTATTGCTACTTTTTTTTTACACAGAGGTTATAGTGTCACTTTCAAAGTAAATCCAAAAAAAGGAATAATGAATACTGGAAACACTGTCATCCTTAGAACTGATTAATCTACTTTAGTCTAATACCTTTAATGTTGCAAACAGACTCATCTGTTGGTACCAGAGATGGGCAGTAACGCGTTACTTGTAACGCGTTACTGTAATCTGATTACTTTTTCAAGTAACGAGTAATGTAAGGGATTACTATTGCAAAAACGGTAATTACATTACCGTTACTTTCACGTAGGAACGCTGCGTTACTGCGTTACTAAACCGTGATTTTTTTGCGAGAACGTCTCATGACAGTGACGTAAGCGAGTGCGACGTTCGTGACAACAGCTGTCTGCAGATCATAATATATCGAAGTGCGGGACAGAGTGTAGCATGCAGCGTTTAAAGCGTGGAAGTACTGACCTTATTTTGAGTTTGATTCCATAAAAGTGACAAAAACATTAGTGTCCGTTGTGCGTGGAAGAAAACTTCTTTTACAGCGAAAAAAACCCTAAACTTCCAAGCAAGCACCGAGTGCACTACGACGTAATGTGAAACTCACAGAGAAACTCATGGATTCTTCCACTGACCGCTGCAGCACACCTGCACCAGGGTAAACCTCCGCCTAACCCAGTCCTGCTTTACAGGTGAAAATAGAGCGACAGGACCGCTAGTCTTTGATTTTATTTATTTTCTGCTGTGTTTTACTTGCATCTATTTGAAAGAGTGAGTGTAAACATAAAAAAATTTTATTTTATGTGCTGGAATGTGCAGAAAATAGGTTTAAATGTTAAACAAATTTCTTCCAGTCAGAGAATGTTGCATATAATTTAATTTTTGCTTGATGCATAAAGTTAAAAGATTAAAACTAATAAAACAAGTTTTAAAAAGAGACGTTTCCATTTGATTACATTTTGTATGATGAATTATGCAGAAAAAGTAGAATTGGGCTGAAAGATCTATCGCTTTATTACCTGTTCAGGTTGTAAATCGTGTTTTTAAAAAGTAACTAAGTAACTAAGTAATTGATTACTTTTGAAAATAAGTAATCAGTAAAGTAACGGGATTACTTTTTGGGGGAAGTAATCAGTAATTAGTAACTGATTACTTTTTTCAAGTAACTTGACCAACACTGGTTGGTACTGCTGTGACTTCATTAGAAACGTTCGTCTATTTGTAGAATTAAAACCTGCGAGTTAATCAGTGTGCTCCAATCCCCTTTGCCCCCTGAACTGCACTGATCCCATTTAATTAGCAGGGTTAGTGTGCTTTCTGAAGACAAAATTTCTTGTTTCACTGTCAGGGTTGTGTTAATTTAACTGAAAAGTGAAAACTAGCGCTCTGTCTTAAAACAAGACAGATATTCATGGCATAGAAAAAAAGTATATTTGATTTAACTGGGTTCAATAACCTCTTTTTTGACACTGGGTGCCTCAGCATTGTAATCTCTGAAACACCATTCTGGGTATCTATCTTTAAGGGCTCACAAAGAAAATATAAAAGCTATGAATTCTTCCCCCACAAACATTTCTAGAGATTACACAGAGTGATCTGAAAAACAGAAACTATCCAGAGACCGGTAGTTCTCTGGTAAACAACATGAAAGTGTGAATCCATCCTGTGTTGTATCAACAGTTCAGGCTGCTGATGGTGTTGCTGTAATGATGTGAGGGATATTTTTGACAACTTTGTACCAAAACTGTACAACTTAGTACTGAGCCTCACTTAAACCCCATATGTAAAGGGATGGGCAGCTCAAATAATATAAACTGGCTCCTTGAACATTACAGTGAGTTCACTGCACTCAAATGGTCTCCACAGTCACCAGAGCTCAGTCTAAAAGAGCACCTGTGGCATGTGGTGAAAAAGAAAATTCAAATCATGGAAGTTGCAGCAACTGTGAGATGCTGTCATCACGTTCTCAGAGGAATGTTTCCAGCATCTTGTTGAAAGTATGTCATGAAGAATGAAGGCAGTTCTGAATGCAAACAGAGTCTGGTGCTGGGTTGGACACTAATAATGTTGATTAATTTGTCACAACAGGTTGAAAATGTAGTAGAAATAAAATAAGTTGAGTATATTTCTGATAAGATTAACTGTTTTACTGTTTTTTATGACATGCGTTTATGAGCACTTGGTACGTGTCCTTTGCTCTTTTACCTCCTTTATGGTTGTACAGGACTTCTGATTGGAGAGAGCTTGAATAGTTTGTGTGCGCGGTCATTCTGCGTCTCAATAAATAGACGTCCGAGCTCGCGCGATAGTGAAAGTAAACAACATTTTGTTGGCCATACTTCTCCAGAAGTCTACATTTTTATGACTTTTTACACATTTTAAATGGGGTTGTGGAAGAAAGTACTCATTGGGGGTGGCATCACTGCTCTTATTACTTTAATCCTCGCCTTGTCATTGGGACTGACTCTCGGTCAGACGAAAATTAAATCTACATTTTTCTCTAGGTGTGAGAAGTTTAAAGAGTAAGTGATGATATTTCAACACTTTTTTTATTTACATTTTTTATTATGTCTGTAAAGAGAAAGGCAGCTTCAGCCTGATGATAAGCGCACACACATGCATGCACATATGATACAATACACATTATCAATACATTAATATCTATTAAAAATATTCAAATAGTTAAGGATTACTCAATGAATGTGTACATGTGCACTTGCATGTTTGAGCGGTCTTGACAAATGCAGGATTGACTGCATTTGAACTCATCAAGTGGCAAGGCTGCTCTGCTTAACAGCAGGATCGGTATTATAGTCAGTGATTGATCTGCTGATGTTCTGTATCCAGTCAGCTGGTTGGCACGACATTAATATCTAATAGTAATGTATACCACTGCACATACAGTACATAGACAGAATGATAATGTGTCTTGAGTAAATGAGATGTGAACTGCAGGTTATCCGTCAGGTGTTTTTGTCTGTTTCCTTTTGTGATATTTGAATTTTGCTTGTTACACAATATGATATCAGCAGGTGCACATTCAGCATCCACGGTCTAACCCCATGGCAATTTCCCTGCCATGAACTTCTTTCAATAATATTTTTAATCATCTGGTTTTGCTGACAGCAGGTTTTTGTTTTTTTGGTTTGTTTTGGGTTTTTTAAGAACAAATATATCAGAGTTATGTAAATGCAGTGCACTATTTAATTTAATTTATTTATTTAGGACATTGCATGTTAATGAACATAAATGTAAAAAAATTACATGAATGTAAACATACCAAATTATAGCCCAAAGGCTAATTTCCATCTCCATCTCCATCCATTTAGCATATTTAGCATTTCTTTAAGTATAAACACACTTAAACATTAACAAACTTTATTTATTTTTCAGACATGACTGTCTAAAGTTATGGGATCTCTTTGAGAAGGCCTAGGTGAACAAGGATCCATGTAACGTTCCAATGGAAGCTTATAATCCCCGATTGCTGCAGCCCCCTTCAAACCTCAGTGCAACAAAGTAATAATCAATGATTACACCATCTCAATCATCCCATCTGCCACAATCATGCATGATCTGTTTAAGAATGCATAGATATCTGTGTTTGTGGGTTAGGTGATGTTCTGGAGTGACATGAAGGATGTGGTCCATGGTTTAACTGCGAAGAGAAAGGATTGTTTTGTCACTTTGGAGGACACTCTGTTGGGATCTGTCCTGGATGGTCTGATGTGGTGTGGAAAAGAAGGCAAAAACGGTAACACTTTCAAAGCAGTAGATAAGAAACATTTATTATTTGAACAGTTCACAAACTACACACAAGCTAAAGAGCACCGACAGTTGTTTATATAAATCATACTGGAGCACTAGGCTGTCCTTTAAGAAAGAAACCTTCTAACATTAAACACTATCAGGCTACAGAAAACAGAAACATAGAATTCTACAAGCCTTTCTATGTCAGCAGAGCATCTTTCTAGCTTCCCCTTTTAAAAAGAATAATTCAAACCACAGTAGAACAGACATATCAAGATTCATTAATAGCACTTTTTTCTCAAATAAACTTTTTGTAATAGTTTAATGTTTTGAGAAACACATGTTTTCATTCTCCCTGAGAGTTATACTTGCCATTATATCTGTACACTGAATATTAAAGCAGAAACATTAGGAAACAGCTCACGAGATAGGGCACAGATACTGTTGGAAGATGCATGACTATTTCACAGTGATATATAATAATAAATGAATCAATCAAGCAAGCAAGCAATTTATTTATATAGCACTTTCAGATCAGCCCCCAGCTGAACCCAAAGTGCTGTACACTTGACATGCCAAAGTGATACATTGAACATGTTAAAAAATATAAAAATAAATAAAATATATATATAAAAATAATTATTAAAATGACATTAAAATAAATAAAATTAGCATAAATAGCAAAGACAATAATAAAATAGTATAAAAATGATAATGAGAATCAATAGTAATATGTATGTCTTATCTAATGTTGTGAGATTACTTTTTTTTCTTTTTAGTTGTGTTTTATTTGAAGAGCTAATCCAAGAAAATATGCATGTTGTTGTCACAGGTACCTTCTCTAATGGGTGCCCCGAATGGTCAGAGTGTGAAGACAACCCTGTTCGTTCATTTTGGAGAAGTGCCTCTGCTGCTGTAAGTTTTCAACATGAATTTGCTCGCTTTTCTTTCTCTCTTTTAAACAGTATACTCCTGAGGTCGTGCATTGGTTAAAATAGCACATAAGTGCACTGCAGAGTGCAGCAAATCCCTCCTGAGTATAAGTGATAGTGAAAGAGAAAAGAAATGTTCACGCTGTCTCGTTGTCTGTCAATGAGGCTTTGTGTCGGTCTCCATGGAGCGCTCTCCTGAGTGAGCAGCAGCCCACATTCAAAGGAGCCCTGAGACCAATAGCTATGCATTTCAATAGTTAAAGGGAATATCCCCCCTAAAACAGATTCAGCTCCCTGGTAGACATGCTCCACTGTGTATAATAAACTTGAATTTATAAGTTGAATGCATTTGAGTGCAAATGCAAGGCCTACATAGCTTTAAATAAAGTAGCTTTTGACTTTGGCATTAATTTAGAGAGCACATACCATAAAGTAAGGAAGAGATAAAGCTGAGTGCAAGAATATATTAAATGTTTTTATGAATGAAATGCTGTTTTTGCCTACTAAACAGTGACCTCTCCCAAGACAATCGAGGGCTTTTATTGTTATGCTTGGAATTTGTTATGTTTTTCTCATCAGTCTACCATTTCCTTATGTGCATGATAATCTTAGCAAATCTCTAGAATTATTCTTGGAATGATTTTGTTGTTTCTTAAAGAGTGTATCGACCAGTAAAGACTGGGTAAACTCAAAGGTGAACTATAAGAAAAACTGGAAGAAAGATTTTTGTTTTTAGTTTTTTCTTACAAGACGAGTGAGTGTTTCTTCAAAAACCCCTCTGTGTGTTCATAGTATGCAGATGCTGCCTGTGGTGATGTCACGGCAATGCTAAGCGGGTCCACCACCACACCATTTGATCCTACAAGGTAGGGCTGCTTCTGCTTCTCTAACAGTTTCATGACTTTTAGTAGAAAAGTTAAGAAATGTCTGATAGCAAATGATAGCACAGTGATTGTGTCTTATTGCTGTTTTATCGCCGTCTTGATGCTTTGCTGCTTTGAAGATGGCAACTAGCAGGAAGCGGTCACAGACGATCCTAATCTTCAGAGCAATCATTTTAAAAGCAACGAGACTGCAAGATTATTGTAGACAGCCACAATTGTGGTCTGGTTATGGTTTAAATTTTTGTTTGTTTTTTTTCCTCTTTTCAGTATTTTTGCAAGCATTGAGGTGATGAGGCTTAAAGCCCTTAGGGTCAGTAGCCTGAATGTTGTTATGGCCTTGAAGAAGAACACCAAGTAAGATTTCCTCTTTTTACACAAATCTGTCATCACAATGTTGTCCTTTATTTGTTTGATTTAAATCAGTGAAGCCAATCGGCGCATGAATGTCTTTAAACTGATCTTACATTCACTGCTTCTGTTCCATTTCTGTTTCTAACATCTTCAGATCAGACTGTACAAATGCATCCTTGAAGAAATTACAGAATCAGTTAGATCCAAACGTAACATACACCTGCAAAGACGTGGCTGAGTAAGTACATGTGTGTTACAGAGGAGCTGTCGACCTGTTTGCATCTGTCCTCTCAAAGCACAACTGATCTCTTTTTATTATCTTGTAATCCTTTCAAACAGACATCGGGTTGAGCAATGCGGGTCCCAACCAGAGATAACGTGTGGAGCCTGCTGGTGAAGATGTCTGATTATATCAGACACAACACAATACCACTGAGTATTTTTGTACATGTGAAATATATTTGTCTAATCAACATCTCTAATACTGCTGCTATCTCCTGGTTGGCAGAATATGTATTATTGTCAAAATAAATGTTAACGTACGAGGTTGTAAACTTTATTGGACTCCAAAGTGTAATACTGACTGTTGTGTAATCACACCCTAATCCAGCACCATGTGCACCATGTCTTTGTTGTTTTCTAGTCATTTTAAAGACTTTAAATTCCTGTCCAGCAGGAATAATTTAAAAATGTATGCTGCAGAAGTCTTGAGATTATTTTATTTATCTCTTGCTTCCAAGAAGGCAGGATTTCTTGTTATTTCAGATCTTCAACAATAATTCTCCGGGCTTTTTT
This sequence comes from Oreochromis aureus, assembly GCF_013358895.1. NCBI lineage: Eukaryota > Metazoa > Chordata > Actinopteri > Cichliformes > Cichlidae > Oreochromis > Oreochromis aureus. The sequence goes on from NC_052950.1 coordinate 23,880,833, forward strand.
TGAAGGCCTGTCAGTTTTTCTTCGGACGCTCTTTGGAGTGACTTACTAACAGTGATCCTTCAGCATAAAAAAGGCAGCTGAAGTCAGGGAATGAACCAGTGTAGACACAACACTGACAATTAGCAAAGAACCAAATATAAATTGTATCTTTAGGCACTTTGTTACTAACAGACTTTCTCATAAATGCATCATTTGTTCCAGTTTATTTAGAAAAATCTACAAATTGTTTGGCAGATTAAGAAAAAGCTGGATGGAAAATCAGTGGCAATGGGTGTTAATGAAGGAAGAATCCAAATCAGAGATTGGCAGTAAGGTGTTACAAGTTAGGCACTACAGTAAACCAGGGGTGTCCAACTCCAGGCCTCAAGGGCCGGTGTCCTGCAGGTTTTAGATGTGTCCTTAATCCAACAAGGCTGATTTAAATGCCTAAATTACCTCCTCAACATGTCTTGAAGTTCTCCAGAACTAATCATTTGATTCAGGTGTGTTCACCTAGGTTGATATCCAAAACGTGCAGGACACCGGCCTTTGAGGCCTGGAATTGGACGCCCCTGCTGCAAACTCTAATCAATTACTTTTTTCAACTAAGTAAGTAAGGGATTACTATTGCAAAAAAGTAATTAGATTACTGTTACTTTCTTATAAGCACACTGCTTTACTGCGTTATTAAACCGTGATTTTGTTTGTGAGAGTGTCTCATTACAATGACGTACGAGCGTGATAGCAACAGACACGTGTGTAGATCAACAATGGATATTATGGAGTGCGGGAGAGAGTACAACCATGTAGCATTTAAAGCTTGGAAGTACTGACATTACTTTGAGTTTGATTCTGTAAAAAGTGACAAAAGCATTAGCGTCTGCTGTAGACTCTGCATGGAAAGAAAACTTCTTTCTACAGCAAAAAATTTAACTTCAAATCTGAGCAAGCACCAAGCACGCTGCCACAGGAGTGTGAAATTCACAGAAACCCCCCGGATCCTTCCACTGACATGATCGCTGCAGCACTGGACAAACCTCCACTGGCCCCACTCCTGCTACACAGGTGACAATAGATTTAAGAGCGACAGGACTCAGTGCTGCTGAGTCTTTGATTTTATTGATTTTTTTGCTTAATGCGATGTGCATAAAATTAAAATATTAAAACTAATAAAACAATTTTTAAAAAGTGACTTTTTCATTTGATTCAATTTTATAAGATGGATTATGCAGAGAAAATAGAATTGGGCTGAAAGGTTTATTGCTTTATAACCTATTCAGGTTGTGTGTCATGTTTTTAAAAAGTTACTTAGTTAAAAGTAACTAATTACTTTTGAAAATAAGTAATCACTAAAGTAACTGGATTACTTTCTTGGAGAAGTAATTTGTAACTAATTACTTTTTTCAATTAACTCGACCAACACTGCTGCTATTGCAGTAAAAGCGTACCAAGATATAAAAACACACAGTGGAACACTATCAGGCATGGATTGGTCTCCCCAGAGCCCAAAACCTCAACATTATTAAAGCAGTGTGGGAATCATTTTGACAGAGAACAGAACAATAATCAGCCAACATCCAAAGAAGAGCTTTGAATGTCCTTGAAGAAGCCGTGACCCAGTATTCTGAGCTCCTTGATGTCTTTGTTATTCTTTTGAGTCTAGTTTCATTTCAGTTTATCTAGTTACATACTGTCATGGCCAGGTTACAGTTTTAGTTCATGATTTATCAAGCTCCCCATTTGTCTCATCTCTGTGTGAAGTTTTCCGTGTCAGCTTGTCATGTTAAGTCTTCATGTGTTTATCTGTCATGTTTCATGTCCAAGTTTTCTTTGTTTGTCAAGTTTGAGTCATGTCTGTGTCTCGTTATGTTTCTATGAGGGGCCGTACAAGCCAAAATTCATTCTTTCACTCTCACACACATACATTCTTCTTTCACATACATATATTTTCACTCTCACATACATATATTCTTCTGTCAGACACACGTATTCTCACTCTCACATACAGTTATTCTTCTTTCACATACATATACTTTCACTCTCATATAGTTTTATTTTAATTTTTATATTTAGATATTTTTATTCTCATGTTTACACATATTTAACACACACATTGCAATATTGTTCTCTCTTATACATGTATTTTAATGTACATATTTACAAATTTTCACTCTAACATACATGCATTTTCATTTATGCATTCCTACATTTTGCTCTCATTTACATGCATTCAGTTTGCATTTAATTTCACAAATAATATATGTATGTAAGAAGAGAATGCATACATGTCTGAAGAAAATATATGTATGCAAGAGAATAATGTATGTGAATGAAAGAGTATAGTGGAAACGGAAGGAGTTTAATGGAAACGGAAGGCTGGGTGTCTGTACAGCTGTGATTGGCTGAGAAGCACGCTGGTCACTTTCAAGTGTCTGACAGCATGGAGGGGGAGAAGAAACTCGAGTTCTTCAGCAAGCTATCGGGGTGTTAAGAAATATTTTATCATCTCCTGAAACGGTCACATCGTTGTCCTCGTCACTTGATCGAGATGGGACGGGCTCAACTTTTTTTTTACGTGCGCTCAGAATAGTGGCACAAAAATAACGCCATAGTGACCCACCAGCTGACCGGGTGGTCACTCGGGTTAAACATAATATATAAAGCTCAACTGACAAAAAATCACCGACTACACCACCAGGTATTATAGGAAAAACCATAAAGCCTTTGAACTAAAACAAACGCTGTTGTGACAGCGATGTTGAAAGCACATGACATGCAATCATGCATATATACCAACAAGACAGTGTACATCACTGTCACAACAGCGTTTGTCCTTCCTTTATCCTTTATCTTATCTTATCATGTCAGAGGCCAACTGAAACCAAATCCACCTATATAAAAACACCCCATCAGACACACAGTATTTTCCTCAGCACTTCACAACTGCCGCAAGGTATAGCGTTTTAACTTTTTATTTTTTCGGATCCCAGACACAGTGGTGTGAGGTAGTTAGCACACAGTTTGGACATGTAGACAACATTGTTTGTTTGGAACACATCAGCAGAGAGGTAGAATTCATAGCTGTTCATAAGAGTTTAATTTAATCTAACCTCATTTTACGGATCTAAGTGGCTCCTCATCACTAGCCAATTTACCATTTTATTTAAATATCAGAATTTTCGGAATGATGATCCAAGCAGGACACAGAGGCTGCTAGTTTTAACGCACCAGAATGCAAATATAAATAAAAGCCTGACTATCCTGAGAGCCTAGCTGCAGCGACACCTTTCTTTTACACGGATTCCTGGATGTGTGTTGGAGCCCACTTTGCTACCAGCACAGAGGGTTTCTGACAGTCGTGCGCTGCTTATACAATAGAGAAAAGTAACAATACAGTGTGTTTCTCTGCTCCAAGAAATCCGAGGGCCTTTCACACAGTAAGCATGTCTGTTATACCCAGCGCATAAATGTTTGCGTGTTAGCGCTGATTATTCAAACCCTGTTTAAAATGTGACACATTTGTTATCCAAAAACATTTCCTCTAAATTTTGCAAAGTTACTCATTTAAAAATTACATTTTTGAATTTAATTGCATGACAAACATACGTTAGACTCTTGAGCATATTTATATAGCTACATTCACAATGGTATAACCGTGCTATATAAAAGATGTCCAAGCACCAATGCACTCTAATGCAAGCCTCTAAACTACATGTTGATAAGTGCATGAAGTTAATCTCTACCTCTACAGCTGAAAACAGTTTGTATCCGCACTCTGAGGGTCTGCTGAATTGTTTTTAATATGGCACTTTTTTGATGAACTGCAGATGATGAATTCCTCTTTATTGTAGAAACTGGCCCTAAGCTATTGTTGCTCATACTTAATGAGTTCCCTAGCTACTTCTTTACTATGTCAGTAAACTTTTTGAAAAGGAAGGTGTTGTAGATTTAAAGAAACATCCTAATTGAAGCAAAGGCAAAAAATTGGAGTGAATCTTATGTGACTGTTCATATTAAAGCCAACAACAAGTGAAAATCCAAAAACCGGCTCCAATCCTTTGTATTAATGTTCTCTCTCTCTCTCTCTCTCTCTCTGTGTGTGTGTAGGTGTGTGAGTGTGTGTGAGTGTGAGTGTGTGTGCCCTCACAGAAGGAAGGTCACAGCAGAAGCTTTTCTCAAACGCATTACCAATCAGTTTATTTTTACAAGAAGTGTAGCCCATACAATGGTATAAATGTATTCTTTGCAATACTTTATAAATATGAAACTAAAGATTTAGAGTTCATGCACATTGTGAAACAAGAATCTAATATTTTGTGTCACAATGATTCCTATAAAAGCATGTTGTTTATGGGCATAATGTAACAAATCTTTTGTGGGCCCTATTAATGATCAATGATGATTGAAGAGGAAGCTTGAACGCTGGCTCTGGACATGTTTTTTCATCATAAACACTGTGATATGAAACATCGTTAAAGTGTCACTCCAGTAATGCTGCTGGGAGAAAGAAGTGTTGACTCATGTTTTTTAATAGAAGACTTAAAACACGTAAACTCTAATTTCAGGGGTTTATTTTAAGTTTACAGAATATAACATCTGGTATGACGATGAGTTTTACTTCTCGCTGTCCGTGTTATGCGTGTCCATTTATCATGTATGCTATTTTGCTCTGTGGACTGTAAAATGTTTCATTGTATTCATGAAATAAACCAGACTTTCAATGTCTGAATCTTTTACTGTTTTTCTGCTTTTGTTCACTTCAAGTTTGATAAAACCCACAGACATCCAGAGTTAACTCACTAACATTGTGGAGCAATCTCATTGTATTTAGCTGCTTTTTCCCTAAACACAATAAGTTGACTGAGAGAAATGCCTGTAGTCCTCCACTTTGATCATTGTGAATGTTAAAGGAGATTTGTTCCATTGACACCTTATACTAGTGTTTCCTACACTTAATCCAACACTACTATGTTCTATTTTAATCCAGATTCCTTTTATAGATTGCAGTGAAATTTGTTAAACCGTTCCTTAATGGGAGAGAAGTACACGTCACTCTTTACTAACACATTGTAGATAAGTACATTATATTGCTGGACGACACAGCTAACAGCCTCACACACTCTTTAGATTTTTGAAGTTTTGTGTGTAATGGTTTAGTCTCTCACACCTTACCTCTCACACCTGTGTTGTTGTTCTTGTGTGTGTGTGTGTGTGTGTGTGTGTGTGTGTGTGTGTGTGTGTGTGTGTGTGTGTGTGTGTGTGTGTGCGCGTGTGTGTGTATGCTTTAGAAGTCAAATTATACATTAGCCACACTTCCAAAAATCATTTTTTAAAATTTCATTTAGAACTGAGATTATAAGTTTTAAGCAGAAATCTTATGCCCAGCCAGAACCATGTTTCCCCACTTTCACAATGCTGAGGTGTCAAATCCACAACCCTCAACAGATGGTTTGTTACACGCGGGTGAGAAGGGCAAGCTTTACTTACACAGCCTCACACACTATAGATTTTTAAAGCTCTTGTGTACAATGGTTTAGCCACAGATGTAACTTCCACTTTTGATAAAGATCACCCCGTCTGCATATTTCTTAAGAAGTGAAGCATTTCTATTAAGCTCTTATTTATAAATGTTTGCACAATAATAGACACCGAGTGCTCTGTGACATTATAGTTTTCTACTTCTGCTTTCAATGGTTTGCATTTCAAACCCCCAACCTTTCAGGTTGTTATGAACGGCTTATATTTCTAACATTTTGTGATGTAAAAGTGAACCATGCGTCTTTTTTATTTTCTGTATGATGGAATGACTTAAGACACGAGTTAAACGATTATAAATGACAGTGTGATGGCCATAGTACTTTATGAGGGTCAAATATGTTAAGGATAATGTTTCTCAATGTAAAATTGCAAAGAACTTTTGGATAGGATACAGAATCTTGTAAACAGTTACCTCAGAACCTGCTGAACCTGCCGATATTCAAGCTGAAGAAAATAATTTTTTTTTTGTTGCTCTACAGATTAAAGAAAATATGTTTAACAATTCAACAAGACCCGTACCTTCAGCACATGTACATTCAAATTTTGAAACAGGCTCAACATTGTTGTTGTTCAATGGTTTTTAGCCGCTCTCAAAAGTCATTTTATGGCTTGAATGTTTGTTGCGAGTGTGTGTTTTTCAAAGGAGATCTTCATCAGTTTGATTTTGTTACCACAAAATTTGTGTAAAGTTCACAACAGAGGTAAAGAGATTTAAACACACCAGTTTAAGGAGGCAGGGGTTGGACCAGCTGCACAGGAGAGGTGAAGAGGAGAGTGTCAGGGGAGATGTGCAACAGAAGCAGAGGGAACTTTTCACAAGATGATAAATGCCAAATTTAGAAGATTAAGGATTTTGTTGACAAGATTAAAAGACACACCCATCACAGTTCAGCAACATTTCAGTTTGATTAAATTAAAGTTTTTAAACTACACAGGGTTTATTTTCTCCCCTGATAGTAATCATATTGAACATGTCAGTGATGGAAACAAGAATATAAAGAAAGATAGTAAACGTGTGTCTAATTAAACTGTTCCTGTGAACCTTAAATCATCCTATAGTATGTTCGGTGTTACAAACTTGAAGAAGCAGAGAAAACATCATCCGACATTAATCTAATCAGTTTTCAGCCTTCATTCATATTGAAATGTTGAAATCTTTCCTGCTAGACCAAAGTGCAGCGTTTGATACCATTGCCCATAACATTTTATTACAGCTATTATTAAATGGAGAGTCCTCTTCACACACTGAGGTTAATTATAAAGCTCCACGGGCTTCTGTGCTAAGACCAGTTCTGTTTACATTATACATGCTTTAGAAGGCATAGCACACAATCTACACAATTCAAGCACACAATCTTGTCGCACAACATCAACATTTTTTTATATACAAAAACAAAAACGCTTTTTTTTACATTTTTAAAAACATGTCCAGAGCCAGCGTTCAAGCTTCCTCTTCAATCATCATTGATCATTATTAGGGCCCACAAAAGATTGGTCACATCATCCCCATAAACAACATGTTTTTATAGAAATCATTGTGACACAAAGATTTAGATTCTTGTTTCACAATGTGCATGAACTCAAATCTTTAGTTTCATACTTATAAAGTATCGAAAAGAATACATTTATTCCAATGTATGATCTACACTTCTTGTAAAAAAGCTAATTGGAAATGCATTAAAAAAAAGCTCCTGCCATGACCTTCCTTCTGTGAGCACGCACACACTCACATAGTAGCACACGCAGCATTGCACACGCACAGAGAGAGAGAGAGAGAGAGAGAGAGATCATTAATACAAAATATTGCAGCAGCTTTTTGATTTTCACTCTTTGTTGGATTTAATATGAAGAGCCACATAAAATGTATTCAAATTTTTGCCTTTTGCTTCAATTAAGATGTGTCTTTAAATCTACCATACCTTTCTTGTTCAAAAAGTTTACTGACATAGTAAAGAAGTAGCTAGGGAACTCAGTAAGTATGAGCAGTAATAGCTTAGGGACACTTTCTCAAATAAAGAGGATTTCATCATCTGCCTTTTGTGAAAAAAAAGTACCACATTAAAAACAAATCAGCAGATCCACAAAGTATGGATACAGACTCTTTTCAGCTATAGAGGTAGAGGTACACTTCATGTACTTATCAACATAAAGTTCAAAGACCTGCATTAGAGTGCATTGGTGCACACTTGGGCATCTTTGATTTAACATGGTTATACTATTGTGAATTTAGCTATATAAATATGCTCAAGAGTCTATCATATGTGTGACATCCAGCTAAAAATTTAAAATATTATTTTGCACACGCAATTTGCCGTTTCAAAATTCCGCTGATTAATCTCTTTTCAGTACAATTTTAAGCTTTTTCACCTCTTTTTAGCACAATTTTCAGCCTCTTCTGCTCTTTTCAGCTTTTTCACCTCTTTTCAGCACAATTTTCAGCCTCTTCTGCTCTTTTCAGCTTTTTCGCCTCTTTTCAGCACAATTTTCAGGTTCCTTATCTCTTTTTTGCAGAACATTCAGCATTTTCACCTCTTTTCTGCACCATTTAGCTTATTCTGCACAGTAAACATTTTTTCTCTCATCATATCTTTGTTTAAGACCAGAACTGGTTTGGGTCAATGGGATGAGCAGCTGCTGTGAGATCTGGTGGCGCAGGTTCAAATCCTACATGTGACATTTGCTGCACATCTTCCCTGCTTGCATGTACTCTGCTTTATTGACATTGCTTAGTGTACCCTTTGGCGGTGCTTTGATTCATTTGATTCACACTGAAAACCAAAACACACACAGCGGTTGATGAACCTAATTAAATAATGCATTGCACATCTGTGTTTTAATGAAGGCATGGGAAGTCAACGTGTATTTTGTTTTAATAATTTTAAATTTAACTGGAAAGTTATGCGAACTAACAGCACTGTTGTTAGGTGAAAGGTTTTTTGGGGATGCAAATATTTGATGAAACGGATATCATAAAGTTTGGTCTCTAAGCACTCCATCTCCCTATTCACCAGTCTTGACATACACGGTGTCTTAAAGTCTGAAACAGTCAACAATGCGCAGTTGTTAGAAACAATGTGACATTTGCCGTTTCACCTCGACTGTCTAACAACAAGTCTTTCTATAGTGTTAGGATACAAAGACAAAGTCATTCCTGTTTGTATAAATTTACCATGAAAAGCCAAAATGCACACAGCGGATAACAAACCTAATTAAAACTCAACCCCGCTAGGAGAAGACACTTCCGTGCATGGTGGGACCGCATGGCCCGGAAGTGGCACTTTTTCGGATGAGTGAATGCGCGTCCATGAGTGTGCGTCCTCGTACGTGCAAAAGGTGCCAGTTTTTAAGCCCGGCAATGGGGGTGATGGGGGCATCCTTATCAGATGCCCGAACCACCTCAACTGGCTCCTTTTGATGTGGAGGAGCAGCTGCTCTACTCTGAGCCCCTCCCAAATGGATGAAACTTCTAACCCTATCTCTAAGGGAAGGCCACCCACCCTTCGGAGGAAGCTCATTCTCGCCACTTGTATCCGCGATCTCGTTCTTCAGTCACTACCCACAGCTCGTGACCATAGGTGAGGGTAGGGGCGTAGATCGACCGATAAATTGAGAGTTTCGCTTTTACACTCAGCTCTCTCTTCACCACAACAGACCGGTACAGCATCCGCATCACTGCAGCCGCTGCACCAATCCATCTCTCGATCTCCCGCCCCCTTCTCCCATCACTCGTGAACAAGACCGAGAGACACTTAAACTCCTCCACTTGGGGCAGGAACTCATCCCCGACCGGAAGTGGGCACTCCACCCTTTTCCGGCTGACCATGGACTCAGATTTGGAGGCACTGATTCTCATTCCCACCGCTAAACACTCGACTGCGAACCTTTCCAAGGTGAGCTGGAGGCCATCACCTGATGAAGCCTACAGGACCACATCATCTGCGAAACTATTGCAAAAAAAGTAATTAGATTACTGTTACTTTCCTATAAGCATGCTGCTTTACTGGGTTATTAAACCTTGATTTTGTTTGTGAGAGTGTCTCATGACAATGACGTACAGGCGTGGTAGCAGCAGACATGTGTAGATCAACAATGGATATTATGGAGTGAGGGAGAGAGTACAACCATGTAGCATTTAAAGCTTGGAAGTACTGACATTACTTTGAGTTTGATTCTGTAAAAAGTGACAAAAACGTCAGTGTCCACTGTTCACTGCGTGGGAAGAAAACTTCTTTCTACAGAAAAAAATGAAACTTCAAATCTGAGCAAGCACCAAGCATGCTGCCACGGGAATGTGAAATTCACAGAGAATCCCTCAGATCCTTCCACTGACATGACCGCTGCTGCACCGGGCAAACCTCCACCTGCTCCACACCTTCTAAACAGGTGAAAAATAGATTTAAATGTGACAGGACTCAGTGCTGCTGAGTCTTTGATTTTATTGATTTTTTTGCTGTGTTTTAATTGCATCTATTTGAAAGAGTGAGTGTAAACACAAAACATTATTTAATTTTATATGCTGGAATATTCAGAAAATAGGTTCAAATGTTAAACAAATTTTAAAGTCAAAGACAGTTGCATATAATTTAATTTTTGCTTAATGCCATGTGCATAAAGTTAAAAGATTAAAACTAATAAAACAATTTTTTAAAAGTGACTTTTTCATTTGATTCAATTTTATATGATGGATTATGTAGAAAAATTGAATTGAGCTGAAAGGTTTATTGCTTTATTACCTATTCAGGTTGTGTGTCATGTTTATTTTAAAAAGCAACTAAACTAAGTAACTAATTACTTTTGAAAATATGTAATCAGTAAAGTAACTGGATTACTTTCTTGGAGAAGTAATTAGTAACTAAGTACTTTTTTTATCTGACCAACACTTCTGTTGATGCATTAAAAGCATAACTAGATTAAAAAAAAAACACACACACACAGCGAAACACTATCAGGCATGGACTGGTCTCCCCAGAGCCCAAACCTCAACATTAGTAAAGCAGTGTGGGAATCATCTTGACAGAGAACAGAACAAAACGCACTCAACATCCAAAGAAGAGCTTTGAAGCTTTGAAGAAGCCTTAAAAACACTTCTTGGAGAGTATTTAAAGATATAACAAGAAAGCTTGCCTAAGAGACTTCAGACTATAATGAAGAATAAAGGTGGTCATACCAGGTATTGACTTTAACCCTTAGATGCACACGTGGGGTCAAAAATGACCCCATGGGTTGTTTTTCTTCAAAATCTTTAAAATGAAAAGTTGTAATATATTCATATTCCAGCTATTCCTCATAAAACATGTTTGTAACATGAGGCCATTTGCATTTTTATTTATTTTTTCATTAATTTAAAAAAAATGCAGATTTTGTATCACTACCCCACTCTTCCACAAGTGGGGTCGAAAATGACCCCAAGCAGTTACTATGGAATCTTCTATGAAACTTTCATTCTTAGCAACTCTGACTGTCACACTTACACTTCTGATGGATCAAGAATTAATTTTTACACAGTAACATACATGATTTATAGTCAGGGCTGCACATAAGTGGTCCGCAGGTGTGCATTCGCTGTCAAAATTAAAGTATTCTCGGAAATTCAGAGAATACGCGCTTCTTTTGCGGTGGAGGAACACCAAAGTAATTGCTTACAGAGCTTGCTTATTCGACATCTTTAAGAGTTCTGAACAAATGTCTGTCCTCCTCCAGAACATCTAATGTAACGGAAACAGCGTTCCAACTTCTTATCTGGTGCAGCGTCTTTTATTTTGACATCGAATGTGCACCTGCGGACCATTTATGTGCAGCCCTGTTTATAGTTTCCTGTGCATTTCAAACATTGTCCTTTCTGATGTTTTTTTTAATATTTAAACTAACATGGCTGAATATGAGGCCAGCTAGGATCCCTGTAGACCTACAAATGATCCAGGACAGATGGGATGAAGAGCCCATCGGAGGCACTGACTCAGAATCTGACATCTCAGATATAGAGGACCCAGACTATTGTCCCCCCCCACTGAACAAGGCCAGTCAGATACAGAGGAGTCCTCTGATGAGTCCTCTGAAGAGGAAATGGATATTGAGTCTAACAGAATGAGCCCCTCTTACTGCTTTAGCCACAATATTCTGAATTAGTCGGCCAGGACTTGCACCTGGGTTTAGTACTGTCTCCCCAGTAAATGCATGGAAGATGTTCATGTCTGATAATATAATAGAAGAGGTTCTGACATGCATAAACATGGAGGCACGAAGAGTCGCCACAGACAGGGGAAAAGAGTGGAAAAATGTAATCAAACATAAGCTCCAAGCCTTCATTTGATTGACCATTCTTGCAGGAAGTGAGAAGAACTGGGATGTACCAGTCGGTGTGTTTTTTGGGAGTCCTCTGCATAACCCATTGTAAAAGGCCACTATGTCAATTCAAAGATTTAAAGATATTCGCCGTTTCTTGCACTCTGATGACAAGAGGACCACAGCCTACCGACTGAAAACAAACCACATGGCAGCTTTCTGCTACATATGGGGTCTGTTCCTGGTCAACTGCGGGCAGAAATTCATCCTCAGTGATTGTGTTACAGTGGATGAACAACTTGTGCCTTTCAGAGGGAAGACCCAGCTTCTGCAGTATATGCTGCGCAAGGATACAAAAGTGATACAAGTGATACAAAAAGTGCAATTTCTTAAAATTAATGAAAAAATAAATAAAAATGCAAAGAGCCTCATGTCACAAACATGTTTTATGAGGAATACCTCAAATATGAAAATATTACAACTCTTTGTTTTAAAGATTTTGAAGAATAACAACCGAGTTTATAGCAAAATGCATTGTTTCTATTTGGGGTCATTTTTGACCCCACTTGTGGAAGAGTGTAGGTATTAGTAGGTTGTGCATCCAAGGGTTAAAGGTCTTTAAAATTGTACAAACTCTTGTCTTATATACTATATTTTAACATCAGATGGATTTATATAAGGGTCAGTATATTATAATTAGTGCTAAGGGTGAAAGTGAAAGCAGTTAACCTTTTATTTTAAGTTGTAAAGATCTAAACTAAATCCATGGACGGCTTCATAATAACAGTGTTAATGGAGTGAACGAGCACACTGACAGGTTTGATGAACAATAGCTAAATAATGATGCAGTCAATGTCAACATGGAGCAGAAGTGTTTGCAGCATTTAATTTGGACACAGCATCTTATTTGGACCATAGTAGTGCTATAGTGGGTAAAAATACAATAAAACTGCACTGAGGACAAATTTATTATCTTTAAAGTATTTACCTCACAGGTAGAAACATGGGGTTTTGTCAGTGAGCCTTTAGCTTGGAGATTGTTCTTTAGAATCCTCCTGAAACAAGACGAGACTTCTAACATGAAAGTGAAATTCATTAAGTAAATCCAAACAAATTCAAGTAAATAATTAGAAAATAATCAAAGAAAATTTTAGTTTATTGACCTGTACAGACAATGACCAGTAACTTTTTCTTGACATTTGGCAATGTATAAAATTGTTGTCTGAAGGCCAAAAATAATTGGCCCCACCAGGAAGGCACCAGGAGTGACCCAGTACAAACCTGAGCAGCCAGCCATTGACACTGAGAACCATCAATCCACTGGTGGGGACACCAGCCACTGGTGGGGTGTGTGGTGGGAGGAAATAGGCCCCCACACCTCAAAGAGCCTGAGATGTTCTAAGAGAGGTGGAGTCTAAGGCCTGACCTGAAACATGAACATAGACACACGGGCATACGCAAGACACAAACATGATTCCCACACTCATCTACACATATACAAATACTCACCCAGTCGCCCAGCATAGACACACCAAAATGAATGCTGTACACACACTCACACTCCCATACACCCTCTATTCACTCAGGTCCAGGCACCAATACCCCAACACTGGCAATCTGCCCCAGACCAAGGATATGGTCCCCACAGCAGCAGACTAGTCCACCAGCACCAGTCAGACACTGACTGGACGGCCAGCTCCTCCTCCATCCAGTCCCAGACAATGAAGAGAGAACAGGGGTGTGAAAAGACCCTGTGCCTCACTCCGCCTGCTCGTATGTGGCTGAATGAAGAGACCTAACTCTGGATGCCATTCAGTATGCCCACCCCCAAAGCCATATATGTATGTGTCATTAGAGTCTAATGAAAGCATCTAAGTTGTGGAATAACATTGAGACACAGGTGGCCAGAAGTGCATAGAAAAGGAGTGCCTCACCTGCACCTCAGTGATGTTCCTGATCCACTGGGATTTTCCCACACAAACATTTCTAGAGATTACACAGAATGTTCTGAAAAACAGAAAATATCCAGAGAACAACAGTGCTCAGGAATCCTGTCTTGTATCAACTGATGGTGGTGTTGGTGTAATGATGTGAGGAATATTTTTTGACAACTTTGTACAACTTAAAATGCCACTGGCTATATAACTGCTGCAAACAATGCCCACCCCTTTGCAAACACAGCTATAAAGTAATGGGCAGCTCGAATAATCTCAATCTGCCTTCTTGAGCATAACAATGGGTTCACTGTATTCACATGGTCTCCACAGTCACCAGAGCTCAGTCAATAAGAGCACATGTGGGATGTGGTGGAATGAAAAACTGAAATCATGGCTCTGCGGCCAACAAATCTGCAGCATCTGAGTGATGCTGTCTTGTTGATAGAAACCAAAATCTCAGAGGAATCTTTCAGCATCTTAAAACTACGCCAAAATGAGTCCAAGCCAGCACACGCGAGGAATACCTTTCTGTTGTTTCATTACATGAAAGATAACGTTTTAAACTTTTATCTGACATATATATGTATATATATATGGAGCGCGCGCGCGAGAGAGAGAGAAAGCGCCGTCATCCTGTGTCTCCATAAATTGATGTCCGCGCTCGCACGATAGTGACAGTAAACAACATTTTGAGCAGACTATATGAAATAAAAGTTTATATATGGGTTGAGGTTGTACCATAAGTCCAGCAGACTTTTAAATGAGCACTTGCTGCGGTTCACCCTTTTGCGCATTTACCTCCTTCATGGTTGTACAGGACTTCTGATTGGAGAGAGCCTGAATAGTTTGTGTGCGCGCTCATTCCGCGTCTTAATAAATAGACGTCCGAGCTCGCTCGAACGTTTTGTTGGCCATACTTCTACAGACGTCTACATTTTTATGACTTTTTACACATTTTAAATGGGGTTGTGTAAGAAACTACTCATTGGGGATGGCATCACTGCTCTTATTACTTTAATCGTCTGCTTGTCATTGGGACTGACTGTTGGTCGGAGGAATTTTAAGTCTACATTTTTCTCTAGGTGTGAGAAGTTTACAGAGTAAGTGATAATATTTCAACACTTTTTTAATTTACACTTTTTGTTATGTCTAAATTTTTACGACTTTTTACGCATTTATAATGGAACATGAGCAGTCTCGTCGACTGGGGAAGCGCTGCGTAATATTAATTGTCATCGTTGTCCTTATTGCAATCAGCGCCGTGGTGTTGGGACTGACTCTCAAAAGTGCATTTGAATCTACATTTTTGTCTAGGTGTGAGAAGTTCAATCAGTCAATGATTGATCTGTTAACGTTCTGTATCGAGCCAGCTGGTTTGCACATTGTTAATATCTAATAATAATGTATACCACTGCACATTATCATTAAATCCACGTAAACTTAACATTATCAGCACGTAGACATAATGATAATGTGCATTGAGTAAATGGAGATATGAACTGCATTATGTCTGTCGGGTGTTTTTGCGTGTTTCCTTTAGTGATATTTTTGTGATATTTGAATTTTGCAAGAAACAAGTTACAAAACACGATATCACCAAGTGCACATTCAGCGTCCACAGTCTAACCCCATGGCAAGTTCCCCGCCATGAATTTCTTTCAATAATATCTTTAATCATCTGGTTTTGTTGACACCAGTTTTTTTTTAATTAAATATATAAGAGTTATGTGAATGTGTTACAGTATTTAACATACTTAGCATTTCTTTAAATCAAAATACATGTAAACATTAAACAATATAAACACACTTAAACATTAACAAACTTTATTAATTTTTCAGATATGACTGTCAAAAGCTATGGGATGCCTTTCAGCAGGCCTATGTGAACAAGGATCCATGTAAAGTTCCAGTGGAAGCTTATGATCCCCTGCTTGCTGCAGCCCCCTTCAAACATCAGTGCAACAAAGTAATAATCAATGATTACACCATCTCAATCATCCCATCTGCCATAATCATGGATTATTTGTTTAACAATGCATAATTATCTATGTTTGTGGGTTAGACGATGTTCTGGAGCCAAACAAATGGTGTGGTCCATGGTTTAACTGCAAAGAGAAATGATTGTTTTGTCACTTTGGAGGACACTCTGTTGGGATCTGTCCTGGATAATCTGACCTGGTGTGGAAAAGAAGGCAGCAACGGTAACACTCTCAAAGCAGCAGATAAGAGTTTTAAAGTTTATTATTCGAGCGCTATAAAAATCTAGACACTGGCAAAAGAACACTGACAGTTTATATAGAGTAGTTTATATAAGTCATGCTAAAATCTAAAAATATATGTAATTTGTCATGCAAGACATGATTTGTTATTTGTGTGGCCTGTTGTTACATTTACATACCAACAGCAAGTCAAGTCATGTCAAGGATTTGAGCCCTGACATTTAAGGAGAATTTCTTAAACTTGTCACTTGAAGAATACACTCACACACAGATCAGATAAACCTTTAACTGTGGTGTTCGACCCTCACTTGTTCTGAGAAAATCGCAGCTTTCACACAACAGCTATCACTTGAGAATGTTCAAGAAACCTTGTGAAGTTAAACACAATCAGGCTACAGAAAACAGAAACATAGAATTCTACAATACTTTCTATGTAAGCAGAGCATCTTTTTAGCTTCCTCTTTTTTAAAAAGATAAACTTTTCCTAATAGTTTAAGCTCAGCTCACCAGAGCTGAAATTCTGTGCCCTTTCAATGATGTAATAATAACTATATCAATTAATCGTAATAATAAAGTCAAGGTTGTTACACCCAAATGAAGATTTTTTTAACTTTTGGTTTCAGCGCAAATTGGACAAACACATCCTATGTAGACAAGCATCATTTATCAAATATATTTATAAAAAAAAATAAGTTTATCTTCAAGATAGAAATTATGCTTCTGTGAAAAGACGTTATCTCCATGAGCTTGGTCATCAGGGATGTGTTCCCTATTAGGTGTGAAAGGTTTAACTTTGTTTCTAGTTTTGGAAATAACTGATGAAAAATTTGCTTTGAGTAAAGCAGCATTTTCAGGTTTTATTCTTTTAGTAATTGATGCAAACACACTATAGAAGTGATTTTACATTTGAGCTACTCAGAGAAGATTTGGAGTCAACCCTCTGATTAAGCGGCTGTGTGCCCTAGTTTTTTCTTTTCTCTCTTCTGTCCTGTGTCATTATGTAATGTTGTGAGATTTCTTTCCTTTGTTGTATTTTATTTTGAGGAGCTAACCCAAGCAAATATGCGTTTTGTTGTCATAGATACCTTCACTACTGGGTGCCCCGAATGGTCAAAGTGTGAAAACAACCCTGTTCACTCATTTTGGAATCGTTCCTCTGCTGCTGTAAGTTTTCAACATTAATTTGCTCGCTTTTCTTTCTCTCTGTTAAACAGTATAGTCCTCAGGTCGTGCATTGGTTAAAATGACACACAAGTGGACCGCAGAGTGCAGCAAATCCCCCTGAGTGTAAATGACAGTGATGGAAAAAAGAAATGTTCACGCTGTCTCGTAGTCTGTCAATGAGGCTTTGTGTCGGTCTCGATCTCTAGAAGAAATGGAAAAAATGGAAAAACGACCACAGTCGCATTAAAAATGACATCTGTGAAATTATTGCAACATTTGGACAGTAAAATAATTTTAAATACAACATTGCATCATAATGGTAAAACCTCAGTGATATGTTGCAGCCTCAAACTTCCTGTTATGAATATAATGATGTTCACATAATATTGATCTGAGGAGTAAGAAGTGCAGTCATTTCTCTGAGTAAGGGACTTTAGAAACGTCCAATGTTCCATTATCACATCAATAGTGACTTCTTCATGATTGATAAAGCTCACTTTACAGGAAGACACAAATACCTAAGTCTAAATTTGGGAGAAAATATTGTGTTACTTTTTAGTGTTTTCTTACAAGATGACTGAGTGTTTCTTCAAAATCCCCTTTGTGTGTCTGTATAGTTTGCAGATGTTGCCTGTGGTGATGTCACAGCAATGCTAAACGGATCCATCAACACGCCATTCAATCCTACAAGGTAGGACTGCTTCTGCTTCTCCCATAGTTTTATGACTTTTACTGAGTAAAGTAATGTTTTTCTTTCAGTGGTAATTTACAGCCACCAAACAATTTAACAGTGATATATGTGCTGAGAGTTAAGTTGTCATTGCAGATTAAAAGAAGTGCTATTAAAAAACAGTTATCATTGTCTTTGTTGCACAAGGTCAAAGGTTGTTGTGAAAAATATGTTCTTCCTCTACAAACCAAATCAGGTTTAAATGTTTGTTTCCACTCTGGGTCATTTTGATGTGGGCTGCTTCATTTTCATTTACGTCTCAGTCACACTAGAGTAAAACTAGGACTGCAGCATCCTTGCAACTAAGAAAGAAATCAGCACAGTTGAAGTTGCAGTTGAAGAGTTGACTGCATTGAATTTTCTTAGCAATCAGCAACCAAATTCAAGTAGTTCAGTTCAGTTCAATTCGGTTCAATTCAAATCAATTCAATTTTTTTTATATAGCGCCAAATCACAACAACAGTTGCCTCAAGGTGCTTTATATTGTAAAGTAGAGCCTACAATAAATAAGTACCAGCTAACTTATGAACGCAGACAGATTGAACACACTGCAGTCAGTCTGTCTCTTTACTGTAGAGGACTCGACTCGACTCGCTGCCCAAGGGTTTTGTTCTGGATTATAAAAAGGCAAAGTTGATGGTCACTTTTATCACTTTGCAAATCTATGAAATTCTGGCTGAACTCTGAATATAAGTAGTTAATAAAGATTTTTGTCTAACCTAAAATGCTGTGTGTGCTGACAGCAACACAAGGTAAGAGATTTGTGATTTTCATTAATTTATCACAAACACATTGCTTGTAATTGCCAAATTGGCCTCATTTAATCACAAACTGATAGCAGACTGATCCTGTCTAACTGCTGTTTTATCGCCGTGTTGATACATCAGAGCTGCTTTGAAGATGGCAGCTAGCAGGAAGCGGTCACAGACCTGTTCTTATCTTAAGAGCAGCCATTTTAAAAGCAGTCTCATGGCTCAAGTTCATTGTAGAGAGTCACAATACCTCCGGTAATGCCACGGTCTACAACCCTTGCTTTCCCTAGTGTGACTGCAACATAAGGCATTCTGCACTGAGAATAATTATCCGAGGTGACAACTGATCCTTTTAGTACTGTAGAAATTCTGTAAGAGTGTGTCATAGGCTCAAGTGTCACATAGATTAAAAAAAAATGTGTGTTGTGGTGATAGCAATATCTAGTAGAATTTTGTATTGTAAGCTGCTGTTCTTTTTTTCTCTTCAGTGCTTTTGCAAGCATTGAGGTGCCGAGGTTTAAAGCCTCTAGGGTCAAGAAGCTGAATGTTGTCATGGTCATACAGAAGAACGCCAGGTAAGGTTTTCTCTTTATACACAAATCTGTCACCACAATGTGCCTCCAATTTTTTAATATTGATCCTATATTCACTGCTTCTGTTCTGTTTCTAACTTCTTCAGATCAAACTGTACAGATCCATCCTTGAAGAATTTGACGCAAGTGCTAGATAGAGGGATAACATACAGCTGCAAAGACGTGTCTGAGTAAGTACATGTGTGTTTTAGAGGAGCCGACGACCTGTTTGTATCTGTCCACACAAAACCCAACTGACCTCTTGTTATTACCTTGTAATGTATTCAAACAGATCTCAGATTCAGGAATGTGGTGCCAAACCAGAGATAGCGTGTGGAGCCTGCTGGTGAACAAGTCTGATGTCAGTCACAACATAGTAGCATTCAGGCACAGAAACATTTCTCTTGTTTCCTTTTAACTTTTTAAATAAAATTTGAGAATTTTTGTACATGTAAAATGTATTTTTCTAAAAATTTATGTTTCTAATACATTCCAATATGACAATGTACATTTTAATTTTTTGGGATCTGAAGTTAAACTTCTTTGTTTTTTTAACTAAATAAATTCAGTACCATGGCTGCCATCTCCTCGTTGGCAGAATATGAACTTCAATAAAATGTTGAGTAAATGTTCTTTGTTTTATTTAATGTTTTCAAGTCATTTTAAACATGTACATTTCTAAAAACATACCTAGATATAAAAACACACAGTGGAAGACCATCAGTCATGTATTGGTCTCCTCAGAGCCCAAACCTCAGCAGCAGTGTGGGAATCATCTTGACAGAGAACTGAACAAAACACAACCAACATCTAAAGAAGAGCTTTGAATGTCCTTGAAGAAGCCTTGAAAACTCTTCCTGGAGACTATTTAAAGAAATAACAAGAAAGCTTGCCAAAGAGAGTTAAGGCTGTGTTGAAGAATAAAGGTGGTCATACCAGGTATTGACTTTAAAGGCCATTAAAATTGTACAAACTCTTGTCTTATATGCTATATTTATATAAGGGTCGATATATTATAATTAGTGCTAAGGGTGAAAGTGAAAGCAGTTAACCTTTTATTTTAAGTTGTAAAGATCTAAACTAAATCCATGGACGGCTTCATAATAACAGTGTTAATGGAGTGGATGAGCACACTGACAGGTTTGACAAACAATGACTAAATTATGATGCAGTCAATGTCAACATGGAGCAGAAGTGTTTGCAGCATTTAATTTGGACACAGCATCTTATTTGTACACTGGACCATAAGTAATAATAATGCCTCGCTGATATGTATGGCTCCAGCTTTCAGTAGATGAATGAAACCAGTCTTCTAATGTCAAATATAAGCACAATATTATCCATGTTTATTTTTTGTGTTCAGACCAATGAATTAGTTTACTGTTGCAAAGTAGTGAGTGGACAAAACTGTCTTAGTGTGTGTATGTTCCGGAGCTACTTTGAAAGCATAGCTTTCAGGGGGGTATGGTGCCAATGACCCTCATCCAGACAACAGCTGATGTCAGCTTGGCCCCTCCCCTGAACCCTCAATGTCTGTATGCAGTTTAAAGCTGAGAACTGGGCACCGGCACCAGAGGTCAGGCTGAATGAACAGACCTCCCTCTGGATGCCATTCACTGTGCCTATCCCCAAAGCTCTATATGTATGTGTCATTAGAGTGTAGGTAATGGGAGTGTCTAAGTTGTGGAATAAAACTGAGACACAGGTGGCCAGAAGGGGACAGAGAAGGAATGCCCCCACTGCACATCAGTGACGTACCTGCACTCGATTTGGTGGTGTGATGCAGCAGGAGAAGCGAAACAATAAGGGATTGGCAAGGACGGACCTTGTGTGTGTGTGTGTGTGTGTGTGTGTGTCCGTGTAAAGTATCCCCAACATGAGTTGTGTGATTTGTTTGTCACAGGAAGCTGCCAATGCCATACTTTGGAGTTTTATATAAGTATACATCCACATAATTATAATAACACATTATTAATCATCATTAATCCCCATACTGATCAATTTATGTGTGCTCCAAAGTAATTTGAGTAGGTTATACATCCCTGCAACTATATGCTGGTCAGTGTTAGGCAAGTGAAAAAGTTTGAAAAAGTAATTAGTTACAGTTACTAGTTGCCTCTTCAAAAAAGTAACTGAGTTAATAACTGAGTTACAATATTCTAAAAGTAACTAATAACTAGGAAAAGTAACTATTGTGTTATAACTATTATAAACTATTTGCAGAACAATCAAGTGTTCTGCATCAAAAAAGGTGCCACACGAGTTATTTGTGCCACTCCAAAAAATTATTTCTGTCCGGTCTGAGATAAAGGAGAACATCGCAAGCCTAATGCCAGCAGGCCTGACAACAGGAAATGTATCACTCCTCCTGTTTTCCACCTGGAAACAGCATTTAGATTGCAATCTGCCTTCTGTGCCTTTTTGGCAGCACCTGTGACATTCACCTGTCGCTTCATTGTTCTGACACACAAAATCTACTACTCTACATACTAACTACACACTCCAAACACGCTAAACGTCACAAGCCATTCACATCTTAAAACTTGCTCTCTCTTTAGCGCTCTCATTGCCATCACTCCTAAAACTCTTCCTAAACAACCAAATGCCGCATGTTGCCATATAATTTTTTGATTGGTCGTCATTTTTCCACCAATAGGAAAATGGTGTTTTTTCTTTTCTTCTTTTTTTTGTCATAAGCAGAGAGTGTCTACTAGCGTTGTCCTTAGACATTAAACGTGACGATAGTATTCAGGGAAAAACACAGCGTATATTTTTAAATTATTATTTTCATATCATTTTTTATCATGACTCTGGTTTTTACGTGGCCACAATTTAAAAACTGGTATATAGCATCTTGTTGCTATATCATTTTAAATTGGTCATGTGATTGGTTTACCACGACTACTTTATTCTTCCTCAACCAATCAGCAGCAGTCGTGCGATTGTTTTGCCCATCGTCTGATTGTTTTGCCGTGTTTCCCTGTAACTTTTTTAGTACATTTTGAGAATTTTTGTGAAATGCGAAATGCATTTTTCTAAACATGTATGTTTCTAATACATTCCACTATGACAATGTCCATTTTAACTTTGTGGGATCAGAAGTTAAACTGTTATTTTTAACTAAACACATTGAGTCCCATGGCTGCCATCTCCTTGTTGGCAGGATATGCATTATTTTTTCAATAAAATGTTAACATACAAGATTGTAAACTTTATTTAGACTCCAAAGTGTAATACTGACTGTTGTGTAATCACATCCTAATCCAGCATAAAGTGCACCATGTCTTTGTTGTTTTCTAGTCATTTTAAAGTTTCTGTGTTTGTTCTATTCAGCTAGAATAATTTAAAAATTATCCTGCACAGTACGTGCAGAAGTCTTGAGATAGAGGCCTGTCAAAGTTTTTCTTTGGAGTAACTTACTAACAGTGATGCTTCAAGCATAAAAAGGCAGCTCAATTCAGGGAAAGAACCAGTGTAGACACAACACTGCCAACTTAGCAAAGAACCAAATATAAATTGCATCTTTAGTCACTTTGTTACTAGCAGACTTTCTCAAAAACACATTGTTTTTTTACTGTTTCTTTAGAAAATCTGCAAATTCCCAAGATAACACACTTTGACAGATATAGAATAGTATTTTTGCAGCAACAAGGTGATTTCCAAAGTGCTGTTGGCTGATGTTACGACTGTTGGTGTAATTTTATTTAATATGTAAATCTGAGTGTTCAGGTGCCTCTCCATGATTGGTGAATCCAGGGAGACGGATCATACCGATTGGCTAATGACCAGGAGGCAGCATATAAGAAGACACCGCCATGGGCGGCCAGTCATTCATCCTCGGGCCATCGCAACCGGCAGACTGTGTGTTCCCTAATGCTTGTTGCTACTGGAGCATGTAGGGGTGGACTGCCTTTTTGTTTGATTACAGTTTTCTCCTGTTTTTGTTAGTTAGGAAGGTTAGTTGTTGTCGTTTGGTTTAATTCTTTTGAATAGAATAGCTTGATTTATCTTTGAGATAGGAAATAACTTTGTTTGTTATTTTGGCCTGTGGTCCACCGAGGTTATAATTTGCTCCCATCCTTTATTTTACATTCGTTCTTTGTAAATAAACTACCATAAAACCGGATTAGTTGTGTGATGTGCTGCTTGGGGTCGGACGGGGATAGATCACCCTTATGTTATGGTCTGGCCATGCCTAGATTGATTGATTGATTGATTGATTGATTGATTGATTGATTGATTGATTGATCATACTTTATTCATCCCGAGGGGAAATTGGGCCATAACATAATTGGGGGGCTCGTCCGGGATCCTTTCTCGCTTTGTTTGGTAAGTTCGGTTGGTGTATCCTGTTCTGGTTGGCAGTTTTATTTCTTTGTGTGGAGGTGTGTGATAATGGATTTTTCACTTGAAGATTTTCTGGAGGCACCTTCATGGGAAAAAATTGAGAAATGTAAGAAAGCGGACCTGGTCATTGTGGCTAACTCTTATAATGTGGAAGTGTCTTAAAGTGCTTGCAAGGC
Organism: Oreochromis aureus; assembly: GCF_013358895.1. Lineage (NCBI taxonomy): Eukaryota > Metazoa > Chordata > Actinopteri > Cichliformes > Cichlidae > Oreochromis > Oreochromis aureus. Next base: position 23,904,529 of record NC_052950.1, read on the forward strand.
AGAGTGGAATGAAACACTGGCTAAAAAGCTGGTGGAGAAAGGTGTATTTCTGTCATGAGGGGATGCTGAAAAAAAGCCAGTAGAAGAGGCAGATGACGCTGCAACTGAAGCGGATGCTAACGCAGCTGATGCATCTGCTGCTGGCACGGAGGCTGATCAGATATCTGAACCTAGTGAAGGTTCGGCTACTGAGGACCTGCGCCTCACGCTCCGCATAAAAGAGGTGGAGACCCGCAACAAGGAGCTTGAAGTGCAAGCTTTGCACCTCCGTATCAGAGCTCTTGAACTGACTCTTGAACAGCTAGAGGTACATCAACATCCTCAAGCACGAGTGTTTCTACTTCTGCTAGTTTTGATATAAGCACATCATATTGTTTCCCCCGTTTCGCGAGTTTTGGTCCCTTTTACTCCAAAGTAAACTTGTGGGAAAAGCCCAAGAAGTGTGTTCAAGCCTATCTATTGGACAGAGTTTAGATTACGAAATTCTTAAGAAAACTGTGTTGCAGGCATATGAACGTGTGCCTGAAGCATATCGACAAAAATTCAGGAATCTTAATAAAACTGCTAAGCGAGAAAAGAATGTGTCGTTTGAGAAATGGTGTTGTTCATGTAAAGTTAAAACCGTTGAGGAGTTGAAAGCTCTTATTTTGCTGGAGGAGTTTAAAAAGGAATCGGATCGTGACTTATTTAAATGAACAAAAAGGTGACATCTCTCACTAATGCGGCACTCCTGGCTGATGAGTTTGTTTTGACGCACAAAAGTGTGTTTTGTACACAGAATTTGTTTCAGGAACATTTTTCCAAACGGAAAAAGTCACAAAAGCAATGCATAAAAATGTGTCAGCATTTGTTCTTAAATCAAACGGTCATGAATGTTTTTATTGTCACGATTCAGTTCTTTGTAAACAAACTACCATAAAACTGGATTAGTTGTGTGATGTGCTGCCTGGGTCAGACGGGGATGGATCACCCTTATGTTATGGTCTGACCATGCCTAGACGGGCCATAACTTGGCACATGTCTGTATGGTGTGCAGTGTCTCCATAACAATTTGAGTAAAATGAACAGGTGGAGGACCAAAGAAGTGACAGGCCTAAAACACTACAGCCGATGAATCAAATCAGTCATGTCCTTAAGAAGCCTTAACAAATCCAGGAAAGACCTGACACAATACTAGAGAGATGCATCTGGCACCTTTAGCTGATCCATCTACTGTTCGCTGAAGTCTCAACAGAAATGGTCTCAGTGGAAGGGTGTATTTAAGACTTCATTCTTAAGGAAGAAAAGGCTGAGGAGTGCTAGATTACACAAAAGCTGGATGGAAAATCAGTAGCAGCGGGTGTTAATGAATGAAGTATCCAACTTTGACATTTTTTGTTCACTGTAGTGTATAGCACACAGGAGTATTAGCTTATTACGTACACGTTGGTAAGCTGTCTTGTTGCAACTGACGAACTGAAACAAAAGAGCTTGCTGTGTGTGTAACAGCGCGACAAACCTGTCCTTTTATTAACTGCACAAGTAGTGCTGGTCATAGCTGCTGGCTGACTGTGTAAGGCTGTCATGGGTCTATAGCTCTGTCCACCGTTTTAGGGAACATATTTAGTTTTAAAGTAAGTTACAGGGCTTTTCTGCCTTTCTGGAGGGCTTATATTTCACTAAAAACGATCTAATATGCATGTCCACATAATTATGAATTATTATAATTATAATATTTAAAAAACATACGCTGTATTTTAAAGAACATACATTAAGACACAGATTATATTAGATTTATATATTAAAATGCTGATTTTGCAGCAGTAAAATTATTGTATCTCTACAGTTTAAAAATGTAATAAGCTTTCTCCCTGCACAGAGTGGATAGTGAAACAAATGGAATCATCATAAATACATTATTTCATATTTATTACTTTTTTCCCCTCATTGCTTTATTATTGTAGCTCTAGTAATAAATAATAAGGGAAGGATTCTGGATCAGCTCCATGATGCCCATGATGTATATACAGTATTCTGAAGGTCTAAAATGTCCCTGTGTGTGCGTGCATGTGTGTGTTTTATTTATATGGATTTTTTTTAAATTAGTACTCATGATATAACATTGTCCAGACATGGCTGGTAAGGACATGAGGAGGAAACAATAGGAACTGTGTGAGGCTACTAAAGGCAGTGGATCCCTCAGCAGCTGGATTACAAAGAGCACGGGTAACATTAACACATGTACCAGTTGTTGGAGAGGTATTCCAGTATAAAAATAATAATAAGCACAACTGGAATGTTTTGCTTCTATAACATTTTTCTGTCATCATTTTATTATAGATTAAGTGCAAGAATTGTTAGGTGTGGATAATTAAATTATAGTTTATTGCAAAAGCAAGTTGTGCCTTGTTCTCAGATAGACAGCAAGTGGAGAGTGTTATATGAGATGAGGGGATGGAAGGAAGAAGAGAAGCAGAGTGATTCACAGGCAGAGCCAAGTTTATTTCTCACAGTTTTTTGTTGCCTTATGGTTCCAAGCGCATTTTGTTATGTTCTTTGCATTTTGTTATTATCTCACGACACTTGTTTAATCAGCTACCATCTCTCCTATGAACTTTTTAATGTCTACAGTCTCAGATCAACACAGCCCTGCCCTCCAGCACTATCAGCAGCAGGAGCAGCAGAAACCCCTCAACAGCAACATTGTACCCATCAAGTAAAACATAGGCTACGTTTGCTTTGCCTTGTCGCCACCTCACAACAGTGATATAGTATGATGCGATCCCATATTAGATTCTTGATGAATGTGTGTTGTTGTTATTCAGCCTGGGTCGATGTGCCCCTTTTTAACTTTGAGCACCCGCCCCTTTAAACATCTCTGACCGGCCCTGATACTTTCATATTGTTAATCACCGTTTAGTGACCAATATATGGTGCTACCATAAATAGTGGCTGCCATCTGAGAATCCGTTACTCGCTCACCTGTTGCTGTATGTATCCGGGTCGTCGGTCAGCTGACCTCTCCATCTTTCTATAATAGGAGTCATGCTGTCTGAATTGTTATTTTTTTATTAGTGGTACTCATGTTTTTGTTTTTGTTTTTCTTAAATCACCTGCGGATTATTTCCTTTGAAGCCTTCCATCGATTGCTGGTATGTTTTTTATATGCTGCCATACTTTTAACTATATTACTTTGCAGTAAGCAGGTGTGTTTATAGGTTGTAGCTGCTGAAGCCTCCTATTGGCCACTTATCCAAAAATGCTGATTTTATGATGCATTACAGTGTCATGGTCCTGTGTTGGTGACCCAGTGTTTTGTATTTTTGGTTTAAGTAATAATTGATTAATTATGGTTTTCTGTTTTGTATTATATTTACTGTTCCTGGTTTCTAGGTTTCTGTTCTGTTTCTGTTCTCCGTGTGTTGTATGCTTCATCTTAGGGAAGACAAAAAGACAGAAAACTATGTTCCACGTCTAGTTACTTTTGTCTCTGTGCTTCATGGTCCATCTGTTCCAGAGTCTGTCATGTTTCCACATCTCAGTGTCTAATCTGCATCTTTGTAAATTGTGTGGTGCTTCCCGTTTTACTTTGATAGTGCGTGTCCTATGTCAGTGTATCCTGCTGTGCTTCCTGTGTCTTGTTATGTCAGATTAGGTCCAGCTGTGCTTTCCCCGTTTTCCATTCTCTTGTTACTCTCTGGTGTATTTAAGCCCTGTGTTTTCCTCTTTCAGTTGTTGTGTTGTAAGTGTAAATCCATCCTGTTTCGTATCAACAGTTCAGGCTGCTGGTGGTGTTGGTGTAATGATGTGAGGGATATTTTTTGACATCTTTGTACCAACTTTGTACTCTCAGTACCATTGCTTAAATGTGTATTGGAATTTCTTTCATTATGTATTGATGTATTGTCTTAGTACAGTGCTTTGATGCCACTTCGTTTTAGCATTTCAGGTTCACACGTTATTCACGCCGTCAGACTGGTGATTTCTGGTGGGGGAGGAGACCAGGGGATCAGTGACTGTAAGAAGTGATAAGGGATTGTAAAAGTGTCAACAACAGCTGTGTATTGCCTTTTGTTTTGATTTTTGTTTCTTTATTTGTCACGTGCATAGTTACCCATATGGAAAACAAATAGAAAAACCTTATAAAAGACTTGCATAAGATGTGGCCTACTTCATATAGTGAATCATATAAGGTTTATATGATTTACTCACGAAAGTGGCCACTTTCTCATTACTTTCATATATTGTTTTAGGAAGTATCCAAAACACAAGTTTCATTTATATGATTTTTCAAGGGATCTTATATCTGTTTTCACTCTTGTATGCTTTTCATACAAGTTTCACACAAGACAGATACAAAGTTTATAAAATTTATATATATCTTTTCCATATGGGTATATGAGTGCAAAAGTGTGTGTGAAAAGACCCCGTGCCTCACTCCGCCTGCTCGTATGTGGCTGAATGAAGAGACCTAACTCTGGATGCCATTCAGTATGCCCACCCCCAAAGCCCTATATGTATGTGTCATTAAAGTGTAGGTAATGAAAGCATCTAAGTTGTGGAATAACATTGAGACACAGGTGGCCAGAAGCGGAAAGAAAAGGAATGCCTCACCTGCACCTCAGTGATGTTCCTGATCCACTGGGATTTTCCCACACAAACACTTCTAGAGATTACACAGAATGTTCTGAAAAACAGAAAATATCCAGAGAACGACAGTTCTCGGGAATCCATCCTGTCTTGTATCAACTGATGGTGGTGTTGGTGTAATGATATGAGGGATATTTTTTGACAACTTTGTACAACTTAAAATGCCACTGGCTACAATGCCCACCCCTTTGCAAACACAGCTATAAAGGAATGGGCAGCTCAAACAATCTCAAACTGCCTTCTTGAGCATAACAATAAGTTCACTGTATTCAAATGGTCTCCACAGTCACCAGAGCTCAGTCAAAAAGAGCACCTGTGGGATGTGGTGGAATGAAAAACTGAAATCATGGCTTTGCAGCCAACAAATCTGCAGCATCTGTGTGATGCTGTCTTGTTGATAGGAACCAAAATCTCAGAGGAATCTTTCCAGCATCTTAAAAGTACGCCAAAAAGAGTCCAAGCCAGCACAAGCGAGGAATACCTAAAAAAGAAAAAATGTCCTGTGAGGGTATGTATGTTGATTCATTTGTCATAACAGGTTGAAAATGTAGTTAAAATAAAATTTAGTATATTTCTGAAAATGTTTTCTGTTGTTTCATCACATGAAAGATAACGTTTTAAACTTTTATCTGATATATATGTATATACATATGGAGAGAGAGAGAGCGAGCGAGCGAGAAAGCCCTCTTATTTCATGCGCCGTCATCCTGCGTCTCCATAAATAGACGTCCGCGCTCGCACGATAGTGACAGTAAACAACATTTTGTTGAGCAGACTATATGAAATAAAAGTTTATATATGCTTGGGTTGATGTTGTACCTTAAGTCCAGCACACTTTTAAATACATGAGCACTTGCTGCGTTTCAACCTTTTGCGCATTTACCTCCTTTAAGGTTGTACAGGACTTCTGATTGGAGAGAGCCTGAATAGTTTGTGTGTGCGGTCACTCCTTGTCTCCATAAATAGACGTCCGAGCTCGCGCGATAGTGACAGTAAACAACATTTTGTTAGGCAGACTTCTTAGACAGAAGTCTACATTTTTACGACTTTTTACGCATTTATAATGGAGCATGAGCAGTCTCATCGACTGGGAAAACGGCGGAGGAAACGCTGCGTAATATTAATTGTCATCGTTGTCCTTATTGTTATTGTAATCATCGCCGTGGTGTTGGGACTGACTCTCCGTCAGAACAAAAGTGAATTTGAATCTACGTTTTTGTCTAGGTGTGAGAAGTTCGATCAGTAAGTGCTGGTATTTCAACACTTTTTTATTTACTTTTTTGGGATTTTCAGACGCACGCACATATGATAAAAGACACATGATCAAATGAATAATGATTAATCATTGAATGTGTACATGTGCACTTGCATTTTTCCATGTTTGAGCAATATTGGCAAATGCAGGAGTGACTGCGTTTGAACTCGCGAAGTGGCAAGGCTGCTCTGCTTAAAAACAGGCGTTAGGTCTGAGGTCTGATCAGGGCCGTTGCTAGCCATTTGGGTGCCCTAAGCACAAATGCTTTATGGTGCCCCCCCCGCCATAAAAAAAAAAAAAAAAAAAAAAACATTAATACTTTTGAATTTCTCAGTGGAATTTGTTTAATTAAATAACAACAAACATGACAGTTAAACAAATAAATAAGGTTAAAGGAGGTTAAAAATACTGTTACAAATAAATACTCAGGCCCCTTTGGAAAATTAAAATCAGAGCTGACATTAAAAGGACCTCTCCGCACAATTTCAACACGATCAGCATCTACAATGTGAGCTGGCCAAAGAGCAGGATCGGTTGAAGGGGCACACATGTCTCCACAGTGTCACTTTCTGATAGTCTCTCAGTGACAGGACTCTCAGTGGTACTTGTGTATGGAACTGTACCTGAACTGGTGGTTGATGGTTCTTGTTCTTCTTGGCTAGGGATTGTTGCAGGGTCTACAATGGCTGGTGGTTGATGTCCAGGGATGGCACTACTACTGGATGGTTCATCCTGTCCTTGAGATCCTCCTTGAACATATTTAAGCATTGACCCTGCATACAAGAGAAAATATTCAGGGATTTTACAGAAATACAATTTTGAATCTACAGTAGGCCTACGAAAAATTGCATTATAAGACTAATAAATTAAGTAAGTCACTGGTACATTTAAAAATTACTAACTATATTTTACATGTATAGATTTTCATAATGGCAAATGGCAATATAAACATGCTGTACATAATTTGATATAAATGCGCAAGTAGGAAATATATATTACTGGAAGATATAGGTTTCATATTACACTGTAATATGAAACCTATATCTTATTTATGCCGCATAAATAAGATATGCGTCTTTATAGATATCCTGAAATGCAGCAACATACAAAGTAATCTTGTCTAATCTGATAATAATACTTGACTGCATCACTGACCTATCCCAAAGTTAAGGTTAATCAGTAGCATGCATGACGTTAGCCAGCTAGCAACCTGAGGAGGGAAATGCTAGTCTCACGATTGCTAACGTTATCTGAAAACCGTCAATTGAGTGACCATGATGAGTTGCTTTTAGTAGTCCATTCTATATTCATATCCACAACGTAAACAAACTACCCAACATCAATCATTTGCAACATTTGCGAACACAGTATGAACACTGCTAACAGGAGCTATCACAGAGTTGACGGACATGAGCGTGCAAGCAAGGGCTACAATAATGAACTTTTCTTATTGTTATTATTTAAACATTGCCTTACCGGCAAGCGACGCCTGAGTTTCATCACGCTTCCTCTTCTTCTTTCTTTTCTCCGCTCCCGACTCCTGTTGCCGTTTCGAGGCCATGTTCAAACAGGTGTTTACCAATACCGAATTGAGGCATTATAGAACAGACCACTGGGAGTGGGGGGCACCAGGAGGAGACTGGAGACAGGGCACAAAGCAGATTCACCCCTTTTCTCGGGAAAATTGTTTTATGTTGCTTTTGTATTGTTTAACCATATTAATGCATATGATATTTATAGTATTAATATGGTTTACTTTTTTTATTTTTTACGACCCTGATTTTTTTGGTGCCCTACCGGCCATTTGGTGCCCTACGCAGTGTGCGTTATGTGCGTTTGCGGAGCTACGGCGCTGGGTCTGATATTGATCGGTATTTTAGTCAATGATTGAGCTGCTGCTGTTCTGTATCCAGTCAGCTGCTTTGCACGATGTTAATATCTAATAGTAATGTATACCACTGCACATACAGTACCTAGACATAATGATAATGTGTCTTGAGTAAATGAGATGTGAACTGCAGGTTATCCGTCAGGTGTTTTTGTCTGTTTCCTTTTTTGATATTTGAATTTTGCTTGTTACACAATATGATATCAGCAGGTGCACATTCAGCGTCCACGGTCTAACCCCATGGCAATTACCCTGCCATAAACTTCTTTCAATAATATCTTTAATCATCTGGTTTTGTTGACACCAGTTTTTTCGTTAGTTTTTTTTTAAAAAAAATATCAAATGCAATGCACTATTTAACATACTTAGCATTTCTTTAAATCAAAATACACCTAAACATCAGCAAACATTATTTGTTTTTCAGATATGACTGTAAAAAGGTATGGGATGCCTTTCAGCAGGCCTATGTGAACAAGGATCCATGTAAAGTTCCAGTGGAAGCTTATGATCCCCTGATTGCTGCAGCCCCCTTCAAACCTCAATGCAACAGAGTAATAATCAATGATTACACCATCTCAATCATCTCATCTGCCATAATCATTCATGATCTGTCTAACAATGCAGTGTTTGTGGGTTAGATGATGTTCTGGAGCAAAACAAAGGATGTGGTCCATGGTTTCACTGAGAAGAGGGATTGTTTTGTCACTTTGGAGGACACTCTGTTGGGATCTGTCCTCGATGGTCTGACCTGGTGTGGAAAAGAAGGCAGCAAGGGTAACACTCCCAAAGCAGTAGATAAGAATCAAAGTTGATTATTTGAACAGTGCAACAAACTACACACCAGGGAAAGAGTACCAGCAGTAGTTGATATAAATCATGCTAGAATCTAAAAATATATGTAATTTGTCATGCCAGACATGATTTGTTATTTGTGTGGCCTGTTGTTACATTTACATACCAACAGCAAGTCAAGTCATGTCAAGGTTTTTGAGCCCTGACATTTAAGGAGAATTTCTTAAACTTGCCACACACAGTGTTCATGCCCTCACTTGTTCTAAGATGATCGCCGCTTACACAAACGCTATCGCTTGAGAATGATCAAGAAACCTTGTAACGTTAAACAGTATCAGGGTACAGAAAACATAAGCGTAGAATTTTACAAGACTTTCTATGTGAGCAGAGCATCTTTCTAGCTTCCTCTTTTTAAAAAGACTCATTAAAATCACAGTAGAACAAATATATCAAGGTTCATTAACAGCACTTTTTCCCCAAATAAACTTTTCCTAATAGTTTAAGCTTAGCTCACCAGAGAGGGCACAGAAACTGTTATAAGATGCACGGCCACCTCACAATGATGTATTCGTAATAATAAATAAGTTAATAGTAATAATAAATTCAAGGTTGTTACAACCAAATAAAGATTTTTTTAAACGTTTGGTTTCAGTGCAAATTTGGCAAACACATCCTATGTAGACAAGCATCATTTATCAAATATTTTTTAAAAATAAGTTTGTCATTGAAATAGAAATTATGTGTCTGTTAAAAGACATTGTCTCCATAAGCTTAGTCATCAGGGGTGTGTTCCCTATGAGGTGTGAAAGGTTGCACTTTGTTCCTAGTTTTGGAAATAATTGATTACGCAAAAATTGCTTTGAATAAACCAGCATGTTCAAGTTTTATTCGTTAGCAATTGATCCAAACACACTATAGAAGTGATTTACATTTGAGCTACTCAGAGAAGATTTTGAGCAGCTGAGGGTGGACAGCTAACATAAATGTGCCCTACCTTTTTCTTTTTTCTCTTCTGTCCTGTGTCGTTATGTAATGTTGTGAGATTTCTTTCCTTTGTTGTATTTTATTTTGAGGAGTTAACCCAAGAAAATATGCATGTTGTTGTCATAGATACCTTTACTAATGGGTGCCCCGGATGGTCAGACTGTGAAAACAACACTGTTCGCTCATTTTGGATTCGTGCCTCTGCTGCTGTAAGTTTTCAACATGAATTTACTACATTTTCTTTCTCTCTTTTAAATGGCATAGTCCTGAGTTCGTGTATTGGTTAACATAACATACAAGTGCACTGCAGAGTGCAGCAAATCCCTCCTGAGTATAAGTGATGGTGATGGAGAAAAGAAATGTTCACGCTGTCTCGTTGTCTGTCAATGAGCCTTTGTGTCGGTCTCCATGGAGCGCTCTCCTGAGTGAGCAGCAGCCCACACATTCAAAGGAGCCCTGCTTTGGTTGAGTTTGGCTGGGTTTTACTCTGTTGTGCAACGTCTGATTCTATTGTGCAACATATAACTTTTCCAAACAGTCCAAAAAAAAGCAAACAAACACACAAATATTCTTTGATTCATATGTTTTTCCAGTTCAGTGAATTGTGCAGCAGTCCCAGAAAAACAGAATCAAGATTTGTACAGTGTGTAATTGTAGTAGGAATTTCAGTTGAATGTAAAAAACCCATTATGAAATTGATCCAGAATTGCTCAAGTAGATGCTTTAATAATGGGGATGCATTATGCAAATGCAAGTACCACATAGCTTTAAATAAAGTAGCTTTTGCATGAATTCAAAGAGCACATAAATACCATAAAATAGGGAAAAGATGAAGTTGAGTGAAAAAATTCCTTAGCAACGAATTTTTCTGAATGAAATGCTGTTTTTTCCTGGATTACACAGCAACTAAACAGTGACCTCTCCCAAGGCTAGAGAGGGCTTGTCATGTTATGCTTGGAATTTGTTACGTTTGGCTCCTAAACATACTGTTTTTTGGGTGTGTGATAATCTTAGCAAATCTTTAAAAAGCAGTATAACTTGTTTTGATCTTTTGCTGTTCATTTTGTTGTTTGTTAACAAAATGAACAGACCGGTAAAGCCTGGGTGAACTTAAAGGTGAACTAGAAGAAATGGAAAAACTGGAAAAATGCATTAAAAAATGACATCTGTGAAATATTGCAACATTTGGACAGTAAAAAAAATGTAAATACAACATTGCATCATAATGGTAAAACCTCAGTGATATGTTGCAGCCTCATACTTCCTGTTATGAATATAATGATGTTATAATGATTGATCTGTGGAATATGAAGTGCAGTCATTTCTCTGAATAAGGGACTTTAGATATGTCCAATGTTCCATTATCACATCAATAGTGACTTCTTCATGATTGATAAAGCTCACTTTACAGGAAGACACAAACACCTAAGTCTAAATTTGGGACAAAATATTGTGTTATTTTTTAGTTTTTTCTTACAAGATGACTGAGTGTTTCTTCAAAATCCTTTTGTGTGTCTGTATAGTTTGCAGATGTTGCCTGTGGTAATGTCACAGCAATGCTAAACGGATCCATCAACACGCCATTCAATCCTACAAGGTAGGACTGCTTCTGCTTCTCTCACAGTTTTATGACTTTTACTGAGTAAAGTAATGTTTTTCTTTCAGTGGTAATTACAGCCACCAAACAATTTAACAGTGATATATGTGCTGACAGTTATCATTGCAGATTAAAAGAAGTGCTACTAAAAATCTGTTATTATTGTCTTTGTTGCACAAGGTCAAAGGTTGTTGTGAAAAATATGTTCTTCCTCTACAAACCAAATCAGGTTTAAATGTTTGTCTCCACTCTGGGTCATTTTGGTGTGCGCTGCTTCATTTTCATTTATGTTTCAGTCACACTAGAGTAAAACTAGGACTGCAGCATCCTTGCAACTAAGAAAGAAATCAGCACAGTTGAAGTTGCAGTTGAAGAGTTGACTGCATTGAATTTTCTTAGCAATCAGCAACTGAATTCAAGTAGTTCAGTTCAATTCAGTTCAGTTCAATTCAATGTTATTCATACAGCGCCAAATCACAACAACAGTTGCCTCAAGGTGCTTTATATTGTAAGGTAGAGCCTACAATGAATAAGTACCAGCTAACTTATTAATGCAGACAGACTGAACACACTGCAGTCAGTCTGTCTCTTTGCTGTAGAGGACTCGACTTGACTCGCTGCCCAAGGGTTTTGTTCCGGATTGGTATAAAAAGGCAAAGTTGATGGTCACTTTTGTCACTTTGCAGTCAAATTGCTGTCCTGCAGGAATTATATCAATATTTATTTTCTTTTTCAAATCTATGAAATTCTGGCTGCATTCTGAATATAAGTAGTTAATACAGTATAGATTTGTTACCTAACATAAAATGCTGTGTGTGCTGACAGACAGACACAAACAGATTGCTTGTAATTGCCAAATTGGCCTCATTTAATCACAAACTGATAGCAGGCTGATTCTGTCTAACTGCTGTTTTATCGCCGTCTTGATACATCAGAGCTGCTTTGAAGATGGCAGCTAGCAGGAAGCGGTCACAGACCTGTTCTTATCTTAAGAGCAGCCATTTTAAGAGCAGTCTCATGGCTCAAGTTCATTGTAGAGGGTCACAATACCTCCGGTAATGCCACGGTCTACAACCCTCGCTTTCCCTAGTGTGACTGCAACATAAGGCATTCTGCATTGAGAATAATTCTCTGAGGTGACTACTGATCCTTTTAGTGCTGTAGAAATTCGTTAAGAGTGTGTCGTAGGCTCAAGTGCCGCATAGATGAAAAAAATCTGTGTTGTGGTGATAGAAGTATCTAGTTGAATTTTGTACTCTAAGCTGCTGTTCTTTTTTTTTTTTCTCTCTCTCTCGTCAGTATTTTTGCAAGCGTTGAGGTGCCGAGATTTATTGCCTCTAGGGTCAAGAACCTGAATGTTGTTATGGTCATACAGAAGAACAACATGTAAGATTTTCTCTTTATACACAAATCTGTCACCACAATGTGCATCCAATATATTAAAATTGATCCTATATTCACTGCTTCTGTTCTGTTTCTAACTTCTTCAGATCAAACTGTACAGATCCATCCTTGAAGAATTTGAGGCAATCTATAGATACAGGGATAACATTCAGCTGCAAAGACGTGTCTGAGTAAGTACATGTGTGTTACAGAGGAGCTGACGACCTGTTTGTATCCACACAAAACCCAACTGACCTCTTGTTATTATCCTGGAATGTATTCAAACAGATCTCAGATTCAGGAATGCGGCTCCAAACCAGAGATAGCGTGTGGAGCCTGCTGGTGAACAAGTCTGATGTCAGTCACAACATAGTAGCATTCAGCCACAGAAACATTTCTCTTGTTTCCTTGTAACTTTTTAAATAAAATGTGAGAATTTTTGTACATGTAAAATGTATTTTCTAAACATGTATGTTTCTAATACATTCCACTATGACAATGTACATTTTCATTTTATGGGATCTGAAGTTAAACTTCTTTGTTTTTTTTAACTAAACAAATTGACTACCATGGCTGCCATCTCCTTGTTGGCAGAATATGAACTATTTTTTCAGTAAAATGTTGATTAAATGTTCTTTGTTTCAATTAATGTTTTTGAGTCATTTTAAACATACCTAGATATAAAAACACACAGTGGGAGACCATCAGTCATGTATTGGTCTCCTCAGAGCCCAAACCTCAGCAGCAGTGTGGGAATCATCTTGACAGAGAACTGAACAAAACACAACCAACATCTAAAGAAGAGCTTTGAATGTCCTTGAAGAAGCCTTGAAAACTCTTCCTGGAGACTATTTGAAGAAATAACAAGAAAGCTTGCCAAAGAGAGTTAAGGCTGTGTTGAAGAATAAAGGTGGTCATACCAGGTATTGACTTTAAAGGCCATTAAAATTGTACAAACTCTTGTCTTATATACTATATTTATATAAGGGTCGATATATTATAATTAGTGCTAAGGGTGAAAGTGAAAGCAGTTAACCTTTTATTTTAAGTTGTAAAGATCTAAACTACATCCATGGACGGCTTCATAATAACAGTGTTAATGGAGTGGATGAGCACACTGACAGGTTTGACAAACAATGACTAAATAATGATGCAGTCAATGTCAACATGGAGCAGAAGTGTTTGCAGCATTTAATTTGGACACAGCATCTTATTTGTATACTGGACCATAAGTAATAATAATGCCTCGCTGATATGTATGGCTCCAGCTTTCAGTAGATGAATGAAACCAGTCTTCTAATGTCAAATATAAGCACAATATTATCCATGTTTATTTTTTTGTGTTCAGAGCAATGAATTAGTTTACTGTTGCAAAGTAGTGAGTGGACAAAACCGTCTTAGTGTGTGTATTTTTCGGAGCTACTTTGAAAGCATAGCTTTCAGGGGGGTATGGTGCCAACGACCCTCATCCAGACAACAGCTGATGTCAGCTTGGCCCCTCCCCTGAACCCTCAATGTCTGTATGCAGTTTAAAGCTGAGAACTGAGAACACCAGAGGTCAGGCTGAATGAACAGACCTCCCTCTGGATGCCATTCACTGTGCCTATCCCCAAAGCTCTATATGTATGTGTCATTAGAGTGTAGGTAATGGGAGTGTCTAAGTTGTGGAATAAAACTGAGACACAGGTGGCCAGAAGGGGACAGAGAAGGAATGCCCCCCCTGCACATCAGTGACGTACCTGCACTCGATTTGGTGGTGTGATGCAGCAGGAGAAGCAAAACAATAAGGGATTGGCAAGGACGGACCTTGTGTGTGTGTGTGTGTGTGCGTGCGTGTGTGTGTATGTGTCCATGTAAAGCATCCCCAACATGAGTTGTGTGATTTGTTTGTCACAGGAAGCTGCCAAGGCCATACTTTGGAGCCTTATATAAGTATACATCCACATTTAAATGATCATCATTAATCCCCATACTGATCAATTTATGTGTGCTCCAAAGTAATTTGAGTAGGTTATACATCCCTGCAACTATATGCTGGTCAGTGTTAGGCAAGTGAAAAAGTTTGAAAAAGTAATTAGTTACAGTTACTAGTTGCCTCTTCAAAAAAGTAACTGAGTTAATAACTGAGTTACAATATTCTAAAAGTAACTAATTACTAGGAAAAGTAACTATTGCGTTACTTTGAAAAAATGTTTAACCCTCTGGGGTCCAGTGTGTAATTTGCTGTTTTTGACTACTTTTTATTTTACCGCTACATTTCACCTTTAAAAGCTTTTATTTTTTCTTGTTTAGTATAATCACAACCTCACATGTCTGAATTTACAGTTATTTTTTCATTTTGACTGTATTAACACAATTGATCTAAAATCAGACAAAAAACATAAAATCCGAGTAGAAAAAAAGTTATACTTTTTACTGTAACAACCACAAACATGTTTCACGAATCATTTTCATAACTTGCAAATATAAATTGTATACTTTAAAAACCTATGCACAAGTTTTGCAAACAACAAAGTTATTTGCAGCTATTTAACTAAGAAAGCAGCCAAGGTGGGGGGGTAATAACTATTTTAAACTAATTGCAGAACAATCAGGTGTTCTGCATCAAAAAAGATGCCACACGAGTTATTTGTGCCACTCCAAAAAATAGTTTCTGTCCGGTATGAGATAAAGGAGAACATCACAAGCCTAATGCCTGCAGGCCTGACAACAGGAAGTGTATCCTGTTTTCCATCTGGAAACAGCATTTAGATTGCAATCTGCCTTCTGTGCCTTTTTGGCAGCACCTGTGAGATTCACCAGTCGCTTCATTGTTCTGACACACAAATTCTACTACTCTACATACTAACTACACACTCCAAACACACTAAACTAAGCAGAGAGTGTCTGCTAGCACTCTCAGGGAAAAACACAGCGTATGTTTTTTAATTATTACTTTCATATCATTTTTTATCATGACTCTGGTTTTTACCTGGCCACAATTTAAAAACTGGTATAGGCATCTTGTTGCTATGTCATCTTAAATTGGTCATGTGATTGGTTTACCACGACTACTTTATTCTTCCTCAACCAAACAGAAGCAGTCATGCGATTGTTTTGCCCCGGTAAGAAGAAGACGGCTTCAACCGTCTGTGTGTTGAAAAATAGCAACGCATCTGCACCGCATGTTTTTGTTAGTAACGGTAACAGTGTTGTAATGATAGAAATAGTAATCAGTTCGATTACTTGTTATTGAATTAAAGTAACACCGTTAGCAATGCTGTTATTCCCATCACTGACGCTGATACTCCCACAACAGGGACAACAAATGAGTTTTCTGCAATGGTAAACATTTCCTTTTGAATTTCCTTCTTTGTATCCAAAGCTCATTAGGATTTCTCAGCACGTTTATAAGTATCTCTGTGACATTTAAATTAAAGCCCATAACCATCTTACAGGAACTGATTGACATTTAACTGCTGCCATAAACTTTGTTATTGACCTACTTACTTTCCTTATGCAAGTACTTGAGGTACTTGAGGATTCAAAATGTGTTCATGCTTGCAATGTAAGCACATTTAGCACATATAGTGCTGCAGCTGACTGTAACTAAACACTTTTAGCAGGCTCAAAAGTAAAGAGATGGATATATTATAGGTTGTTTTCAGAAAATGTAGAAATTATTACAAAATCTAAAGTCAAAGTCTAATTTATTTATTTAGCACATTTAAAACAACGACTATTGACCACGGTGCTGTACATTTAAGATAATCAAAAGAGATAAGAACATAGGAACACATGATAACATTTAAGAAAAAGAAAGATAAAATGAGAAGATTTGAATAAGAAATTAGCCAAATAAAAGTAGTACAACCTCATTCTGATCTAAAAGCCAAGGAATAAAAGTGTTCTTTTTGAAAGTATCTAATGTTGGAGAGGACCTGATGTGAAGGGGCAGTTTGTTTCACAATTTAGGAGCAGTCACAGCAAAGGTCCAGTCTCCTCTGTGCTTTAATCTGGATCTTGGGACAGCTGGGAGCATTGGATCCGTAAACCTCAGTGATCTTGCAGAAGTGTACCAATTTAAAAGATCAGAAAGGTATGAGGCTACTAACCTGTACAACGCCTTAATAACGAATAATAAAATCTTAAAATCAATTAAAAAACTAACTGGCAGCCAGTGTAACAATGCTAGAATGGGAGATATGTGGTCTAGCTTGTGCGTGCCAGTTAGTAACCGTGCTGCAGCGTTTTGGACCAGCAGTCGGCTAACTGATGACAGACTGTCACCTGAGTAAAGATAATTACAAAAGTTGAGGCGAAATGAAATGAAGGCATGGATAGCTCTCTCAAAGTCTCTAAAACAGAGAAATGGCTTCACTTTTGCAAGAAGCCGGAGATGAAAGAAACTGGTCTCAATTACAGCAATAATCTGTTTATCAACTGTTAGTTTAGTGTAAAAGTCACTCCTAGGTTCCTCGCAAAAGGGTTTTTTATAAATTTCTAAAGGGCCCAAGTCATAGTGCTCACAGGGACCAAACACAATGACCTATGTTATCTGTTCATTTAAGTTAAGAAAGTTTAAATCCATCCATGCCTTAACATCCTCCAAACAATCTAGCAAACCTTTCGGAGGACTCACAGATTTACGTTTCAGTGATAGGTAAATCTGTGAGTTGTCTGCATAGCAATGGAATGAGATGCCATGGGTTTTTTTTGTTTTGTTTTGTTTTAAATTTAACCTATTGGGAGCATGTAAATTGAAAAAAGGACTGGGCCAAGAATGGACCCCTGTGGGACCCCACAAGAAAGTGAGGTTTTTCAGGATGATGTATCCTCCAATCTAACAGAAAAACTTCAGCTGGACAGGTAAGATTTAAACCATTCAAATGCAGTCCCTGCAGTCTGCAAAGATGAGGGACGGATGCCATGAAAGCTGGACACTGAAATGCGGAGCCACAGGTTAACCGATTCCAGGGATCACCACAAGATGAACACCTTGTTGTCTGGGGCAAGTTTGTTTAGAAGAGCACAGGGATTAGTCATCAGTGATGCAGCCACGCAGTTTTGGAATTTTACTAATACACCGCCCCATTTCCTTTGCCTTCTGTGAGTGAACAGTGGTACCGTCTCTAAAACAGGTGGGATACAAAATTCCTCACATCCTGGGTCTGAGTCCAACCCAGCAAAAGAACTGCTTCAATTTGATTGCTCAATAAGGATGAATCACTACTAACTCCAGAGCTACTGTTTAAATCCATATCACAACACAAATATCTAATCAATAAATCACATGGCAGTAATTCTATAGCTAGTCTGAGTATTTTTTAGGAACTCCTGATCCACTGGGATTTTCCCACACAAACATTTCGAGAGATTACACAGAATGGTCTGAGAAACAGAAAATATCCATAGAGTAGCATTTCTCTGGTAAACAACATGAAAGTGTGAATCCATCCTGTCTTGTATCAACAGTTCAGGCTGTTGGGATATTTTTTTGACAACTTTGTACCAGTTTTGTACAACTTAATGATGAGCATCGCTTAAATGCCACTGGCTACATAACTGTTGCTGCTAACAATGCCAATTGCATTGCAAACACAGTTATAAAGAGATGGGCAGCTCAAATAATCTCAGACTGCCTTCTTGAACATAACAGTCATGATCCCTGTGTCTGCCCAGCCAGCCCTGCGAGGCTACATGTGTTTTTGCTTTTGTTTTGATTTCTCTTCTCCCTCCCTCGCTCTCCCTCTTCCTTTCTCCTTCATCTGCATTACTTGGCCAGGGCAGAGCTCACCTCCGCCTTTGGCACACACACACCTGCTGATAATCACTCACCTGTGATTCATCATTGTTTCCTAGACACTACTAAAGGCAGCAGCTCAAAACCTCTCATTGCTGGAATATTGAGTAAACACGTCAGTGTAAATCCCGGCTTTGTAAATTTGTGTGTGTTTTTCAACAACTCACATTCATCAAGAATCTCCTCCTCCTTTGGGTGGCACTGTCACTTGGTGTTCGCTCTCTCTGTGGTAAAGTATCATTTCCTGTTCCCGTTCCAACACACAGTGGTGTGTTTGAGTAGCTTATCTGCATAGCAATTTAATTAAAAACTTTTTTCATAATATAATCTTCACATGCTTCACTCTCTGTGTACTCACTCCCAAATATATTGCCAAAGTATTCACTTATTGTGTCTTTACTGTTTCACTAGCTTAGCTTAGCTTGTAGCCGACTCGCTAGCAGCATGGCCTCTTCACCTGTCCCTCCTGCACTTTCCTGCTCATTGTGTCAGATGGTTACTCCTCGGCCTCCTTTAGCAGTAATGATACTTGTAATAAATAGAGCCTATTTGCAGCTCTGGAGGCTAGGATTTGGAGACATGCCTTCGCACCCTTGATACATCGGTAGCTAGCCAGGCCCCTGTAGCCGGTGCAGCTGAAGGTAGCATACGCCCAGCTAGCTGTCCCCCGGCAGGCCCCGAGCAGCAGGTTAAAGAGGGCAGCTGGGTGACAATGAGGAGGAAGCATAGTCTTAAACAGAAGCCCCAGGTACACCAGCAACCTGTTCATGTGTCTAACCGTTTTTCCCCACTCGGCGACACACCCGCCGGGAGTCAAACTCTGGTTATTGGTGATTCTGTTCTGAGACATGTGAAGCTAGAGACACCAGCAACCATAGTCAATTGCCTTCCGGGGGCCAGAGCAGGCGACATTGAGGGAAATTTAAAACTGCTGGCTAAGGGTAAACATAAATTCAGTAAAATTATAATTCACGTCGGCAGTAATGACACCCGGTTACGTCAGTCGGAGGTCACTAAAATCAATATTGAATCGGTGTGTAACTTTGCCAAAACAATGTCGGACTCTGTAGTTTTCTCCGGTCCCCTCCCCAGTCAGACCACGGGTGACATGTTCTCCTTAAATTGCTGGCTGTCTGAGTGGTGTCCAAAACACGATGTGGACTTTATAGATAACTGGGAAACTTTCTGGAGGAAACCTGGTCTTGTTAGAAGAGACGGGATCCATCCCACTTTGGATGGAGCAGCTCTCATTTCTAGAAATCTGCCCAAATTTATTAAACCTCCCAAAATGTAACTAACCAGAGTTGGGACCAGGAAACAGAGTTGCAGTCCTCCTGTTATCCCCCCAAAAACCCCATCTCCGGGGTCAGCTCCCAAACAGACAAAAAACAAACTAAAAACCAGCAAAAAACAACTTCAACATAAAAAAAATCACAAAGGAAGAACAATAGAGCATCCAGAACTGAACCAAAGAGTAAAACAGTGAAATGTGATTATTAAACATTAGGTCTCTTTTCCAAGTCTCAGTTAGTACATGACTTAATAATTGATCAGCAAATCGATTTACTCTGCCTTACAGAAACCTGGTTACAGCAGGATGATTAGGTTAGTTTAAATGAATCAACACCCCCGAGTCATTCTAACTACCAGAAACCTTGAAGCACAGGCCGAGAGAGCAGTGTGGCAGCAATTTTTCACACCAGCCTATTAATCAACCAAAGACACACCCAGACTTTCAATTCATTTGAAAGCCCGATGCTTAGCCTCGTCCACCCCAGCTGTAAAACTCAGAAACCAGTCTTACTTGTTATCATCTATCGTCCACCTGGGCCTTACACAGAGTTTCTGTCTGATTTCTCAGACTTTTTATCTGATTTAGTGCTCAGCTCAGATAAAATAATTATTGTGAGTGATTTTAACATCCATGTAGATGCTAAAAATGACAGCCTCTCCTGTCTGATCATTTCCTGATAACATTTACATTTACAATAATTGATTACACAGCAGCGAGTAGACTTCATCACAGTAGATGCCCTTCTGAAAGTGCTGTAAGTAAGTTTAAGAATATAATCCACCCACTGTTATCATCTTCAATGCTACCTGAATACTACCCCAACAGAGGTCGATTATCTTGTTAATAACTTTGTCTCCTCACTACGTATGACACTGGATACTGTAACTCCTGTGAAAAGTAGAGCCTCAAATCAGAAGTATTTGACTCCATGGTATAATTCTCAACCACGTAGCCTAAAACAGATAACTCGTAAGATGGAGAGGAAATGGCGTGTCACAAATTTAGAAGATCATCATTTAGCCTGGAGAAATAGTTTGCTGCTTTATAAGAAAGCCCTCCGCAAAGCCAGAACATCTTACTACTCATCACTGATTGAAGAAAATAAGAACAACCCCAGGTTTCTCACAAACCTCTGACAAAAAGCCAGAGCTCTGTTGAGTCAACCATTCCATTAATGTTAACTAGTAATGACTTCATGAATTTTAACCATTAGAGAAAAAATTACTCAAAATCATCTCACAGGTGGAACATTATCTAAAGCTACTTTCAGTACCATTGATATTCGTTTAGTTGTTTTCTCCAATTGATCTTTCTGAGTTAACTTCAATAATTAATTCCTCCAAACCATCAACGTGTCTTTTAGACCCCATTCCTACAAAACTGCTCAAAGAAGTCCTGCCATTAATTAATTCTTCGATCTTAAGTATGATCAATCTATCTCTAATATTCGGCTATGTACCACAGGCCTTCAAGCTGGCAGTAGTTAAACCTTTACTTAAAAAAAAAAAACATCTCTAGACCCAGCAGTCTTAGCTAATCATAGGCCAATCTCCAACTTTCCCTTCATATCAAAAATCCTTGAAAGAGTAGTTGTCAAACAGCTAACAGATCGTCTGCAGAGGAATAGAAAGAGTTTCAGTCAGGTTTCAGAGCTCATCACAGCACAGAAACAGCTTTAGTGAAGGTTACAAATGATCTTATGGCCTCTGACAGTGGACTCATCTCTGTGCTTGTCCTGCTAGACCTCAGTGCAGCGTTTGATACTGTTGACCATAATATCCTATTAGAGCGATTAGAGCACGCTGTAGGTATTATGGGTACTGCATTGCAGTGGTTTGTATCATATCTATCTAATAGACTCCAATTTGTTCATGTAAATGGAGAGTCCTCTTCACACGGTGAGGTTAATTATGGTGTTCCACAGGGTTCGGTGCTAGGACCAATTCTATTTACATTATACATGCTTCCCTTAGCCAGTATCATCAGAAGACATAGCATAAATTTTCACTGCTATGCAAATGACACCCAACTATCTATCTATGAAGCCAGATAACACACACCAATTAGTTCAACTGCAGGAATGTCTTAAAGACATAAAGAGCTGGATGGCCGCTAACTTTGCGCTTCTTAATTCGGATAAAACTGAGGTTATTTTACTCGGCCCTGAAAATCTTAGAAATATGGTATCTAACCAGATTCTTACTCTGGATGGCATTACATTGGCCTCCAGTAACACTGTGAGGAACCTTGGAGTCATTTGACCAGGATATGTCCTTCAATGCACATATTAAACAAATATGTAAGACTGCTTTCTTCCACTTGCTCAACATCTCTAAAATTAGAAATATCCTGTCTCAGAGTGATGCTGAAAAACTAGTTTATGCATTTATTACTTCCAGGCTGGACTACTGTAATTCATTATTATCATGATGTCCTAAAAACTCGCTGAAAATCCTTCAGTTAATCCAAAATGCTGCAGCAAGAGTACTGACAGGGACTAGAAAGAGAGAGCATAGTTCTCCTATATTGGCTTCCCTTCATTGGCTCCCTCTTAAATCCATATTTGAATTCGAAATCCTGCTCCTCACATACAAGGTCTTAAATAATCAGGCCCCATCTTATCTTAAAGACCTTGTAGTACCATATCACCCTATTAGAGCACTTCGCTCTCACACTGCAGGCCTACTTGCTGTTCCTAGAGTATTTAAAAGTAGAATGGGATACAATGTATTATTGTAGGTAGGGCTGCTCGATTATGGCAAAAATGATAATCACGATTATTTTCACTGAAATTGAGATCTCGATTATTTGACGATATTTATTTAACAATAACAATGTATTGAATAATGGCTTTAAAGATTGTCAAAAAATAATATAAAATAGTGTGCAAATACTGATTACAGTGCAAATGTTTGCAATATAAAAATAAATGAAAAATGTAAACATCTATGTTTAGTGAACTTCAAAATACTACACAATATTTGATCCACGTCTGACTCCGCAAACCCATAATGTTTCCACCAATGTTCCCTCAAATATTTCATGTGTCTGAGCGAACACACAAACTCCCTGAGCGGTCCCTTGGACCACTGTGAGCGACATCAGACGTGTGCACTGTGGTCACGCCAGCATCTAATCCATCCAAGTTACATGGTTTATTACAATAATCAAATTACAGCATTTACATTTATGTTAGACTACTTTTAATTAACTGCTTTAGCCCACTTACAATGAAAATTTAAAAAATCTTGTTCATGACCTGTGTAGTATGTTAACACTATTGGAAGTAAAAATAACTTGAACTCCAATTTTGAAAACACAACTTTCTTTCTTTTTTAAATAAAGCTCTGACTTGTATTATGAGTCTGTGGTCTGGGAGAGAGTCCTGTAACTCTCTGTCTGCAAAATACAGTATATAATGACCAATGTTGGGCAATTAATTATATAGTTACTACTTCAAAAAAGTAACTCAGTTTGGCAAACAACAAAGTTTTTTGCAGCTATTTATTTTTTTTAATGCAGCCAAGGCGTTTTTTAAACAAACATTTCAAACTATTTACAGAACAATCAGCTGTTCTGCATCAAATCTGATGCCACACAAATTATTTGTGCCACTCCAAAAAATAATTTCTGTCCACTATGAGATAAAGGAGAACAACAGCCTGATACCTGCAGGCCTGACAACAGGAGATGTATCACTCCTGTAACACCTGTAACATTCAGCAGTCGCCTCATTGTTCTGACACACCAACAAAACTATTGACTACACTACACACTAACTACACACTAACTACACACTAACTACACAGGATTTCCGCTAAACGTCTCAAATCTCTCACAGCTCAGAACACCGCCTTCACTCCTAAAACTTCCCCCCGTTTCTTAACAACTAGATGCCACGTTGCCATATCATTTTTTGATTGATCGACACGGTACTTTTTTCGACCAATAGGAAAGGGTGGGGGGTTTTTTGGTTTTGGTTTTGCTCACAGGCGGAGAGTGCTTTCGAGCGTTTTCCTTATAAAACGCCGTTTTTACCGTTTCTTCCCGCAGTAAATATAAACAACAATAGTATTCAGGAAGAAAACCAAACATTGCAGATATTTTTATCATAACTCTGGTTTTACGTGGCCTATCAACACAATTTAAAAACTGGTATAAAGTCCACACTTTTTCCGTCAATTGTTCCGTCTGTCCTGCTCACATCTCCAATGGTTGTACACGTCATTAACGTGGCTTCACTCCACATCAGCCACGCCGCTTTGCTAGCTAAAACACCGGTGTCGGCACATAAGGACGCTGTCATAGCCTGTCAACGACGTTGATTGGCTGCGTATATACGAATGTGAATCGCATTATTGGCTGGACTATAGGATAAGGTGGCATCGTTCTAATCCCATACAGGAGCAACCAGTCACTTACTGACTAACACTGCAAAACAGAATTGTTAAAGTTTTAATTTTAATTTCAATTCAGGTTAGATTTTTTTTGTACGCAACGCAGATTTTCTGTGCGCAGAGACCGTGCCAGCAGTGCGCAATTGCGCACGTGCGCAGCTTAGAGGGAACATTGGTTTCCACACCACTGAAGTCGTTTTACCTCTCTTTTCAACCAACGGCATTCTTTCTTCAGCAGCCATTATCCTCTCCTCTCCAAATAACTTCTGCTTAGCTTTCCGAGCTTCCCTCGGGTCCTTTTAATTGTTGTGACGCGTGTTCGAAACGCAGAGAGGTGCGCTCGATTTGCCACACGGAGCAGCGCGAGAGTAAAGCACGAGGAAGGTGCTAATAATTGGCTCAGTCATTTTTAATGATCGTTGAAAACCCAGATCGTAATTGAGATTAAAATTCGATTAATTGAGCAGCCCTAATTGTAGGATCTACCTTACAATATAAAGTGCCTTGAGGTGACTGTTGTTGTGATTTGCTATATAAATAAATTTTAATTGTGATGAATTCTCGTTGTTTTTAGTATTAATTATCCCTTTCCTGTACATACATTCCCAGACCCGTCCTGTAACCCTGCTTTCTATTGGATGAATGAGCATGAGTGCCTGACAGTGAGGAGGAGTGTGTGTGAGCATCGAGTGGAGAAGAGGACTGGAGCTGAATGTGAGAACGAGATCAGAGTGTTTGCATGTGGAGCACCTGTTTCCCCCTGCTAACATGTGGACCCCTGGAGCCCTTCTCTGATTCCCTCAACTTGTATATATCACACCTGGTGTTTAACAAAGTAAAGAACTGTGAACGTGATCCACAGTCTGTGCCTGAGTCCGATCTGCTAGCCTTGACAATAACAGTGAGCTCACTGTATTCAAATGGTCCCACCACCAGAATCACCAGAGCTCAGTCCAAAAGAGCACCTGTGGGATGTGGTGGAATGAAAAACTGAAATCGTGGATGTGCGGCTAACAAATCTGCAGCATCTGTGTGATGCTGTATTGTTGATAGGAACCAAAATCTTAGAGGAATGTTTCCAGCATCTTCTTGAAAGTACACCAAAATGAGTCTAACCCAGAACAAGCAAGGTGTACCAAATGAAGAAAAAATGTCCTGTGAGTGTATGTATGTTGATTAATTTGTCATAACAGGTTGAAAAGGTATTTGAAATAAAACTGAGTATATTTCTGAAAAGATTTACATTTGTTATTTTACTGTAGAGCATCTGCAAAAGGGTGTAACTATTGCACTCTATTAGATAGAGGAGTTGTACAGGGAGATGGCCAAGGGCAGGAATGATTTCCTGTGTTGTTCAGTGGTGCTTTTTGGTAATCTCAGTCTCTCACTGAACGTGCTCCTGTGACTAGCCAGCATGTCATGAAGTGGGTGGGAGGTGTTATCCAGCATTGTCCTCATCTTGGACAACATCCACCTCTCAGACACCGCCCTAAGGGAGTCCAGCTCCATCCCCACAAAATTACTGGCCTTGCGCATCAGTTTATTTAGTCTGTTGGCATCTGCAACCCTCAACCTGCTGCCCCACTTTGTTCCTAGTTTTGGAAATAATTGATTATGCAAAAATTGCTTTGAATAAACCAGCATGTACAGGTTTTATTCTTTAGTAATTGATCCAAACACACTATAGAAGTGATTTACCTTTGAGCTACTCAGAGAAGATTTGGAGTCAACACTCTGACTAAGCAGCTGAGGGTGGACAGCTAAGATAAATGTGCCCTAGCTTTTTCTTTTTTCTTTTCTGTCCTGTGTCATTATGTAATGTTGTGAGATTTCTTTCCTTTGTTGTATTTTATTTTGAGGAGCTAAGCCAAGCAAATATGCATGTTGCTGTCATAGATACCTTTACTAATGGGTGCCCCGGATGGTCAGACTGAAAACAACCCCGCTCGCTCATTTTGGATTCGTGCCTCTGCTGCTGTAAGTTTTCAACATGAATTTACTACATTTTCTTTCTCTCTTTTAAACAGGATAGTCCTGAGGTCGTGCATTGCTTAAAATAACACACAAGTGGACTGCAGAGTGCAGCAAATCCCTCCTGAGTATAAGTCATGGTGATGGAGAAAAGAAATGTTCATGCTGTCTCGTTGTCTGTCAGTTAGGGATGGGTATCGTTCAGGTTTTATCCAATACCGGTGCCAAACCGGTACTTTTGAAACGGTGCTGGTGCTTAAACGGTGCTCGAACCGGTGCTTAAAGAATGGAGAACACAAACTTTGTCCAAAAACCTCTCATGTTCAGCTGTTTTTTTGTAAAAAGATAACAATGTTAGCCTTTTCTGCAGCTATAGGGCATATATGGTCTCACTCTTGGCTGGAAGCAGTGCTTAAACAATGGAAAAAACACAAACTTTCTCCTAAAACCTCTCATGTTTAGTTGTTTTCCACTTTTTCTTTGGTCATTTTTGCCTTTTTGGCCCAGGTGAAGGAAGCATCTGCCATCAAACAAGAAGACAGCCGCATGTAACTACGACGGTGTTTGCTAGTTCACCTTACATGCATTAATTTAATAACGTGGTTAGCGTACTCAACGTTAATTACACACGAACAACATTAAGCTACTGACCCAGAGAAGAACGGCTGCTGCTGCCATCATCATCCGTCATCATTTCTGCTACACTGGCAGGGCTGGGGGCCAGGACTCTACCCTTCAGGTTCTTGGGGGATGTTGCTAACTCGGTGTATTTCTCGGCTTTTAAAAAAAAAAATGCTATGCGTCACTAGGTTCGTCGTCAAATTCGAGGTGTTACCTCCTTTGCACAGTATCACTTTAAAGCTCTTGTTGCAGGCTGCTGAGTTTATATCTTTTGCTGTTCATTTTGTTGTTTGTTGACAAAATGTACAGACCAGTAAAGCCTGGGTGAACTTAAAGGTGAACTAGAAGAAATGGAAAAACTGGAAAAACGACCACAGTCGCAATAATTGACATCTGTGAAATTATTGCAACATTTGGACAGTAAAATAATTTTAAATACGACGTTGGATCATAATGGTAAAACCTCAGTGACATGTTGCAGCCTCATACTTCCTGTTATGAATATAATGATGTTCACATAATATCGATCTGTGGAGTAAGAAGTGCAGTCATTTTTTTTATTTTTTAAAATAAGGGACTTTAGATATGTCCAGTGTTCCATTATTAAAAACTTTACAGGAAGACACAAATAACTAACATTAAATCAGGACAAAATCTTGAATTTTTTTTAGGTTTTTTTACAAGATGAGTGTTTCTTCAAAATCCCCTTTGTGTGTCTGTAGTTTGCAGATGTAGCCTGTGATAATGTCACGGCAATGCTAAACGGATTGGCCAGCGATCCATTCAATTCTACAAGTTTTATGAGGAATGGCTTTTTATTTAGTGGTAATTTTTTATTTAACCTTCATTTAACCAGGAAGATCTCATTAAGATTAAAAAACTCTTTTTCAAGGGAGACCTGACCAAGATAGGCAGCAGCAAGTGCTGGCACCACACAATTTAACAGTGATATATGTGCTGAGTTTCAAGCTAAGTTGTCAGTGCAGATTAAAAGAAGTGCTATTAAAAACAGTTATTATTGTCTTTGTTGCCCAATGTCAAAGGTTGTTGTAAAAAAAAAGTTCTTGCTCTACAAACCAAATGAGGTTTAAATGTTTGTGTGTCTACTCGGGGTGATTTTGATGTGGGCTGCTTCATTTTCATTTATGTCTCAGTCACACTAGGATTAAACTAGGACTGCTGCATCCTGGGAACTAGGAAAGAAATCACAGCAACAGCATTGAATTTTCTTAGCAATTAGCGACCAAATTCAAGTAGCTGTGGTGAACAATTCATTGTCCAGTGGTTGAGTATGTATCAGCCTCAATCTCTGGGCAATCAATTTTGATTCTAAGGCAGTTGCACAGGTCACCTGGTGGTGGCCAACCTGACTCTAGACCAGGGGTCGGCAACCCGCGGCTCCGGAGCCGCATGTGGCTCTTTAGTCCTTATAGTGCGGCTCCGCGTGGTTTGGGAAAATAAATTAGAAGTATTTAACTGAAGTGCATTTTATTTGTGTTTAGTTCTTTTTAACAAAAAAAACAACTTGTAGTTCTATATTGGAATATTGTTGTGATTTTGAAATATAAAAATAAAATTATATTTATTTTTTTTTTCTCCGCTCAAAATAAGCGTCACACTCGGGGAAGCCGGTGTACTCGCCGAAATGCCGTGCATTTATTGAGATTTTCAACCCCAGATAGGCCAATTATGGATCTTCAGATCCACATTATGTCGGCAGCTGTTCTCCACCATGAACTATGTTAAAAACAAACACCGCTCCCGCCTCACAGACGACAGCTTACAGTCCTGCCTAAAGATGAAAGCCCCAATTAGCAGACGCTGTGAGCAGAGGTTCGGGGCCAGAAGTCGCATTGTAAACATGCACTGCAGACCCGACGATGTTTGCATGGACATGCTTTTCAGCATCTCTTTATTGAGCACTTTTCACACACGGTTGCTGTATGCATACAGCTGGTTGTAGCTTTTCAGCTCACAGCCCGACACATACCAACAACAGCAGAGAGAGCACAGGCTTTAAGGCGGCGAGGCGTGATAGCGGGTGCCGCTCAGGTGCGTCCGACTCCCATTCAGCGGCACTGCAGACCACGCCCCGCCACACACATTAACAAGGTAAAATAGATATTTAGGCAGAATTTTGCAAATATCTATTTTTTTTTAGCAGCATAGTGCTTTTTTTCCCAATTACTTTTTAAAAGGGTGGCGGCTCACAACAGTTTTTGTTTGCTACATGGATCATTTTAGTTCAGCTGGGTGTCTTTGCTTTTGTTATATTTCTTTAAGAGTTCAAAATGTGTTGATTACATAAATAAAATGTAATTTTCTCTGTAGCACTTCATGGATTTTATAAGCAACACAACTTAGTTGCTCTGTGGATTCTTTTAAAAAGCAGTTAAAAACTTTTGTTCAAACAAGCCTTTTGTTGATCTATGTATTTTATATTCTTTACATTATTTACATTTGATCTTTTACATTGTGTATAATGTCTATTGATTGTATTGTTTATTTTAATATTTGTACAGCGCTTTGTGACTGCCTGTCTGTGAAAAGCGCTTAATAAATACACTTTGCTTACTTACTTTAGTTGTTCACACAAAGCACAAAGGTAAAAAAAACAATATATACAGTGTTATCTTCATTTTAGATTTCAAAAAGTATTTGCGGCTCCCAGTGTTTTCTTTTGCGTGTTCTGGGTTGGTTTAAAAAGGCAAAGTTGATGTGCACTTTTGTCACTTTGCAGTTAAATTGCTGTCCTGCAAGAATTATATCAATATTTATTTTGAGAATTTCTTTTTCAATTCATTGAAATTCTGGCTGGACTCTTAATGTAACAACAAACAGATGGTAACAGATTTGTGGTTTTCATCAATTTATCACAAACACATTGCTTGTAATTGCCAAATTGGCCTCATTTAATCACAAACTGATAGCAGACTGATCCTGTCTAACTGCTGTTTTATCGCCGTCTTGATACATCAGAGCTGCTTTGAAGATGGCAGCTAGCAGGAAGCGGTCACAGACCTGTTCCTCATCTTAAGAGCAGCCATTTTAAAAGCAGTCTCATGGCTCAAGTTCATTGTAGAGGGTCACAATACCTCCGGTAATGCCACGGTCTACAACCCTTGCTTTCCCTAGTGTGACTGCAACATAAGGCATTCTGCATTGAGAATAATTCTCTGAGGTGACTACTGATCCTTTTAGTGCTGTAGAAATTCATTAAGAGTGTGTCGTAGGCTCAAGTGCCACATAGATGAAAAAAATCTGTGTTGTTGTGATAGAAGTATCTAGTTGAATTTTGTACTCTAAGCTGCTGTTCTTTTGTTTTTTTCTCTCTCTCGTCAGTATTTTTGCAAGCGTTGAGGTGCCGAGGTTTAATGCCTCTAGGGTCAAGAACCTGAATGTTGTTATGGTCATACAGAAGAACGCCATGTAAGATTTTGTCTTTATACAGAAATCTGTCACCACAATGTGGGTCCAATATATTAAAATTGATCCTACATTCACTGCTTCTGTTCTGTTTCTAACTTCTTCAGATCAAACTGTACAGATCCATCCTTGAAGAATTTGACGCAAGCGCTAGATAAAGGGATAACATACAGCTGCAAAGACGTGCCTGAGTAAGTACATGTGCGTTACAAAGGAGCTGACGACCTGCTTGTATCTGTCCTCACAAAACACAACTGACCTCTTGTTATTACCTTCTAATGTATTCAAACAGATCTCAGATTCAGGAATGTGGTGCCAAACCAGAGATAGCTGGTGAACAAGTCTGATGTCAGTCACAACATAGTAGCATTCATCCACAGAAACATTTCTCTTGTTTCCCTGTAACGTTTTTAGTACATTTTGAGAATTTTTGTACATGTGAAATGCATTTTTCTAAACATCTATCTTTCTAATACATTCCACTATGACAATGTCCATTTTAACTTTGTGGGATCAGAAGTTAAACTGTTATTTTTAACTAAACACATTGAGTCCCATGGCTGCCATCTCCTCGTTGGCAGGATATCCATTATTTTTTCAATAAAATGTTAACATACAAGATTGTAAACTTTATTTAGACTCCAAAGTGTAATACTGACTGTTGTGTAATCACATCCTAATCCAGCACCAAGTGCACCATGTCTTTGTTGTTTTCTAGTCATTTTAAAGTTTCTGTGTTTGTTCTATTTAACTAGAATAATTTAAAAATTATTCTGCACAGTACGTGCAGAAGTCTTGAGACACCCCTCTTTTATTTATCTCTCTGACAGAGGCCTGTCAAAGTTTTTCTTTGGAGTAACTTACTAACAGTGATGCTTCAAGCATAAAAAGGCAGCTCAATTCAGGGAAAGAACCAGTGTAGACACAACACTGCCAACTTAGCAAAGAACCAAATATAAATTGCATCTTTAGTCACTTTATTACTAGCAGACTTTCTCAAAAACATATCATTTGTTCCTGTTTCTTTAGAAAATCTGCAAATTCCCAAGATAACACACTTTGACAGATATAGAATAGTATTTTTGCAGCAACAAGGTGATTCCCAAAGTGCTGTTGGCTGATGTTACGACTGTTGGCGTAATTTTATTTAATATGTAAATCTGAGTGTGCAGGTGCCTCTCCATGATTGGTGAATCCAGGGGGACAGATCGTACCGATTGGCTAATGACCAGGAGGCAGCATATAACAAGTCACCGCCATGGACGGCCAGTCATTCATCCTCGGGCCATCGCAACCGGCAGACTGTGTGTTCCCTAATGCTTGTTGCTACTGGAGCATGAAGGGGTGCACTGCCTTTTTGTTTGATTAGTTTTCTCCTGTTTTTGTTAGTTAGGAAGGTTAGTCGTTGTTGTTTGGTTTAATTCTTTTGAATAGAATAGCTTGATTTGTCTTTGAGATAGGAAATAACTTTGTTTGTTATTTTGGCCTTTGGTCCACCGAGATTATAATTTGCTCCCATCCTTTATTTTACATTCGTTCTTTGTAAATAAACTACCATAAAACCGGATTAGTTGTGTGATGTGCTGCTTGGGGTCGGACGGGGATAGATCACCCTTATGTTATGGTCTGGCCATGCCTAGATGGGCCATAACATAATTGGGGGCTCGTCCGGGATCTTTTCTCGCTTTGTTTGGTAAGTTCGGTTGGTGTATCCTGTTCTGGTTGGCAGTTTTATTTCTTTGTGTGGAGGTGTGTGATAATGGATTTTTCACTTGAAGATTTTGTGGAGGCACCTTCATGGGAAAAAAATGAGAAATGTAAGAAAGCGGACCTGCTCATTGTGGCTAACTCTTATAATGTGGAAGTGTCTTACGGTGCTCGCAAGGCAGAGTTGAAGGAAACACTGGCTAAAAAGCTGGTGGAGAAAGGTGTATTTCTACCACGAGGGGATGCTGAAAAAAAGCCAGTAGAAGAGGCAGGTGACGCTGCATCTGAAGCGGATGCTAACGCAGGTGATGCATCTGCTGCTGGCACGGAGGCTGATCGGATATCTGAACCTAGTGAAGGTTCGGCAACTGAGGATCTGCGCCTCACGCTCCGCATAAAAGAGGTGGAGAACTGCAACAAGGAGCTTGAAGTGCAAGCTTTGCACCTCCGTATCAGAGCTCTTGAACTTTAAAAACGCTCAGCTAGAGGTACATCAAGCACGAGTGTTTCTCCTTCTGCTAGTTTTGATATAAGCACATCACATTGGTTCCCCCGTTTCGCAAGTTTTGGTCCCTTTTACTCCATTGTAAACTTGTGGGAAAAGCCCAAGAAGTGTGTTCAAGCCTATCTATTGAGCAGAGTTTAGATTACGAAACTCTTAAGAAAACTGTTATGCAGGCATATGAACGTGTGCCTGAAGCATATCGACAAAAATTCAGGAATCTTAATAAAACTGGTAAGCGAGAAAAGAATGTGTTGTTTGAGAAATGGTGTTGTTCGCGTAAAGTTAAAACCGTTGAGGAGTTGAAAGCTCTTATTTTGCTGGAGGAGTTTAAAAAGTGTTTACCGGAACACATCGTGACTTATCTAATATGAACAAAAGGTGACATCTCTCATTAACACGGCACTCCTGGCTGATGAGTTTGTTTTAACGCACAAAAGTGTGTTCTGTACACAGAATTTGTTTCAGGAACATTTTTCCAAATGGAAAAAGTCACAAAAGCAATGCATAAAAATGTGTCAGCATTTGTTCTTAAATCAAATGGTCATGAATGTTTTTATTGTCACGATTCAGTTCTTTGTAAACAAACTACCATAAAACTGGATTAGTTGTGTGATGTCCTGCCTGGGTCAGACGGGGATGGATCACCCTTATGTTATGGTCTGGCCATGCCTAGACGGGCCATAACTTGGCACATGTCTGTATGGTGTGCAGTGTCTCCATAACAATTTGAGTAAACTATACAGGTGGAGGACCAAAGAAGTGACAGGCCTAAAACACTACAGCCAATGAACCAAATCTGAAAGTCATGTCCTTAAGAAGCCTTAACAAATCTAGGAAAGACCTGACACAATACTAGAGAGATGCATCTGGCACCTTTAGCTGATCCATCTACTGTTCGCTGAAGTCTCAACAGAAATGGTCTCAGTGGAAGGGTGTTTTTAAGACTTCATTCTTAAGGAAGAAAAGGCTGAGGTGTGCCAGATTACACAAAACCTGGATGGAAAATCAGTATCAGCGGGTGTTAATGAATGAAGTATCCAACTTTGACATTTTTTGTTCACATTGTCAGTACGCATGGAGGACATACAAGAGTGAGTGTCTAAAGCCATGTATAAGACACTGCTGAGACTCTGTCATGGTGTGGGGCTGCGTTTAAGTCAGTGATCTTGGGGATCTTGTCAACATTTATGGAATTACTAACACAGAAAAGTACCAGCACATTTTGTGTCTGTGAATAGTTTCTCTTCAAAGAAGAGCTTTGAATGTCCTTCAAGAAGCCTTGAAAACTCTTCCTGGAGACTATTTAAAGAAATAACAAGAAAGCTTGCCTAAAAAAGTTCAGGCTGTGTTGAAGAATAAAGGTGGTCATTCCAAATATTGACTTTTAAAGTCGTTAGAATTGTACAAACTCTTGTCTTATATACTATATTTTAACATCATATGGATTTATCTAAAGGTCATTACATTATGATTAATGCTAAAAGGGTGAAAGTGAAAGCACTTAACCTTTAAAGTTGTAAATGTAGCAGAATGAATATCATACTTTGATATTGTTAATCACCGTTTAGTGGCCAATATATGGTGCTACCATAAATAGTGGCTGCCATCCGAGAATCTGTTACTCGCTCACCTGTTGCTGAATGTATCCGGGTCGTCGGTCAGCTGACCTCTCCATCTGTTTATAATAGGAGTCATGCTGTCTGAATTGTTATTTTTTATTAGTGGTACTCATGTTTTTGTTTTTGTTTTTCTTAAATCACCTGCGGATTATTTCCTTTGAAGCCTTCCATCGATTGCTGGTATGTTTTTATATTTTGCCATACTTTTTTAACTATATTACTTTACAGTAAGCAGGTGTGTTTATAGGTTGTAGCTGCTGAAGCCTCCTATTGGCCACTTATCCAAAAATGCTGATTTTATGATGCATTACAGTGTCATGGTCCTGTGTTGGTGACCCAGTGTTTTGTATTTTTGGTTTAAGTAATTATTTATTAATTATGGTTTTCTGTTTTGTATTATATTTACTGTTCCTGGTTTCAAGGTTTCTGTTCTGTTTCTGTTCTCCGTGTGTTGTATGCTTCATCTTAGGGAAGAAAAAAGGCAGAAAACCATGTTCCACGTCTAGTTACTTTTGTCTCTGTGCTTCATGGTCCATCTGTTCCAGAGTCTGTCATGTTTCCACATCTCAGTGTCTAATCTGCATCTTTGTAAATTGTGTGGTGCTTCCTGTTTTACTTTGATAGTGCGTGTCCTATGTCAGTGTATCCTGCTGTGCTTCCTGTGTCTTGTTATGTCAGATTAGGTCCAGCTGTGCTTTCCCCGTTTTCCATTCCCTTGTTACTCTCTGGTGTATTTAAGCCCTGTGTTTTCCTCTGTCAGTTGTTGTGTTGTACACTTACTATGCTGTGGTTTTTCTTCTGTGGTCCTAGCCATTCCTTATTTTACATGTCCTGGTTTGTATTCCTGTTCCCAGTTTCTAGTTTTGTTTTGTATTTGAAGTTATTTGTTACACTCACAATGAAGCTGCCTCTTTTAGTTCACTCTTTCGTTTTGTGAGTCCTGCATTTGTGGCCTATCCTGCATGCCACACAGCCGAACCATGACATACAGGAAGTCTGGGCCTGGGTGGGCGTCTGAAAGCTTTACAGAGAGACCACTACTGTTTCTATAGGCTACGTTTACAGAAATGCTGCTACTTTGCATTTTCGCATCAGCAGTAAGTAGCTTCAGAGTCGACTTTTTGTCTCATGCATGGTGACCCAGAATGTTTGATCTTTGTGCTTTGTTCTGGCTTTTGAAGTTTTTAGAATGGCATTGGAGCCGTATGTGCAACATGTGTAAGCCTGTTAATGTGCATTTAATGTATTGAATAATTGAATCAGAGTAGTTTGTATGTATAACAAGTTATCTGCTCTAAGCTGAAAATGTAATTTGTTTTGTGTTTCTACATTTGGTTTCTGATGTTTGGTGTGTGTGTGTGTGTGTGTGTGTGTGTGTGTGTGTGTGTGTGTGTGTGTGTGTGTGTGTGTGTGTGTGTGTGTGTGTGTGTGTGTGTGTGTGTGTGTGTGTGTGAGATCTGGAATCCCATAAAAACTTCCAATTGGCTGTCATTCTAGTGTGTGCATGTGACATCATCGCTTCCTCGCCCTTTCTCCTCATAATTTCCACCTCCTTATGCTGCCACATAAAGATCTAAATTAAATCCAGGGATGGTTTCAAATTTTACAGTGTTATTGGAGCACATGACAACTGATGACTAATTAATAATGCAGTCAGTGTCAGTATGGACCAGAACCATCCATCCATCCATCCTCATCCGCTTTATCTCCGTGAATCGCTACCTTATCGTGGTGGAGGGGTTTGTGTGTCACAGGGATCCCAGGGGCTATGTTGTCTGGGGGCTTTTGCCCCTGGTAGGGTCTCCATGGCAAATTGGTCCTGGGTGAGGGACCAGACAAAGAGCGATTCAGAAGACCCGTATGAAAAGAACATCGAGGGAACAGTTTACCCTGCCGGGATAGGGTTACGGGGCCCCGCCCTGGAGCCAGGCCCGGGAGGGTGCCCAGGGCGGCGTCTGGTGGCCGGGCCCAGTCCATGGGGCCCGGCCGGGCACAGCCCGAAGAGGAGACATGGGCCCATCCTCCCGCAGGCCCACCACCCGCAGGAGGCGCCATAGGGGTCGGGTGCAATGTGTGTCGGGCGGCGGCCAGGAGCGGAGGCCCTGGCGGACCGATCCCGGCTGCCAAGACTGGCAATAGGGACATGGAATGTCACCTCTCTGGTGGGGAAGGAGCCTGAGTTAGTGCGTGAGGTTGAGAAGTACCGGCTAGATATAGTCGGGCTCACCTCACGCATGGCTTGGGCTCTGGAACTAGTCTCCTGGAGAGGGGCTGGACTCTGTCTCAGTCTGGAGTTGCCCCTGGTGAGAGGCGGCGGGCTGGGGTGGGTATTTTAATATCCCCGGCTTGCTGCCGATACGTTGGGGTTTTTCCGGTGGATGAGAGGGTTTGTTCCCTGCGCCTCAGGGTCAGGGAGCGGGTCCTGACTGTCATCTGCGCTTATGCGCCCGAGTGGCAGTTCAGAGTACCCAGCCTTCTTAGAGTCCCTGGGGTGCTGGAAGGTGCCCCACCTGGAGACTCTGTTGTCCTACTGGGAGACTTCAATGCTCACGTGGGTAACGACAGCGAGACCTGGAGGGCGTGATTGGGAGGAACGGCCTCCCTGATCTGAACCAGTGGTGTTTTGTTATTGGACTTCTGTGCAAATCACAGTTTGGCCATAACGAACACCTTGTTCGAACATAAGAGTGTCCATAAGTGCACGTGGCACCAGGATGCTCTAGGCCGCAGGTCGATGATCGATTTTGTAATCGTATCACCAGACCTGCGACCATATGTTCTGGACACTCGGGTAAAGAGAGGGGCTGAGCTGTCAACTGATCACCACCTGGTGGTGAGTTGGACCAGAACAGTTTGCAGAATTTAATTTGGACACAGCATCTTGTTTGTACAGTACAGTGAACAAGAAATCATAACAATGCCTCGCTGACATGTAAAATGGAGTGGTTCTTATAAAGTGCTTTTCTACTCTGAGGATTCAAAGTGCACAACTTGCCTCAATCAATCAAGGATCCATCATAGAATTGACTCCTCGAACTCCTCCAATCTGTACAGACAATGACCAGTACGTGACATTTTAAGCCCTTTCACACTGTTCATTATTTGGAAGTTTCATTTCATCAAAGTTACTTATCAATCTGGAATAGTGGTCTTAGATCACTTAAAGCATCACATCATGTGACAGTTGTTAACCCTATGCGGTATAAGTCATGAGGTGTGTTTTATTGCTACTTGCTTAGACAAAGAGGTTCCTAACAGGAAACACTTTTATGAAACTATCAATCATTAACAGGTCATTTTTCCTTCACAGGACCTTGATGATCTTGCAATGCATCCAGCACCCGCAATAGTCATCCTGCCAGACATGTGCAAATACTTTGTTAAACAGAAACAGCCTTACATCTGATTAAATCACAAACTGCTATAATAATATGTATATCTGCCATGTGTAGATATAGTGTCAGTTATAGTGTCAAGTAAATCCAGAGTGCAATAACAGGAAACAGTTAATACTGTAAAAACTGTCATCCTTAGACAAAAGCCAGAGACTGGCTTCTCAAAAGTCTAACTTGATTGAAAGCAGTGTGTGCATGTGTGTTTTGCGTACCCACTACAATTCACTGATCCCCACAAATCTACAAGCAAAATGCAGCTGAAACAGGTGCTTCTCAACTTCGAGAGGAGGAGCTTCACAGCCTTTAGTATTGCAAACAGATACATCTGTCAGTACTGCTGTGGCTTCATTAGAAACATTAGTCTATTCGAATTAGTGTTTTCTGAAGACAAGAGTTCCTGCTTTATTCTTAGGGATGTGCTAATTTACCTGAAAAACAAACAATGATGAGCTGTATGTGGTCAGATACTCACAGCATAGTATATATAGATAGATAGATAGATAGATAGATAGATAGATAGATAGATAGATAGATAGATAGATAGATAGATAGATAGATAGATAGATAGATAGATAGATAGATAGATAGATAGATAGATAGATAGATAGATAGATAGATAGATAGATAGATAGATAGATAGATAGATAGATAGCCACACACATATACACAAAATAATCCAACTGACTTTTGAGTCCATCAGAACTTGATACATTTAACTCCTTTGCACATTTATCTCCGTTATGATTGGACAAGACTTCTGATTGGACACAGCCTGAGTAGTTTGTGTGTGCACAGTCATTCTGCATCTCCATAAATAGATGCCCAACTTCAGGTGATAGTGAAAGTAAACAACATTTTGTGAAGCAGACTTCTCCAGAAAGCAAAATGTTTCCATCTTTTTACGCATTACAAATGGAGCAAGAGAAGCAAGAGAAGCAAGAGGAGCAAGAGGAGCAAGAGGAGCAAGAGGAGCAACAGGAGCAAGAGGAGCAACAGGAGCAACAGGAGCAAGAGGAGCAAGAGAAGCAAGAGGAGCAAGAGGAGCAAGAGGAGCAAGAGGAGCAAGAGGAGACTCCTCGTCCATGGAAACGCATATTAAGTGCCATCACTGTCCTTATTATTGTAACCATTGGTGGGGTGTTGGGACCAATTCTACAAACAAACGAAAGTGACCCTAAATCTACATTTTTGTCTAGGTGTAAGAAGTTCAATCAGTAAGTGATGGTATTTCAGCATTTTTTTTATTTACACTTTTCATTATTTTTGTAAAGAGAAATGGGGCTTCAGCTTCAAATCTAAATGATGAATGAGTAATTAATGAATGTGTACATGTGCACTTGCATCTTTGCATGTTTAAGCATTTTTGGCAAATACAGCACTAACTGCATTTGAACTCATGAAGTGGCAAGGCTGCTCTGCTTAACAGCAGGATTGGTATTATAGTCAGTAATTAATCTGCTGATGTCTGCTCAGCTGATTTTCATGTCATTAGTATCTAATAATGATGTATACCACTGCACCTATAGTACCTAGACGGAGATGTGAACTGTGAATATATCTGTCAGGTGTTTTTGCCTGTTTCCTTCTAGGATACTTAAATTTTGCTTTACAAGAAAAAAAGTTACAAAGTGCTTCACTAAAAACAAGAAGTGCACAGTCAGTGTCCAGAGTCTAACCCCATGGCAATTTCCCTGCCATAAACTGCCATAAACAACAAATATATAAGAGTTATGTAAATGTGATACACTATTTAGCATATTTAGCATTTCTTTAAAAGAAAATACACCTAAACATTAAAAAACTTTATTTAATTTTTAGATATGACTGTCAAAAGCTATGGGATGCCTTTCAGCAGGCCTATGTGAACAAGGATCCATGTAAAGTTCCAGTGGAAGCTTATGATCCTCTGATTGCTGCAGCCCCCTTCAAACCTCAGTGCAACAAAGTAATAATCAATGATTACACCATCTTAATCATCCCATCTGCCACAATCATTCATGATCTGTTTAACAATACATAAATATCTGTGTTTGTGGGTTAGATGATGTTCTGGAGCAAAACCAAGGTTGTGGTCCATGGTTTCACTGCAAAGAGAAAAGATTGTTTTGTCACTTTGGAGGACACTCTGTTGGGATATTCCCTGAATGGTCTGACCTGGTGTGGAAAACAAGGCAGCAACGGTACCACTCTCAAAGCAGTAGATAAGAATCACAGTTTATTGTTTAAGCGCTATAAAAATCTAGACACCGGCAAAAGAGCACCGACAGTTGATAATATAAATCATGCTAGAATCTAAAAATATATGTAATTCATCTTACAAGACATGATTTGTTATTTGTTTGGCCTGTTGTTACATTTACATACCAGGAGTCAAGTCATGGTTTTTGAGGAGAATTTCTTAAACTTGCCACATCTAGTCAAAGTCAAACATATCTATCTATATATTATTATTATTATTTAAGCGCTATAATATGTATAGCATGACACACACACACACACACACACACACACACACATACATACATACATACATACATACATATATATATATATATATATATATATATATATATATATATATATATATATATATATATATATATATATATATATATATATATACACATAGAATAGAACAGAATAATCCTTTAATTGTCCCACAAGGGGAAATTTGGTTGTAACAGCAGCCAAAAAGACACATATACAAACAAACAGTACACAGGACACAGAACAGAAACAT
Organism: Oreochromis aureus; assembly: GCF_013358895.1. Taxonomy (NCBI): domain Eukaryota; kingdom Metazoa; phylum Chordata; class Actinopteri; order Cichliformes; family Cichlidae; genus Oreochromis; species Oreochromis aureus. The sequence goes on from NC_052950.1 coordinate 23,944,514, forward strand.
ACACAATAATATATATATATATATATATATATATATATATGTATGTATGTAGTCTAACCACTACGCTATCCAGCTGCTATCTCACGCCATCCAGCATATATATATATATATACATATATATATATATACCAAACCTAGATCCCCCGTAGCTGGTTACCAAGATTACATGAAGTACCCTCAGAAGGTCTACTAGATGATGTTAATGCAGCACTACGGACGATACCTACAACCACGATTACTGACACTAACAAGCTGATCTACAGTACGGCAGCAGTGATCAGTGAGATGCTTGGCTATAAGTTGAACAGCCACAAGGAGCAGTACCCTCCATGGAGAAGGAGGCTAGAGGGCAAAATCAAAGTAGCACGGTTAGCCAGCTCACGGAGTTGCAGAAAGGTGCGACAAAGAAGGTGCATAAGATATACAGCAAGCTGTCCATACCTGAGGCCTTGGAAACTGCCAAGCAAAGACTCACAGCCTTGGCCAGCCACTTGAGGAGGTACACCAGAGAGATAGAAGGCAGGAGAATAAACCAGCTGTTCTCCACAAAAGGTGTACTCTCAGTGGCAAGGGAACAATAAGAGAACAGCACCACCAAGGCTGGAGACGGAGCAATACTGGAAGAGCATATGGGAGAAGGACGCAACCCATAACGGCAATGCTCAGTGGCTAGTGGATCTGAGGGCAGACCATAGCGACCTCCCTGAACAGGGTCCAGTAACCATCACAGTGGCAGATATCCAAGAAAGGGTCTCCAGTATGAAGAGTTGGACAGCACCAGGGCCCGACATGGTTCACGCCTACTGGCTGAAGAAGCTGACTGCACTCCACGAGCATCTGGCAGCACAAATGAACCAGCTGCTAGTTAACAAGAGACACCCGGAATGGCTAACCGAAGGTCAGACGGTCCTGATCCCCAAGAACCCCAAGAAGGGACCGGTCCCATCCAACTATCGACCAATAACCTGCCTCAGTACTACATGGAAGCTCCTGTCAGGCATCATATCGGCTAAGATGAACAGGCACATGGGTCAATACATGAGCGGGGCACAGAAAGGGATTGGCAAGAATACCAGAGGCACAAAACACCAGCTACTGGTAGACAGAACAGTCAGCCGAGACTACAAGACCAGACTGACCAACCTGTGCACTGCCTGGACTGATTACAAGAAGGCCTATGACTCAATGCCCCACAGCTGGATACTGGAATGCCTAGAATTGTACAAGATCAACAGGACCCTAAGAGCCTTCATCAGGAACTCAATGGGGATGTGGCGTACAACACTAGAGGCCAACTCCAAGCCCATAGCACAAGTCGGAGAGATTTCGCAGGTCTTTCCTCCCCACTGCTGTCAGACTCTACAATAAAGACTTTTGCAGCTGATCAAACACACAAACCCACACATGTGCGATAAGACTGCTATATGTGCAATTCTTCTTCTGACGAAGTTGTGTTTTTGTATTTTCCTACTCAGTTGTATATAGTATTTGTATTTCTATTTTATTCTATTGTATATATTATTTTATTTTATTTTATTTTATTGCATTCCAGTGTTTTCTAATTTCTGCTACATAACTTTGCACTTTTGCTGTAACAAAACAAATTTCCCACCTGTGGGACTAATAAAGGCCATCTTATCTTATCTTAAGTCACCATCAAGTGCGGGATCTACCAAGGAGATGCTCTGTCCCCACTGCTGTTCTGCATAGGCCTGGACCCCCTCAGTGAGATCATTAACAAGACTGGCTACGGATACCGACTACGGAACGGAGCAGTTGTCAGCCACCTCCTGTACATGGATGACATCAAGCTGTATGCCAAGAGTGAACGAGACATCGATTCACTGATACACACTACCAGGCTATACAGCAATGACATTGGAATGTCGTTTGGACTGGAGAAGTGTAGTCGGATGGTAACAAAGAGAGGGAAGGTAGTCAGAACTGAGGGGATCGAACTACCAGAAGGCAACATTGCAGACATAGAGGACAGTTACAAGTACCTGGGGATCCCACAGGCGAATGGGAACCATGAAGAGGCCGCTAGGAAAGCTGCAACCACCAAGTACCTGCAGAGGGTCAGGCAAGTCCTGAGGAGTCAGCTGAACGGTAAGAACAAGATCCGGGCCATCAACACCTACGCCCTGCCCGTGATCAGGTACCCTGCTGGGGTAATAGGCTGGCCAAAGGAGGAGATAGAAGCCACTGACATAAAGACAAGAAAGCTCCTTACCATGCATGGAGGATTTCACCCCAAGTCCAGCACCCTGAGGCTGTACGCTAAGCGGAAGGAAGGAGGCCGGGGACTGGTGAGTGTCAGCACCACAGTCCAGGATGAGACAAGAAACATCCACGAATACATCACAAAGTTGGCCCCAACTGACAGCATGCTCAGTGAATACCTCAGGCAGCAGAAACCCAAGAAAGAGGAGGAAGGCGAGGAACCATCATGGAAGGACAGGCCCCTGCACGGTATGTACCACCGGCAGATAGCGGAGGTGGCTGATATCCAGAAATCCTACCAGTGGCTGGACTGAAAGACAGCACGGAGGCACTAATCATGGCAGCACAGGAACAAGCACTGAGCACAAGATCCATAGAGGCTGGGGTCTATCACACCAGGCAAGACCCCAGGTGCAGGCTGTGTAAAGATGCCCCAGAGACAATCCAGCACATAACAGCAGGGTGCAAGATGCTAGCAGGCAGGGCATACATGGAGCGCCATAACCAAGTGGCCGGCATAGTGTACAGAAACATCTGTGCCGAGTATGGCCTGGAAGTTCCGAGGTCAAAATGGGAGACGCCCCCAAGGGTGGTGGAGAATGACCGGGCTAAGATCCTGTGGGACTTCCAGATACAGACGGACAAAATGGTGGTGGCTAACCAACCGGACATAGCGGTGGTAGACAAACAGAAGAAGACGGCCGTAGTGATTGATGTAGCAGTTCCGAATGACAGCAATATCAGGAAGAAGGAACACGAGAAGCTGGAGAAATACCAAGGGCTCAGAGAAGAGCTCGAGAGGATGTGGAGGGTGAAGGTAACGGTGGTCCCGTGTGGTAATCGGAGCACTAGGTGCGGTGACTCCCAAGCTAGGCGAGTGGCTCCAGCAGATCCCGGGAACAACACTGGAGATCTCTGTCCAGAAGAGCGCAGTCCTGGGAACAGCTAAGATACTGCGCAGGACCCTCAAGCTCCCAGGCCTCTGGTAGAGGACCCGAGCTTGAAGGATAAAACCGCCCGCAGGGGCGAGATGGGTGTTGTGTTTTTTTTAAATATATATATATATATATATATACACACATATGTATATATACGTATATATACATACATATGTATGTATACGTGTATGTATACGTATATACATATGTATGTATACGTATATATGTATATATACACGTATATATGTATATATATACATATGTATATATATACATATATGTTTGGGGGGTGGGTGAGAGTGGGGAGTGAATTTAGCATCCTGACAGCCTGATGGACAAAGCTGTCTCTCAGTCTGCTGGTTCTAGCCTTTCTGTACATATACTATACAGAAGCATCATTAATCAAATATATTTAAAAAATATATATATTGTGTGTCTACGCATTAATTTTATTTTTTGGATTTATGACTTGCTTTAATGATCTCTAAATAGATATTGCCATATAAAAATATAAATATTGGTATTCTGTTTTTTATTTTATTTTTATGTATTGTTACTAGCACCAGACCTACAGGGGGAATCTGGAACTACACCAATTGGCAAACAGGCTAGAGAGCATTATTAAAATTAATATTGGATTATTAGAGGGACAGTGAAGTTCATTATTGCATGTTATTTTGAGGAGCTAACCCAAGTAAATATGCATATTGTTGTCATAGATACCTTCACTACTGGGTGCCCAAGAACGTGTGAAAACAACCCTGTTGACTCATTTTGGATTCGTGCCTCTGCTGCTGTAAGTTTTCAACATGAATTTACTACATTTTCTTTCTCTATGTTAAACAGCATAGTCCTGAGTTCCTGCATTGCTTAAAATAACACACAAGTGCACCGCAGAGTGTAGCAAATCCCTCCTGAGTATAAGTGATGGTGATGGAGAAAAGAAATGTTCACGCTGTCTCGTTGTCTGTCAATGAGGTTTTGTGTCAGTAGGGATGGGTATTGATAAGATTTTAACGATTCCGATTCCATTTTCAATTCTGTTTAACGATTCGATTCTTTATCGATTCTCTTATCGATTCTTAGTTTTTAAAAAGGAGAACACTAAGGTCGATTAGCTTAGAACTGTTTTATATCTTCTCTTTCAACAAGATAGAAATTTAGGAGTAACATGGCCTTACAAACCCAACAGTGAGATCTTAAGAGATCCACAGCCACGGCTCTTCAATGGGGTGTCACAGGGTCCCCGGGAAAATTGTAAACGTAAAATAATAAAATAAATATTCTTCTGTAGCAATAACAAAGTATAACATAAATTATTCTGTAGCAATTACACAAGAACATCCAGTAATGTCCCTGCCTACAATTAAACACATCCACTTACCATCTGCTGTGGCAAATGGCTGCAAGGTTTTGACCACAAACTTAGTCACTGCTCGGTGACATGCGGGCCTGAAAAGAGACGCTACCGGTAGACTGCAGCGACAACTGCCAGCGAGCGCCAGCCAGACTCTGTCTGTCTCATCATGGTCACCTAAATGCACAGTAATGGCAGGTTTTGTAATAAAGCAGATCGCGCTAACATAATATGCACTGTTAGCTGATTATTTACCTGCCGCATTAACGGGAGAGGACGTGCAAACGTTACCGCTGCTGCTGGGTTGAGATTCACGAGTCCGGAGTGGAATTAAAAACACGACATTCATTTAAGTTCATCGCGTGTTTTGTGAGCAAATGCTTTTGCATATTCGTAGTGTTTCCTCCTTTAAATGAAATATCTACTTTGCAAGTATTGCAAGTTGCCCTGTTGTCATCCGTTCTCGTAAAGTATAAACAAACTTTTAAGCGTTTGAGCCGCTTAGGCGCCGTGTTTCCTGCCAGGTACGCTCCGACGCTCCGCAATAGCGTGGTGACGTCATTCGGGCGACTGGAATCGATAAGGGAATCGTTTGCAAAAATGGCAAACGATTCCAAGGAATTGAAAGAGTGGGAACCGGTTCTCAACAAGAACCGGTTTTCGATATCCATCCCTATGTGTCAGTCTACGTACATGGAGCGCTCTCCGGAGTGAGTGGCAGCCCACACATTCAAAAGAGCCCATGAGATTAAAGGTTAAGCATTTCAGTTGTTAAAGGGAATAACCCCTCCAAAAAATACATTCAGCTAGAGATGCTGCACTGTGTATAATAAATTTGAGATTAATTAATTTGTAAAGATCCGTTACTTATGGGACGCATGCTGCAAAAGCAAGGGCCACATAGCTTTAAATAAAGTAGCTTTTAAATAAAGTAGCTTTTTGGTATTAATTCAGAGAGCACAAAAATACCATAAAGTAAGCAAAATATAAAATTAAGTGAGAGAATTAAATGCTTTTATAAATGAAATGCTGTTTTTTCCTGAATTACACCGCTACTACTAAACAGTGACCTCTCCCAAAACTAGTGAGGGCTCATCCTGGAATTTGTTACATATGTCACCTAAATCTACCATTTCTTGACACTCTTAGCAAATCTTTGAAAAGTAGTACAACTTGTTTTGTTCAAAATTATTACAACATTTGGACAGTTAAAAATGGCAAAACCTCAGTTATATGTTGCAGCCCCATACTTCCTGTTTTGAATACAAAGATGTTTGCATAATATCAATCTGTGGAGTATGAAGTACAGTTATTTCTCAAAAAAAGGGACTTCATATGTCCCATGCTCCATTATCACATCAATAGTGACTTTTGATTGATAAACCTCCCTTTACAGGAAGAGACAAATAACTAACATTAATTTCAGGACCAAATCTTGTGTTATTTTTTAGTTTTTTCTTACAAGATGAGTGAGTGTTTCTCTTAAAATCCCCTTTGTGTGTCTGTACAGTATGCAGATGTTGCCTGTGGTGATGTCACGGCAATGCTAAGCGGGTCCACCACCACACCATTCGATCCTACAAGGTAGGGCTGCTTCTGCTTCTCCCACAGTTTTATGACTTTTAGTGAGAAAAATAAAGAAATGTCTTCCATTATAATGTTAATGAGAGCCACTAATGTAACACTGGCATATGCACCTAGTTTCAAGGAATCTTAAATCTTTGCTTTGCCTTTGTATTTAGTTCTTTATTCATCAGTTTTTTCCTATTTGTTTTAAATGACTAAGTGCAAAAAGTGACTTTTATGTCTGCCTTGCCACTGCAGAGTAAAAGTTCTATTTAAAAAACAGTTATTATTGTCCTTCTTGCACAAGGTCAAAGGTTGTTGTAAAAAAAAAATGTTCTTGTTCTACAAACCAAATCAGGTTGGAAAGTTTTTTAACAATCTGCAACTGAAGTAGTTCAGTCAAGGTTAGTGCTGTGGCAGACAGGATGTGGACCCAAAAGCAGAACTCAGCACACACGGGGATAAACTCAAAGAGGCAGCTTTATTTGCTGTAAACATCCGAGCGTAGAAAACACAAAACATAACCTAAACAGGAAGCAAACTAAAACCACTCAGGGAAACGAGGCCTATGGGAGAGACACACAGCAACATGAGGAAACGACGCAAAACCGGGCAGAGAGAAACACAGGGCTTAAATACAAAAGGGAGTAATGAGGGAATGGGAAACAGGAGGGAAACACAGCTGGGACTAATCTGACAAAACGAGACAGGGAGGGAGCAACGCTGAAACACTGAGCATGGGACAAGAGATAGTCAAATTAAAACAGGAAGTGTGAGACATTCACAGAGACCCACAGTTGACATTGAGACATGGAGACATGACTGACTGGGGAGACAGAGGGAACATAGAGAACACGTGGAACATGGGGAAGGCACAAAGCTAGCTAACAAAAAGCTAAAGACTGGAAACAAAAAATATAACACAGAGAGATTAAGAATAAGAACCAAAACCATGAATAACACTAAATCAAATAATATAAATTTATTAAAAAAAAACACAAAACACTGGGTCTGAATTGTTTTCTAACGTAAAATGCTGTGTGCGCCGACAGCAACAAATTTGCAACAGATGGTAACAGATTTGTGGTTTTCATCAATGAATCACAAACAGATTGCCAAATTGGCCTCATTTAGTCACAAAGTGATAGCAGACTGATTCTAACTACTGTTTTATCAGTCTTGATTCATCAGAGCTGCTTTGAAGATGGCAGCTAGCAGGTAGCAGTCACAGACTCAGTTCCTCATCTTCAAAGCAGCATTTTTAAAATCAATCGCACTCCTCAAGTTAATTTTAAGTGGTCTTTTGAATTTTCGTTTGAATTTTGGGTTGTTGTTGTTTTTTTACTCTTCAGTACTTTTGCAAAAGTTGAGGTGACGAGGTTTAAAGCCCCTAAGGTCAGGAGCCTGAATGTTGTTATGGTCATACAGAAGAATGCCAAGTAAGATTTCCTCTGATATGCAAATCTTTCACCACAATGTTCTCCTTTATTTGTTTAATTTATATCAGAATGGCCAATCTGGGCATGAATATTTTAAAACTGACCCTACATTAACTGCTTTTGTTCCATTTGTTCAGATCAAACTGCAAAAACGCATCCCTACAGAAATTAAAGAACGCGCTACATAAAGGGATAGCATACAGCTGCAAAGACGTGCCTGAGTAAGTACATGTGCATTACAAAGGAGCTGACGACTTGTTTGTGTCTGTCCTCACAAAGCACGACTGACCTCTCGTTATTATCCTGGAATGTATTCAAACAGATCTCGGATTCAGGAATGCGGCTCCAAACCACAGATAGCATGTAGAACCTGCTGGTGAACAAGTCTGACTGTATCAGACACAACATAATAGCATTCAGCCACAGAAACCTTTCTCTTGTTTCCTTTTCAATTTTTAAATAAACTCTGAGTATTTTTTTTTCACATACATGTGAAATATGTTTTTCAAATGAACATCTGCAATACATCACATTATGAAAATATTGTTTTTCATTTTGCGGGATCTGACGTGAAACTTTTGTTTTGTTTTGTTTGTTTGTTTTAATTAAACACACTGAGTATGAAGGCTGCTATCTCCTGGTCACAGAATATGCATTATTTTCAAAATAAAATATTAAGACACAAGGTTGTAAACTTTATTTGTATTTCAGTGTAATAATGATTGTTATGTAATCACATTTGAATCCAGTAAAGTGCAAACACATCATGTCTTTGTTGTTTAAAGTCTGGACTGAAAATCTGTTGCAACAGTTCTTATGGGGTGATGAATGCAAATTTGAAGTTTTTTCTTCACATTGTCAGCATGTGTCGAGGATGTACAACAGTGAGTGTCTAAAGCCATCTATAAAACACTATGGCGTCTGTGTCATGGTTTGGGGCTTCATTTCAACAAGTATGGATTGGTCTCCCCAGAGCCAGAATCTCAACAATATTAAAGCAGAGTGGAATCATCTCGACAGAACCGAAGGCAGCCAACATCCAAAGAAAAGCTTTAAAAGTCCTCCAAGAAGCCTAGAGAACTATTCCTGAAGACTACTTAAAGGAATGACAAGAAAATCTAGACTTTCATGGTCATTAGAATTGTACAAACTCTTGCCTTATACACTCTATTTTCATGCATGTTTGCACATATTTTAATAACAGCAGCAATTTCCCATTTTTCCAACAAAATATAAAATATAAAGAAATGTGGAGTGACTCAAGATTTTTGATTTACTCATTACTGTATTTAAACAGCCAAAAGCTTTTATTCTGCATTTCTCTGGAAGTTCATTTATTCTTGTGACAGATGCTTTAAAAACGTTCACATCAGTGAGCTAAGTCATGTCAAGGCCTGTTCATCTAACACTTGCTTCCATAACACACCCGTCCAGATAAGATTAGCCGCTTACCCTATTTTAGCAGTTGACTCACCTAGTAAATGCAGCTCCTTGGCTTAAATGTCAGGTGGATTTATCTAAAGGTCATTCTATTATAATTAGTGCTAATAGGTGAAAGTGAAAGCAGTTAACCTTTTATTAAAAGTTGTAAAGATCTAAACTAAATCCACAGATGGCTTGATAATAACAGTGTCAATGGAGAGGATGAGCACACTGGTTTGACCAATGATGACTAAATAATGACGCAGTCAGTGTCAACATGGACCAGAAGTGTTTGCAGCATTTAACCCTTTAAAACCTGAATCACGAAATAATTGCCAGAAAATAGCATTTTTCTGAAAACAGCGTTTATTTAACCTTCTTTTGTTTAATTTTATTTAATTGTTTAAAAATTAAATCACAATTCAATTTCCATATATGACATTTAATTTGTATCATATTTGCTTATCTGTTTTTTTTAATTGCTTAAAAATATATTGTGCAATTTATTTAGGTTTTTCAGGGGGGGAAATTCACACTGATTATATCAAAGTCCAAAGTGTATCAAATATGATACACTACACATTAAGGGGTTAATTTGAACACAGCATCTTATATGTATACTGGACCATAAGCAGTGACAATGCCTCGCTGATATGTATGGTTCCCGCTTTCAGTAGATGAATGAAACCAGTCTTGTTATGTCAAATAATACACATATAATACAACACGTTGTTGTTTTTTTTTCTTGTATCCAGAGCAATTGATGAGCAAATAGGTTAAATAAAGCCCAGTTTATTGTTGCAAAGTGGTGAGTGGTGTAAGCGGAAAAACTGTCTTAATGCATGTGTGTTTTGGAGGTACTTTCAAAGGGTTTTGCCAGTTGCCCTTTACCTTTGTGCTTCTTCCTTACATGCAGATTCACTACATTCATCCACCATAGCACTGTTTCTGTGTGGGCGGCTGACTGAGGGATGCACAGTCCTTTCTTGTAGCACACATTTCAACATGTCACAGTAAGAAAAGCGCAGGTGTAATTAATGTACCTCAAATTCTTTGTGTTCCAGTAAACCATGACAGTAAAACCACTACTTTGTGCTTGTTTTTTTTCTCTTCTAGTGACTGGGCATGCCTGCAAAGGGGTTAGAGGAAAAGAAAAAAGAGAACAGGACAGTTTAAAAGAGGTTCACTTACAGCAATGATAGAGGAAATAATTAGGAAATTTTATAGTTTCTGTAGTTAACTTCATGGTAAAAAGTTAAGTATTCATTTCATTACGATCTACAACTGAGCTACAGTTCTGTTCAGTTCAGTGTTATTTATATTGCGCCAAACCACATCAACAGTCACCTCAAGGTGCTTTAGACTGTAAGGTAAAGACCCTACAGTATTACAGAGAAAATCACAACAAGATGATCCCCTATGAGCAAGCCCTGAGCTATAAAGAAAAAAAACTCCCTTTTAATGGGAAGAAACCTCCAGCAGAACCAGGGACAGGGAGGATCAGCTATCTGCCATGAACTTTTGGGCAAAGGGAAAGAGAAAAGAAAAAGAAAAGCACAGGTAGACAGGACAAAACGCAAACTATAGAAGAGACTGACGGGAACTCAGAAAACATGAACTGAAACTACACCTTATTGAGGATCTTCCTATGTCACGGTCAGTGGTCTGCAATAGTCAACAAAGCATTTTCAGTAAAAGTATACATACAGTCATAGTAAAAAGAAAGCACACTCTCTGTCAGTTCCAATGTTTTATGTATTAAGAGATAAAACAAAACCATCTGGTTCTTAGCCAGACTTACAATTAGGTAAATACAACCTGGGGGAACTACAAACATGACATTTTACACAGTGTCATTATTTATTTAACAAAAACATAGCCAAGAAACAGTGTGCAAGTACAGCCCATGAATCGGTCACTTGTAAAACCTCCTTTAGCAACAACTTGAAGTAGCGTGAGGTACATTTTTTCTGTGTAACTTTATCAGTCTTTCACATGATTGCGATGGAATTTAGGCCCACTGTTCTTTACTGTGATATTTCAGTACTTTCAGTAGATTGCAGTAGATGAATTCTCATCTTTTTCTTTCAGCCATTCAGTTGTAGAGTTGCTGCTGTGCTTGCGATAATTGCCCTATTTTATGGCACAATCTGGGCCAAGCTTTAGCTTATTGGACAGATGGCTTCATATTTGATGCAGGATTACTTTGATATACTATATACTTTGATATAAAGGACAATGCTCTATTGTTTTTAGAAAGAAGAGGATTTCTCCCGGTAACCCTGTCAGACAAGCCGTACTTGTTCAGTGTTTTTATAATTGTGCTGTCATGAACTTTAACATTTAACATCAGTTAAAGTAAACTGAGGCCTGTAGAGTCTGAGATGTAGCTCTTGGGCTTTTTTTGTTCAGTTTCTCTGAGTATTGCACAGCTTGACCTAAGGCTGAAGGGCCAACACTGCTGGAAAGACTGGAAACTGATTGATTGGAAACCTGAACTTTTGCTTATGTGGAAGCAGTAAAGGCGTAATTAGTTTTTCAAAAACCTGCATTTTGGCTTTGGTTTTCTTCAAGAAATAATGACACTGTGTAATATTTCATGCTTTTGTTAATCTGAAGTTGTATTTACCTAATTTTAAGACATGTTTTAATAAGCCCTGTGTATTTCCTTTTTCCTTGTTTTTTTATTCTAAATCTTGATTTCTATAGTGTATAAAAACTCTGTGACTGTGACTGAAGGGCATTTTATTTCTAAAACTATAATTATCTGCATATAAATGGGTTTCACTAATAATATCTAAAAAATATATTTGTTATTCAGTCTTTTTTTGTTTAGTTTTTTCTGAGAGGGATTAGGTGAAAATTTAGGTCAGCTGAAATATATACTTGAAAACAAGCTACACCTTTGATGAGCAGGTCATGCAGTTATGTTTTGTTAAATAATTTATCAGAAAACAGTCTGTTTCCACGCCACAAGCAGTACTTATGAAAGCCTCAGCTCTGATTTTGGAAACTTGAAACAAAACCTAAAAAGCGAACCGGCTGAGTAAGTTCAAATTCAGCTTCAGTAACTTTCTGTGAAGTCATCGTGATTTTATGGAAAGAAGTCTCTGACAACAAGCAGTATTTGCTTAGCTAACTGTGGCTTTATCGTTCCACTTTTTCACCTAAACTTGTTTGTTTTCTTTTTTCTTTCACGTGAAACCGATAGCAAAGGTTACACTAACACGTGTGCAGTTATGCAAACCTGCTAAACCACTGATCACAAGAGAAAGTGTTCCAGAACAAGATCAAACCTGTTTTGGGTTTTTAATTCGGAGGTGTACGCCACAAAGAGTCTTATCTGTTTCGCGTGTGAACCAAAGATCTGTGACAGGATCTTTAAAGAGCAGAGTTAGACATATTTGTGTGAGTGATACTCTTGTGGCAGGAAGAGGGAGGCTCCTCAAGCAGAGTAAAACCTCCTCTTTCCTTTCTAGCGTATAGCTGCTGTGTCACACGTACCGTAAATGGGCTGTATTGGTGCTGGGAAGAGGCGTTCGGGGTTCTCACTGCACAGGTGTAATATGAAGAAGGCCCCTTGTGTAAAACCACAACATGGGGTACTGTGACAAGTACTGTAATGTCGGTAAACATTGTCACGGTTTGAGTCACTGTTGTTGCCATTCGCACAATCACACTAATAATAATCTTTGTGTGGCACTTTTAGGACAGTGGCAAAGTGTTATTGTGGTGACAGCGAAACCTTCAAGGTCATTTTTTGACATTTCCACATATTTATCTAAAACGGGCTTTTTATTCAAGTAAGCTGGATAGAAGTTTTCTAAAAACCCAGCAGACCCTGCCAGCCCCCTGACAGTCAGTACATTACCTGCTCCGCTGACTACTATTTCCCAGCTTATTCATGGTGCGCCCTCCATAGACATTTCAAGAAAGTACTTAGTACTTCTTAGTGGATATAAACCTTTCCAAATCCTTCTTGGGTCCAGGAATGTGGACAAATATGGACTGAGTTTTTTGGGGGGGGGTTAAAGGTTTTACTAGAGTAGAAAATGTACAGTATCACCGACTGAGCAACCAAACAAAGTGATGTTAATGCTTGACATGTTTTTAAAGCAAGTACATGGATAACCAGAGGCCAATCACATTCATCCACCTGATACTCCTCACTTATTGCACAATCTGCAATAAGTGAATTTCCCTGATGAGCTACTTCTGAACTGGGAATGTTTTTAGAAAAATCTTTCAACTCCTGCAGGCAGCAACTATGACGCTTTACCATGCTTACTTTATACATTATACTGTTTAGCACTGAATTTAGCATTAGTCTGCTTTTTCAGTATGGTCTCAGCGATATAAAACATCTGTGCATGACAGGTTGTTAAGTCATGATACATGATTACTTCTGGCTTTGATGCAGAGGTTCCAAACTGAACCAACAACAACAAAAAAGAAAAAGAAAAACATGGTTAAGATGTTTAGTGACTCAAATCAGCAATGTCAAAGTCAAGCCACATGTCTAACAATGCACAACTTTAGGTATTAGAAGTATTAAAAAGCTCAACTTTTGGACCAGACTGAGAAGTTTATTTCTGCTCTAATGTTGGACATTTTAACAATTGAGTCTGTGGGATCTAACTGGCTTTTGCAAATCAGTCTAAAGGGGCTACAGTTGGTTATTCTGGGCCTTTGGTTACTGTATAAACACTGGAGCAAAAATACCCACTGTGAACAAGGATTTGCACCTTGTCAAGACATAAGCCCTCGTTTTAATTTAATTTGTAATTGCAGGTGATTATACACTAATGAAAGCATCACTATCGATGCCACATTTAATTATGTTAGAACAGAGAACAGATACCGCTGATGAGTGTTTAACAGTTACAGCCTCGGCTTAATACTGCAACCTCCAGGGTGGATGAGCTGTTGCCTCAAACACAAGCATTTAAATCCAACTAATGTGCTGCCTTTCAGTGTGTGCACGTGTTCTGTTTTTTTCCTGTGCATTGCATTTGACGAAAGTCTCAACCAAATTACAGCAATTAAACGGCTATGTGGCATGAACAACTGGTATAAGTAAGGGGCCAACTTAAGTATAATAATAAGCATTTTAAGACAGGAATTTCTCTTTTTTGGCACAAGTATTTGTTGGCTAGTAACATCAGTGTTTACTAAGCCTACATATACTCTCTATATTCTTTTCCAATTAACAGTTTTAATTACACAGAAGTAAAAATGAACATTTTTGTTAGTGTTTTTTAAATCTCATCTCCACATGGTGATATAACTTTATGTTGCAAAACATTTCCAACACGTTTAATATGTAGCTTGTGTCAAAATAGTACAAAAGTCAAGATAGCATTTTCTTTATAAATGACCCAAACACACCATGATAATAAATGTGTATGGCTCAGGTGGTATAGCGAGAGGTGTAGCAGTCAGAAGGTCAGTGTTTGATCCCCAGCTCTTCAAGTCCATGTACTGAAGTCTGCTTGGGCAAGATAGTGAACCCTGATTTGCCCCTGTTGAATCCATGTAAGTGTGTGTGAATGTTATAAAGCACTTAGGCATAAATGCGTGTGTGATTGGGTGAGGTAGAAAGTACCTAAAGTAGTACCTCAAAGACATTCAAGTTAAGTAGGTGTTATATAAGTACGGCTCCATTTATCGTGCCTGCTGTAGAACAGGCAAGATAAAAGCTTAATAGGATAATGTGTTGGTATTGGTATTGATATGGTTTTCCCTGATTAATTAGTCTCTTGTCTGATGTATGAAGAAAATATGTAAATGATGGATAAGGTCTCGAAATCTGAGAAGTAAAGCCAATGTGGAAGTGCCTTGAAGCTGCACTGTTCCTATTGGCCTGTAGAGGGAGACTCTTCTAGTTTCAAAAAGAGTCTATGTTAAAAAAAAAAAAAGTCTCATGGCCTTCACTAGTTTGACATTTTCCTCAATACGAGTTTATTTTGTAAATTATGGTTCAACTTGGAATAAAAAAGGAGAGAAAACAGGCCCAATTTAAAGGAGGGGCTACCATGTAATTAACAAATTGTTACCACATAAAACGTCTACAGGAGTCTAAAAGGGCAGCGGTCCCCAACCTTTTTTGCCTCACGGACCGGTTTATGGCCGACAATATTTTCACGGACCGGCCTTTAAGGTGTCGCGGATGAATACAACAAAATAAAACTAGTACCGGTACCGAAAAAAAGAAGATTTATTCATAACACACGTGAAAAGACCCAGGAAAACTGAGTTAACGATAAAAACGATAACAAAACAACGCTGAAAACTGATAAAAACCCTGAAAACCATACATTTTACACCTGAGCCTCAACTCTCGCGGCCCGGTACCAAACGACTCACGGACCGAGGCCCGGGGGTTGGGGACCGCTGTTCTAGGGTCTGCTTGGGTTTCCAGCTGTCTGCAGCAGAGTACAACTGAGGTCTGCGAGTGCAGTGTACATAGACTGTAGATAAAAGATGACAGCAGAAGTGCTTTAGCTCTGCAGTCTTTCCCATTACCAGCAGGAGGTGATTCCTGTTGCTCAAAAAAACACATATATACATATATATATATATATACATATACGTATATTGAAATCTATAGGAAAGCAGCTTTGTATTTCTTGCTCTGTGACTTCAGTGAAAATTTTCTGAGTGAGTTTCTGATCTCACTCACTGTTTTCAAGTGTAATAAAGCACTTTAGGGCGAGCTTACCCTATCATAGACAAATCACTACCACTTGAGAATGCACCATTGGTCGGCTTCTCAAATCCACACTTTCCTTGGATATCACCAAGGTGGTGATATCCAAGGAAAGTAGAGGTCTCAAGTTTGGGCTTCAAATCAGGTCTGCAAAGCAATGATGATGATGATGATGGTGATGATGTGACAGTAGCTATATTCATTTATAGATGGGAACAGACTTGTATAATCTCTCTTGAGTTTCTTTCACCCATAGAGTCGAGAGTTGGCTATTTTTGGTCTTACTGGCAAAATCTGGGGATTTTTTTTACATTATTTCTTATTTTTTTCAGGTGGAAATATCAAAAAATGTCCTAGGCTACAAAAATTAATGGTTGTTTCGGTGGAGTGCGGGATATCACATAATGCCATGCTGGAACGTCCCCACCATTGGCTATATTTAATAGGAGTGGAAGCTCCCACTTCAACAAAAGAAAAACAAATATCTTGATGTGAAAAAGGGCACTGAGGAATCACATGTCTGTGTCTGTTTGGTAACATCATCTCTAATTAAAATATGCTGATCATGAAACCAGTCTCCTAAAGAAGAAAAGGATGGTGTGTCCTATATGTGGGAATAAATCACACAGGTTTCCATAAGAAATAATAAATAATTAGCTCTGGGTTGAGTCCCCCGCGCTGAGTGCCAGTTACTGGAGGAGGAGCAGTGGCGTATTTTCCCCTCTCTTTCTTCCCTGAAATAAGCCCGCTCTGAGTCAACACCTTTCAGAACAGACTGTCAAGAGATTGTGTAAGATGATAAGCCTGCGAGATGTGTGATTTTCCCATAACCCGCAGGCCATAAGTTTTGCATTTTTTTGGACAGTTTCATTTCGATATTAGTGGTTCTGAAAGCTGGTCGGGCTTTTAAGCGGCTGCAGTTTAACCACCCAGGAAGTAAAGAAAAAGAAAAAAAAATACTCAGCATACAGATGAGTTCACACAGCTGAAACTGGAGGCTGTCCACTGTAAAAAATCAAGAGTCAGAATCTCTTACAATATTATTTGGTATCATTATAATATTTCATATGGTTTCAAAATTTCATTCACATGAATTAGGATATGAACTTTAATCTTGAGGTATAACATATATAGTAAACAAAGTAATTTTTTAAATGTTTTTGTTAATAGACACACAAATAAAGCTATAAAAGCTATAAATCTATAGCTATCAATAGTGTTATTTTATTTTATTTTATTTTATTTTACACCTTTATTTTGTAATGTGTTGTCCCAACGGGTAGAATAATTAATTCATGAATTAATTGACTGAGTTTTGTACATTATACATGCTTTTTTTGTATAAAGCAAAACTATCTCTGTAAATACAGTAAATGTTAGCTTGGCGCTACCTTTAAATGCTAGAAAAATATTCTCTCGGTTAAAAAGACGTAAATAAAGATTTGCCATCTTTTGCAGTGCAACAGCAGATTTTTTTTTTTTTGTCTTAGTCATCGATTCATACCATAAACACATCGTCTATTACCGCTCGAGGCGTTGATTAACTGCTTGTACTTTCCTTTCCTTCGACAAAGTCGGTCAGACACTCAACTCTTTCTGACTGCACGGGACCGGGGAGGGAATCCCGGCAGCTGATTGGACAGTCAGGGTTTTCCCACGTCACAGGGGATCCTCGGTATAACTGAGAGGCGAGCCAGTCGCGTCGCTTCAATTCACACGTTTTTTAGTCGGGTCTGCACACTCTGAAGACGCCTCCGAAACGCAGTATGGTGAGTCTGCTGCTTTTTACACTTCGCTGCTTTTGTTTATGTTATTATGGAGCAACTCTGACCTTCTACTTAAATAAATAAATAAAGTTTTGCTTCGTACAGAACACTGACCTGGACTCAGAGCAGGAGGAGTTAAATAGGCTTTTATAACAACTTGGACATCTTGTCCTGATAAACATGTTAGCTCCTCAGAGGTTTTTAAAAGCAGTTTAAATAGATTTGATGATTTACCGAGGAACGTGCAAGCTGAGGTCGGGTAACCACGTGACAGCGCGGGGTATAGATAATCGACATCCTTTGTGGTATGAGTCAAGTGTCACTTTGTGCCATTACAAACAAACTGAGCTCACTGCAGCAGCACAGTATCTCCGTGAAGTGAGCACAGTGACTACGTCAAGGCTGCAACACACTCTTTGAGTAATTGAATTGTTATTAGTAATGACTGATTAATCGTTTTCTGAGACAAAAGCAGAAATACTTGTAATATTCATTTATGTTGATATCTTTGGGAATTTGCATTGATGTCAAATGAAACCGCTGAACCTGTGGAAATATCTGTTTCTACACTGGGGTGTTATGTCAGAAGAAAAACTCATTTTAGGCCATCCAAATGTAAATACATCTCTGCTGGCGTACTTATTCTTACAATAGAAGAACCGGTTTTTAAATTATTATTATTATTAATTTCATATAAAACTTATGTCCTTGACTTTTTGTTTTTTTTGACAGTCTCTGCTTGAAAACTCAGTGGAAAGGCTGCCTGTGGACCCGTCAGAGTCAAATGATACTGACAAACACAGACAAGCCCACAGACTGTATCCATCACTGCCAAATATAGACAGGTGAGACACATCACAGCAGCACTTATGTGAAAATTGGAGTCAGTTTTTATGGAGGAACGTGATGCAAATAATTTGTTTTTCAGGTATGAGTTTTGGTGCAATACTGGGGAAGAACTACACCCGTCTGTGAAGCTGGAAAACACACAGGTAACAAAAGAACAGAGAACCACCACCTTTTGACTGCCTGACCACAACTGAATGATGATATTCGTTGGGTTACTGGAAGCAGTGTGAAGCAAAACTTCCAAAAATGTGTAAAAGGAAGTTGGTAGAGGGAGCCATGTTGCATAATTTCCCAGAGAGTCGCAGGCATTTGGCTGTTGATGGATTTACTGCGTGCCACATTTGAGTAGTTCCTGTTTTTCTCTCTTTTATGTGCCTCAGTTGCAAGGGTCCTCTCACAAAAGTGATGTCAACATGAAAACACAGATTCTTATCTTAGAAGAGCAAAAGAACGAGGTGAGTACGTCTCAGACTTTCTGTGTATTCATCCTACGACCCGTGTATGCACGTTTAAAGGTTGACAATCTTTCTGTTTTTACTCAGCTTCTTTCTATTAATGAGAAATGGGCAAAGGAGTACCGAACCATGGTGCACTACTACAAAGAGAAGGTAAGAAAGGAGCAAGTTCAAATCCTTTAATGTTGTTTTTCAGCTCGTGTCGGTTTATTATCGCGCTTGTTTATCATTTAAGTGTTGTCTGCGTTCTGCACCCAATGTCCAGGTCGAGGAGTTAAAAGCATTACAGCAGTGTGATCGCTTTGAAGAGGAAGAAGGAAAGCACGTCACGTTGAACCGACTGAAGCTCAAGGTGATCAAAGAAAAAGAGAGCTCACAGGTAAATGCGCCGACCGCTCTTTGATAGATTAAGTCGTTTGATCTGAGCGCTAACGGTTCCCTCATGGGATGCTTTTTCACAGATGGAAGAGGGTGATGCCAGCTCTGAGAAGCTCGAAGCACAGAAAGAAGTAAAAGAGCTGCGAGCGCAGAACAGCGCCCTGACCCGCAAAGGGCAGCATCAACACGAGGAGATCAGACGACTGAACAAGGTGAGGCATCAGGCTTTCTCTGATATTCACTGATGAAAAGGAAGATACGTCTCATTCTAACCCTTCCAGTAACAGCGCTCTAACAGTGGCTTCAATGTGTTTGTGCAGGCCTTAAAGGAGGCACTTCAGGCTTCTCAGTCCCTTGGAGTGGACAATGAAACACTAGACATCTGGAAACATCAAGTGAGTGCTTTGTCTTCATGTGTGTGATGTTTTTCTTTGCTTCCTTGGTGAAAAAAAATGGTTAATGTTGGAAAAATAGTCACAGTATTTGTTGCTTCAGGCCTTGCATGACAGACCAATTTCCATTCAGATGATATGGTGATGATGTCATTATGTGAATCGATCATTTAGTGTTGAAAGTAGGCTTCAGATTGCTGCCACCCTGTTTAACAAATATACAGCGATAGCAAGGGTTAGCTTAGCATAAAGACTGAAAACAAAGGGAAAAGGTATTACCTGTCCATGTCCAAAGGCAACTAAAAAACCTATAAAATTCACTCTGTAGTATAGTCTGGCTAATAGCAGCTGCCACTTTGCCACAAAGCAGGCACCCTGCATGTTTGATTTGGCAGAGTTTTACACCGGATCCTCTTCCTGACGCAACTCCAAAGGGGATTTGTGTAAACCATATCTTATAAAATCCAAGGTTAAATGTAGTAAGGGGTGTATAAGAATTGCCCAAACTGTTGAGGTACCCCTAATGGACATCTGTTTTTATTTGTCTCACGTCCATATTTAGGCTGAAGTCTTTAAGGAAGACTTTCTGAAGGAGCGCAGAGACCGGGAGAAGCTTAAGGGCAAGTATCTGGACCTGGAGAAGAAGTACACCAAAGTTCACAGCGAGCTGCATGTCCTCAGATCTCAGGTACTATTCGTAACCCTTAATTTAGAAAATTCAGGATGTGAACTATAGAATTAGTGCTTGACTTTAATATGCTTTGTGTCTATTCTTCCAGATGACATGGACTCGGCAACTGCACCCCGTGCTTAACTGTTCCTGTGCAAATCAAGCCAAATGTCCGAACTCGGAGGGCCACCAGGTTAGCCAGCGCCACATGAAGCTGCAGAGGCGGTGCACTCTCGATAACAAGCAGTGAAGCTCAACCAACTCCTCGGACTTTTTGGGATATTGTTTAGGCGGACTTTCTGGAAGTTTTTCCTGGAGTATGAGCAGCCAGATCAGTGTTCACCGCCAGCAGAGTGAGGAAGTGAGCACTGTTCCAGCTAACTCCTCTGCTGGTCCTGCTTGTAACAAGGCCACGCCATCAGTCTGGGTCCACTGAGAGACTTATGTGGGGCAAAGGAGGAACCTAATACACAAATATAGATGCATACGCTTACCAAGAGGAGAAAGGCAGCGAAGGGTAAAATGAAACTGTCAAGACAGGCTGATTACACTTTGAGTGTGACACAGGTTTTATTGCACTGCCCAAACACTACTGACATGCACCATACTGATCAATGATGCAACAAAAATGTGGAAATTTCCTGTGTTTAGCACATGTAAACACCTTGTGCCACACTACGCTGTAGAAACCTCTCAAAAAACAGAGTCTTGCCCCAGTGATGGGACTAAAACTCACAGATGAAAACTATCACACCTCTGTGAGGAGGCAAAGAAACTCGAGCTATGCTGTCATTATAAAGGCTGGTGTTTTTCTGACTTATATTACACTATGTTATGTCGATCGTATGCAGGCGCTTTTACAACAGCGAGAATCAAGCCTGTAAGAGAAAGGAGACAGAAGTTAATATATATAATATATATATATACATTTATGTTGAGCAGAGTATTTATATATGTTTGGAAAAGTTTTTTTGCACATTTTTGTCTGTTTCTTATTTATTTGTCATGAAAATAAACAACTATACTGTGTTTGTGTTTTAACATGTTCGTACAGTTTACACACGTCACGCCACAAAGAGAATACTTCATTCACTGAAATCACTTTTTCACAAGATCAGACAGATCAGATTGTCTAATTTAGGTAATGCACACTCAACTTTAACACAATCTCCACTGGACTTTTTAAGGATTTCGGTTACACGCTCCTGCGCACTGCAGTGAACTCATTTTCATGTTAAAGACACCAGTTTGAGGTGAATATGAGATATGTGACATGGTGTGTTATCCACCCAGTGTCACAGCAGAAATCAAGACTCATCAGATCAGGCAATGTTTTTTCCAGTCTTCTAATGTGCAGTTCTGGTGAGCCTGTGTGGGCAGCCTCAGTTTCCTGTTCTTAGCTGAGAGCTGACAGCACCCAGTGTGGTCTTCTGCTTATTTGAGTTACCGTTGCCTTCCTATCAGCCCAAAGCAGTCTGGCAATTCACCTTTGACCTCTGACATCAAAGAGATATTTTTTTACCCTGAGATTTGCTGCTTACTGGATATCTTCTCTTTTTCAGACCATTCCCTGTAAACCCCAAAGACGGCTGTGTGGGAAAATCCCAGTAGATATGAATAGATGAGCAGTTACACCAGCCCGTCTGGCACCAACAACCATGCCACGTTCAAAGTCACTTAAACCGTCTTTCTTCATTCTGGCGCTGACTTGCTGCCATGATATTGACTGATTAGATATTTGCTTTAATGGGCAGTTAAACAGGTGTAACTAATAAAGTGGCCACTGATATATGCAAAAGTCCTTTGACTGTAGCTGTTTGGTGAAGTATAAAGTTGAATATATAGCAGAATATAGTACACATATGTAACTGTGAAGCACTTATAATACAAGGATCTTAATGTTTTCAGCTCATCAGGCTGATGGACCGATTAGTTTGTTCTAGGGCGGGACCTCCCTGCATCTGTCTGCAATTTACAAGAATCGGCCCTCCTTCTACAGTATTAGTAAGATTTCAGTGAAACAACCACTTAATTCATCCAAACTGTGCTCAAGATAAAAGTCACATTCCTAGTTTTACAGGTAACAACTTGTCAATCGTGATGGATGTTGAGCAAGACGAGCAACTAAATCATTGACATTCTGCATTCACCTCTTAACAGGTAACCTTACCTATTTGCATTATTGAATCAGATAAAGGAAATGTGATTTTTCCCCATATTGCACCGATATGTTGAAAAGCTCAGTTGTTAAATTTCAGGAATCAAAACTGATTTTTTTCTGAGGCCTGCCAAGCAAAATTTGTGTATTTCTCATTACAATTTAAACTGGGCAGCTTCAGTGACAGACCTACAGTAACCAAGTTTTCAGTGTCACAGCACAAAGATGGAAGAGCAACAAGACGCCAACGACTTGCCTTTGCAATTACTCTTACGATCCTCAGAGCTTCCTGTGTCGTTTCTGCAGTCATTCAGTCAAAGTCATCTGTATGAGGAAAACTGAATATGAAGCCTTCTGTGAGGAAACTGATTCCACTTATAGTTGCATTGCATATGTTAGTGCTGGTGTAGCAGACTGCTTTGTAGAAACCAACTTGCAGCCGGAACTTGCCCGGTTTGAAAGACATCTGAAAAAGATTCTGTATTTGGAAACCTAAATCAAATTTAAAGCAGACCATTTAATTTACTTACGAGTCAAAGACACACTGATGCCTCCAGCAAACCAATGATTGAAAACCGTCTGATTCAAGAGACCATAATAAAAAATACTCGTGTTAAAAATAGTTATTTTTTTAAGTCACTTAATATTGGTCATAAGTATCAAGCTAATGACGGCTCAGCACGGAAAATCAGCATACCTCTACTGACCTCTAGTGGTAACCAGCGCAACAAACAATAGCTCACTCTGCCTCACAATTCTCAGTTCCCTAAATAATGAGGAAATATGACTAAGCCGACCTAGGAGCCAGCAAAACACGATTACCTTATTTTAGTAATTTCTCCATTATGTTACATGTTTACATATTCACTAACTGGAAGTCTGTCTCTGACTGTATCTGTACACATTAATCAGAGGGCAATTCTGTGGAAGGATACTAAACATGAACGGTTCCCTAAATGTTTTCTACTAGATATCCTATCCTCTGCAAAGCTTTCAAGTAGAAACTTTAAGAAAGCTGCAGGATGCTTCTCACGTTCTATTACTTTATTTAAATGATGATAATTTACATCTGGCAGTGAGAAAAAAGCACAGCCTATGCTGGCGGAAAGATTTTTCATATGTAGCAAGTTCATCTTGAATTTCTGGGCTTTGTTTAGGTAATGTCTCACTGAGGCATGAAAAAAAAAGGTTTGGCAGCAAGTTCGCCCAAGCCCTAGACTTCCACTTGCTAAAGGTCATCACTCAACAAATGATGCTTCTCTGCTGGACTGCCAGAAACCACAGAAAGAGCTGGCTGTTCATCTGTAATAACAGCTGTACGGAGCCCTCGAAATGCTGGAAAAGTTTTTAGAAAGCAGGAACTACAGCAAAAAGGATCTATTTTTTTCTGGTGGTGGGGGGGGGATGAAGGTTTTAACTTGAGTGGAAGTATGTTCTCTGGCTCTTGTCTGGCAGCTTATTTGCAGTAAATCGGATACATACCTGAATTACATGTAAAACTTAGATAAGAATAAAATTGCTTGCAAAAGGCTTTTGATCCCTGAAATATCACTGCTTTGGATTCTCATAAACTCAAACAGTAACAACCAGCCACACTCAACAACATGCTGTAATTTGACTCATTAGAAACTACACTGCATTGAACCCAAAGATAAAGCCAATTAACCCCTGTCTGGATCTAGTTTTATACAACTGATTGCTGTAACTGATTTGAGGCAAATAAGCTCTCCTACAAGAGCCAGAGAACATGTTCACATTCCATTACAGGAATTTTTGTGAGATCTTTCCCCCTCAAGTGTTTAGAACACAAGGCCCCCACAAGTGGACAGACGAACAGGATGTGCAAATTCTCCTCCATCTGCTGCTTTTCACTCTCACTGCGCTGCAATGTCCTCACACACAAACAACAGCAGCTTCAGAGCTCTCTTAAAAGCATAAGAAAACCAGCTTTTCTCAGTTGCACTGTGGTTGCACTATGATCATAAAGGGATGGCCACAGTCAGCAACAACAGATTAGATTTTAGATATTTGTGTGAACAAGACGTTGACTGGATATTCCTAACAGGTTACAGGTTATAGACAGGTTTGGTTTATTCAGTTGAATTAAAATAGCATGCATGCTGTTTCTTTTAAGTCTTAAAGGGGAATAGCACGTTACACGCCCATATATGGCATTCTCAGATATTCTCAGTCACCTTAATGACTCATAAACATGCGCAGGCCGGGAGGGAGTGGATTTTTACATGAAATTTATTGGCACAGTTATAGCAGCAATGTGTTCTTGTTTATTTTCAACACTGATCCCATTCCTATTTTTCAGTAATAGCCCCTCTCAGGAACAAACATGCTTTCCATAAAAAAGCCGGAACTACTTTTGTAAAATGTAAACAAAAACATTGTGCATTGATTTGCTACACATTTAAACTCCACATTGCAGTTGGACTGGTGCAAAGATAACATGGTTCCTCCTGTCTGTGTTTAAACGTTAATGCTCCTTGCAGTTCATGGTTTCTGGACTCCTCTTGCTTCCTACATAGATGGATACCGTCCCTCATGTTTCCACATGTTCTGCGTGCTCCGGATGTTACTTACCTGCCTGCCTCTGCATCCAGAACCTGTCCACTCCTCTTATTTATTTATTTTTGACCGCATGCACACAGCCAATTAGGTTCATTAGCAAAAGAGCATCTTGGAGAGTCTTTCAGAAGCAAAGAGTGTTTTTAACCACTCGTAAAAAAGACTAGATAGAGATCTATTTGAACTGTTTAACAACAGCAGTAAGGAACATAAAAAATGCAAAGAACTGGAGGATTTCATTATGGAGATTACATAACAGCCAACATGCCAGATTTCTGGATATTTTCTCTGGGCTAAAGAACTGAGGAACCATCCAGCAAAGTTTAAAAGGAGCTGGAATCCATGTGGGATCTGCGACTTAAGCTTTCTGTGAAGGCATCAGTAATGATATTCAAGAGAGGCCCAAACCACATCCTGCACATATTACAGCATGGCTCTGTGATTAAACTGAATGTCGTCCTTGCACAATTAAACATACTTTCTATGATTTGCATTTTATTTACATTTTATTGTATCCCAGCCTTTTTGGAAACACAGTTTGCTTTACTCGTGACATTTAACTAACACAAATGCATGTGGCAAAATGCTAGATATAAGAGTTTGAGCTCAGTTGAAGTGATTGTCAGCGCAAATGCATAAAGTGCGTATGCACACAACACAACGAAAGTGAAACTGACTATAGTCTAAATCACCAGATCTGCTTAGCTGCTGCTACATTCTCAGTGGTTTAGGATCAAGAGATACTTGCTGTTCAAGAATAGCTGTAGAAATTATTACAATGATTATGTTTCAGGGCCTAAAGGTGACAATGACTTAAAATAAAATAGATATTACAATACTTTTAAATGGTAACACAGCTGTACCCAGTGCTCAGTGTTGTAGCATGTTATTACATTGCAAACTGTGATGTTGGGGGGAGTAATACTGTACTTTTCTGCCTTTTTGTATAGATAAATATGTTAAATACATTCTGTGGAAGTATTTCAAAGGATAGCATTAACAGCCACCAAGCGAATTTAAAAAGACAAATTCTGGCCAGTATTGCACGCCGGTTTTCAACTAGCTCTGACACATCAGCCGCTGAACTCTGCCAACACCATAGCAGGAATATTAGAACATCCACTTGTCAGGAGACCAGTCCAAGAACTCCCCCTCTCAGTAGAAAGCGGGGTTCGTGTGCTCGATGACGCAGCGCCGACAGTGGCGTCTGACGAACCGCAGAGCCTCCGGTGACACCTCGCAGTCCTGCACGTTGAGCAGCTGCAGCTCGCAGCAGTTGGCCGCCAGAGCTTTGAGTCCTCTGCCTGTTACACTTTCGCAGGCTCTGAGACTGACTCGCCTCAGGCCTTGGCAGTACATGGCTAGCTGCTCCAGCCCGCTGTCCGACACCAGCGGGCATTTACCGACATCCAGAGACTTGAGTCTGGGGCAGCTCCTGGCCAAGTGACTCAGGCCGTGATCCGTGAGCCCCTCGCAGCCCCTCGCATTCAAGTAGCGCAGTCTCGGGCAGTAGCGAGCCACATAGCGCATGCCTACATCTGTAATGCGGGTACAGTGGGCCACGCTCAAGTAGCGCAGGCAACCCTCTAGGCGGGCGACTTCCCGGAGGCCGAAATCCCCCACCAAGCGGCAGTCACTGAGGCTCAGCTCCCTTACTGAAGGGCAGTGGAGAGCCAAATGGCGCAAGGCTTCGTCTGTTAGTCTGGTGCATCGCCGCAAATACAGATGAGTCAGGCGAGGGCAGTGGGAGGCGATAGTTCGCAAGCCCTCGTCCTCGAGGGAAAAGCAATCGGTCATGTCCAGGTAGTGGATGGAGATCTGCTGGCCGTGCAAAGGAGACAGCTGGAGTGAGGCCTCTTGGGTTAGGCTGATACATGTCACCTTGGAGCAGCCTGGAGGGAAAGGAAGCAGAGGTGATTTTTTCCATTAAAGACAGTCTCACTGTTGAAGTTGAAAGAACAGGTGTTGATGCAGTACTCACATGTATGTATGTACATGGATTTTATGTTATAATGCAATTCAAGAGTAAGAAAAGAAGCATTGTCTCTCTATCTATGTAAAAATGACTTTAAAAGTTCTTATCTCTTATGGTGGGACAGCAAGAAAGAGATTATAAGCCAATTAAATTCTCTTATCAGGCCTCGTATTACCATCCGCTGTACTTTCAAGGCTATTTTTGTACACAATCCAATCCCTCAAAAAAATGACTGCATTAGAAGCCTACAATGACAGAGGGAGGCAGTACAGTAGCCCAACACTCACTCTTAAAAGCTGATGTTAACTGAGTCGCCACTTGAGGGCGCCAGAGTAAAACCTGCTGTGTTAAATTACAGCCAATCAAGCAGAAGAATGAAAATGTGAGCGGAGACAAAGAAAACACAAGTGTGGTCAGTTTTTAGAGACCAAAAAAGCAAATCCAATCAAAGCCTGGTGTCTTTAACACTTTGAAAAGGGCTTATTTTTTCTTTTACTACAAAGAGCTTCCTTCCTGCTGCAGACCTCGCTCTGCCCCAGTCAATGTTATTTGTGTCACTTCCTTAATGAAAGCAGCAGACCGCTCCTCTTACCCATGTTGAGGTAAGCTCTGCTTTCAGCTAAAGAAAGCCTTTCTTCTCCCACATGGGGACTTAAGGTTGGCAGAGCTTCTCCTGCTCCTCTAATGATTCTACCAGCTTTACAAGAAATCACTGAAAAAGGACTGAAAGGAGAAGTTCTCTGAGGCAAATCCACACATGTGCATGATGTCAAGTAGTGGCCACTCCTTAAGACTTAGAGCTTGCCCAAAGATTCTAATTAAAGTCAGATGGGTTTATTTGCTTTTTACTCAATATGACTAGTCTGTTTCTTTTTACCTGAGAGGTTTAGGTGTTCCAGGTTGGGACAGCGGGATACCACTTCAAACACAGCCTCATTAGAGATGTTATAACAGCCGGCAACCTCCAGGCGGCGTAGCTCGGGGCAGCACTGGGCCACCACGTGCAGCCCCCGGTCAGTGAGCCTCTTGCAGCCATTGACAACCACCGTCTCCAGGGTCAGACAAATGTTCGGGGTGTCTTGGCACAGCCGGTGGGTGAGGACTCTGATGGCACGGTCGGCATGAAGCAGCTCTCCTGTTAGCTGGATAGTGCTCCACAGCCTGGGGTCCCAAGCCAGGTTGTACCAGCGGCGGCAAACGCGTGCGCAGCGGCACAGCTGGTTGGTCGAAAGATGGGAGAAGATCTGCAGGAGGGTGTGGTCAGGGAGGAGATCGATGGGGGCGTAGTGGTGGGTTTTCGACTGTCTGGAGCGAGTGTGAGTGCCGGGCTGAGGGTGGATCACAGCGACCGTCTCAGCGGGGGCAGAAGACGAGGACGAGGAGTTGGTCTCGTGGCCGTTGCTGGAGAGAGCGGGTGAGGAGAGGGAGGAGGACTTGGAAGGCAGAATCAGTCCCGGGCTCGGGGTGCTCAGTGTTCTTGTGCTGGAATCTAAACCTGAATAAAAACAATAAAACAAAACAAAATGAGACAGAATAATTCTTCTGTTTTTTTTTTTAAGTTTACTTTTAAATTAATCTTTTAACTGTTTAAGCTAATATTTGAGCTGTTAGGTGAACCAACCAAAAAGGGATTTCCCCTTTGCAATACCGCCTTACAATAAGGAACACAAATAATTGTATAGTTAATTGAAAGAGTCAACAACAAACTGGATTTAAGTTAATCAGTCTACTCCCTTTATAATCTCAATCCAGGACATTACAGTAGATAATTGTTCAAGTAAAGTTAATAAAAATAATGAATTACACTTAGGAGACACAAATTGAAGGTACTGGTAAGTAATGTGTAACTACAAAGTAACTGCATAGTATCCTTCCCCACATAGGACAACACAAAAAGTGTAGCTAATGTCAAAGAAAAGAGAAGTTACTGTTTTGTGACGTTCAACTTTTGCAATTAATCAGGAATGACTCATGCAGAAAGTGGGGAGTCCTATTGATTTACAGATAATTATGAAATAATCGCAACCTAATGACTCACAATTTCTGGAAGTCATTATCTTCTAGACGGGTAAGGAATTATTGAGTTAGAACATTACTAATGAATGACTCATTAACTGGTTGTTCCTGCTTTGTTGGTGTGGCTGTTATGTTCTCAGGAGGTAGAGCGGGTCATTTACCAATCAAGAGGTCAGTGGTTTGATCCCTGGCTACTCCAGTCTGCATGTCCAAGTATTTTTGGGCCAGATGCTGAACCCCGAGTGTTCGTGTGAATGTTAGAGAAGGCGCTTAGGTATCAAAAAAGATGTAAAAAAAAATGTAAAAAAGTAAATAAATATAAAATGCAAAATAAAATTTGACAAAAGAGAAAAAAAAGCATGATTTGTATTCAGTGTTTTCGGGTTTTTCTGTCTGTGATAATGACGTGTTTCCAACGATTTCCAGTCTTCTTATCTGAAATTTGTGGGAGACACCTGATATCTTCGGTGTTTTCTCATTTGTGTAACGCTTCATGATATTTTTCAGTAACACAGTAATGTAACATTGCAGTTACAATTATGTCGTTACTTGTGCTAAAACCCTTCTGTTATCTTTTTTTTTTTTTGTGTGTGTGCACTTGCGCTACAATTATCTGATTTAAGTGGGTGAGAGGAGGAAAATTGTAGAGTGATAAAGCGATACAGCTTCTGAGGCGTGGTGATATGGACATTATTTTTATCTTTATTTCACAAAAAAGACAAGCGTGCTTTTAAAGCCTTTTAAAGCAGCAAAAGCTTGATCTTCAGCAAGTAACCAAAGTACTGAAGCCTCCATTTTTACTAGTTCACTTTCCTTAAGCACCATGACTGAGGAGAGATAGTGGGGACTCTCTCTTGGCCGGTTTTTATCTTTGTCTTGTTGTTGGCTTTGTGGTCATATGTGAAAAGTAAGAGAACAATAATATGTGTGTCTTCATTAGGAAAAGGATTTGTATCAGTGTGTGGTTCAGCAGACTACAGGTTTATGGTGTTAACTGGTAAATATGTAAGGGTGCATTTGAAGTATCATTTTATGCACTAATGAGAAAGTAACAGTGTAACAAATAACTTTCTCTGGTGAGTAATTACGTGATGTACTGCATTACAATAACAAGTAATATGTACTTCACTTTTCTTGAGTAACGATCCCAACGCTGCCTCACAATCTCTTCTTGAGACTTAATAATTCTACTGTAACCAGATTATGATGTAGATTGATGTTTTAAGGTCTCCAAATCTACTAGTCCTGGTTTGAAGAGTGCATTCAAGATATATTTTTGCAAAACCCATGATGTCTTGATGCATGCTCAATCATCCAGGTAAGTAAATCCCAAAAGGTTGATTCTGTTCATCTGGACGTAGAGTTTTCAGTTTTTCCCAGTGATATCTGGTACAAGCCAGACGTTTCTTCTTTTTTTTCTAACACATGGCCTTCTGTTTTGTTCCCCAAACTCTCTAACTTACAGCAATGACATCTTCATGCTTTTGCAGAGTCTCCCAAAGCCAAATAACACTTGATACAGTTCCAGTAGCACTAATGGCAGTCATTATACCTTCATATGTAAAGAAAAGGAATATCATTAGTATTGTATATGAAACCTGACCATCACCCTTGCTTGATTAGAGGGAAGTGATGTACTGCACATTACATTTGGTAGCTATTATCAGAATAAACAGAATAAGAATAAACAGATAAAAAGTTGGAAAAACTGGTCGAGAAACTTTGAGTCCACAGTTACAGTACTACACAAGCTTTTATCATCAGTGAAGAGGCGTTTCCATGGATCCCATTATCAGGTTTTGGGATGGTTTTGGAAAAAAGTGTGTCACATTTATCTGCCAGGCGTTTGGGCAGCACACACAGTTCCTCTTCATCAGATTAACTCTGCGGCTTCAAAGCAAGCAGATGAGGAGTTTGGTGCCTGGTCTGACAATATATGGTTAGCCCTGTGTAAACACTGAGGCCCTGACAGATGTGCGCTGATTGCTGCCGTGTCTGAAGATGCAGCTGTGAGAAGACGAGGCTGGATCCCATCACTCTAGCGTGAGACGACAGAATCCTTTGTCAGCCAGGGCGCTGAATCTGATTCCCGGGGTCGAACTGTCGCACTGGGACACTGAGTGCTCTCCTCTGATGCAGTCTGCATCTCTTCAGTCAACCCTCCAATCTATTCTTTACAATCTTGAGGATTTTAGGTGGATTGATAGTCATCACTAAAAACATTCCAAGAAGTTACTAGCATGATGTCACCCACAGCTGTCCAACCATTAGTACTAATCTGATTGACCTAAAAAGTAACAGTATATGGTGAAAAAAGCAAGCTAGAATGAATTGTGTCACAAAAATTGCTTCCCAATCATTTGTTTAAAAGACGATGTCTCAGTTTTGGACAAAGGTTGTTACTGTAACAAGACGAGCAAAAACTTTACTGGCAACTTTTTGTCTTGCCTTTTAACTGCAGAAATCCACTTATAGCTTCCTGGGCTGTTCAAATGTTCCTGCCTTCATCCATGCTTTTTCCTGTTTAGGGTAGAGTAAGCAAAAGCTACTGAGTAGTCAAACATAAGCCAGTTGTTTACGATTTGTTCAGGTGTCAAGCCAGCTCTGATTTATGCTTCCATCAACATTAGAGCTTTTTGGGAGACTCTTTGATGAGCTTACCTCATGAAAATGAAGCGCTTTGGTCTAAAGAGTCTAAAGGAGGGTAAAATATTGAATGTAGGCTTTTTTCGATGTAGAAATTTCCCAGCAGTGGGATAAAGAGAGTATATCTTATCTTGCTAATATCCCATTTTTATTCCAACGAAATGTTTTTTTAAACATTTTTTCAGAAGTTCAGACATTTTACCTGAAGTTTATCTGCTTTGATGCAGCTGATTAATGGTTTGTACTGTTTCTAGGCTATAAACATCCAAACTTGCGAACCTCCTGAATGCCCAAAAATTTGTAATTAATGACAGAGCAGAGGACGCAAGTGCACAGAATTCGGCACTATTTCTTCTGTAAGCAAATTCCAGCTGTCTCAACATTCATCCATCCATCCATCCTGATCCTATCTCAGCTCTTAGTGGGTGAGAGGTTACACCCTGAAGAGGTTGCCAGTATTTAGACAACACCGTGGAGCTAATTTCCTAAGACATGTGGTGACTGGTTGTCTTACAAAAGCTCCATTTGATGTTAATCAAATCGTTGAATTAATTCTCTTTACAAACATTGGGCCCAATAAGAAGAGCACCAATGTCCCCTTTTCCTCTTCAAGAACTTTTCTAGGAGCCCTTTTGTAGGAGCTCATGAATTAGCAGTGTGTGGTTATAGACTCATAGCTTCTAACCCCCAAACATTCATTAACTATTTTCTAAAGGGTTCGTCTACTACTGAGGTGGAGTCTCATATTTCAAAATTTGAAACTACTGGTCCAAGACAAACTCTGAGTAACTGAGTTTATTTAAGAAAGCCCAGTATGTCTGTAAGATCAATATCAGGACCTAATTTATTAGTAATTCACATTATGGAGATTACTGAGCAGAATTATCAAAAGGTCAAAATAATACCAACAGTCATACAACACCCAATACGTCACAGACAGGCTCACAGCTATCTGCAGGATCTGGGACAATATTTTGGTCAAAAATAAACTTGCAAAGTGGTGAGGTGGTGGCTTGTAGGATTGTTGTACTTCAACAGACTATTGACAAATAGGTGATTTCCATGTTAACACTGTCTGCAATCCACAATCTATATTTACACTCCCAGTCATGTGAACTGAACTATGTTGGTTAAAATGAATGGGTAAGTCAATCATCTGCTTCTGCACTGTGTGTCAGCATGTGCAGTACATGACAAATAGACAGCATCCTGTCTGCCATGTGGATTTGTGCGCTGGGACAGGCAGCTGGGCAGTGACACCGTCCTTACAGTCGTATTTCAGATGTGTATACCAGAGCTTCTGCTCAGTCTGCTTCCCA
This sequence comes from Oreochromis aureus, assembly GCF_013358895.1. NCBI lineage: Eukaryota > Metazoa > Chordata > Actinopteri > Cichliformes > Cichlidae > Oreochromis > Oreochromis aureus. Next base: position 23,977,369 of record NC_052950.1, read on the forward strand.
TCTCACTTCTGATGACATCCACAGATTCATCCTCTGGGGAACATGTCCCCGAATTCTGCTTTTTAAACTGCCTCTTGTGTGCTTTAAAATTCTCATTCAAATCCTGGCCAAATGAAGGGAATGCATCAAAACTTTTCGCATGTTGGGTTTTGGGGTTTTTTTGTTTTTAATTCTTGTGGGATAGAGTCGACCTCATTTTGGTTATAATGCATCACATTCTTGTGGGTGGTCCATCTATGATTAAAATATGCAGGACTATTCTCTTGAGGACTTGTACCTTTTCTCGGCCAATAGAGTTCTAGAATAACAATTCATTTTTGAGCTTAATGCAAAGGATTTAATGGTCTGACGTCGTTACAAACACTTCATCTATTTTGAATTTCACACAGCTGTCCAAATATGTCTCAAGAATAGTAGTGCTGTACAACATTCCCACAATAAATACCTAGTGACTGTTATTTTTTTGCATAATTTGGCTGCAACCACACACCATGCAGCACAAAACTCTATAGATGTGAAAATATGTTTAACTATCTTCAAAAATAGTGAAGTTTCACTTAATAATGGGAATGGAAAATATCCTGATACTGCAGTAAATCTTGAGATATGAAAAAAATATGTATATGTGCAAGTCTTGCGATGCCAACATCACAGCATCCAGGAGAAAATCAGATTTTCCATGAAGCTGTGTGCAGGCATTACATAGACACATTTTGTGAGTCATTAGTTTTGATGGATGAATGAGGCGCTGCTTTATTGTCCAAATCCTAGCTAATGCGATGGATTCAGCATGCAACTCATCTGCCACTGGCTAAGGAGCAACTTCCAAATTGCATAATTACATGTGTCACTGATCAGAAGAGCACTCCAAGTCCAGGCTACACCCAACCCCTTTAATCTGAGACACAGTTTCAAACAGCTGGTGGGAAAAGTTAAGTGAAGTCAGCTTCGCAGTTGCTTAACTGTGCATGATTCTGGATAGCTAGCATCTGGATTACTTTAAGGAAATCCAGGTGTTACAGTTGTCTATGTTTTTCAGCTGAGTGAGGATCTTGTTTATCCGGGTATCACTGAAGACTTGAATGATCTCATTTCTGATATTTTCCTTCATTTTCTTCTAAACATTTTTCACATGCATCTGGTATTTGAATTACAAAGTATCACAAGATCCCTTTGTAGTTTTTGTCTTCTGCGTGATTCATGCAGTTCATGCAATGCATTTGCAACACGTATTCTCCATACTTTCAAATGTTAGGGGTTTTCGAATACAAACACAAATAAAAGAAACAACATGAAAGCACTTGAATGGTCAGTCAAGCACATAGTTTGAAAGCCCACCAGGCGGAACTTGCTATACAAAAACTTGTGGAATGAAAACATTGAAAGTCAGAGCCCGATGGGGTCGATATATTAACTGTTTGCTGATATATCGAGATCAATTTAAAAATGGCAGATAAATGAAAACTTAAAAAGAAATGAAAGTAATGAAAAAAGAAAACTTTACAAGTAAAAAAAAGACACCCTTCAACCATGAGTGTTGATATTGCATAGTCTGTCCACCAGAGGACACTCTGCCACTTTCCTATCCGGTCTTTAAGTGATGACGTATCAACCCTGCTTCTGGGTCCAAACTACTCTAAGGTTATTGTATTTTTAACATGTTTAATGTTTTGTATCTTGTTCTGTTTAATCTGAACAAGCCCCTAAAAGCAGTCAGTGATCACTGTCGGCCTCTCTCGGTTTTTATTACCACTGTTCATTTTAAAGCTCAGTTCTTAAAACCTTACGATGTAACTACAGCCAACGCAGCAGTATATTAATGACTAACCTCGTATTGTGGATGGATTATCTCAGTTGTTCTCCTGACTGAAGTTTGGTCCATTTACAGCATCCTGTCATGCGACTGGATTTGTCCCTAACCATCGGAAACACCCTCGCGTTAACTTTTACCGAATGGCTTCAGCTTTACTGTGCTAATGTGTTTATAATGTGCTAACCATAGCTGTGTAGCTAGCCACCACGTAGCACACCATTATATACCAGCTAGCCCAATTTCAGTAACCCTACAAATGTCACTGCTGTTTAGTTTTCTGTCTTCATTTATGTCGAAAGTGATAGCAGAGCTGTATGTTTTAATTTTTTTCAGAAATCCCTCAGTCAGAACATGGTATATTATATTTAGGTGGAAACTAGCGAGCTAACTTCTAACTCTGTTAAATTTCAAAAATTCTGTTTTCATGGATGCCTGGATGTTAAACTTAATTGTTACACCTGGTAGAGCAGCCACACTGATCATTTTATTAAAGATGAAAGAATTTAGACAGTTTTTAACTCTCAGTGATGCCGCAGTGTTCGTTTGACTTTGGGACCTGAAGCAGCGTCAGATTTAAAGAGCAGATTGGCCCTATGCCTTTGGAACACAACAAACACAACAACCAGCTGATCCAAGCAAACTCAGGCAGAGTGTAAATAACTAAACCACGACTTGTTGTGATAAGATTGTACTTCCATAATATCTTAGTAAGGACTCATGAAGGGCTTAGCAAATGCTAAACAGCACACCTGTCATAAATACAGGTTAGACATTAAGATCAAACATTCAACTAGGGCTGGGCTATATCATACTGTTCACGGTAATACCGGTGTAATTTTGGGCAACGATAGGAAAATGAAATATCGCGATAGAATATGGGTAAAAGCAGCGCATGCGCAGTGCCTATGTTTACATACGCACATGACGGCGACGCTTAGAATGAGAAGAGTGAAAATGGATCGTTAAATGAAACGGATGAACCAGAATTGGTTTGTAAAATGCTGCAACTTCAGTGGTGTGGAACTGGTTTAGCTTTTCGTCCGTCAGATACACAACAAAGCACTATTTTTGGTAGAGCATGCTAGCGGGCCGTCGTTATTACCGTGTTTTTGGAAAATACGGCACACTTAAAATCAATCCTTTGATTTTTCTGAAAATCGACAGTGTCCCTTATAATCCCGTGTGTCTTATGTATGAATTCTGGTTGTGTTTACTGACCTCGAAACGATTTTATATGTGGCTCGAAAATCTGTCAAATGTTTTAGTACGACTTTGCTAAGCTACGAAGCCGCACCGCTTGATGGATTGTCGGAGCATTACGGCTATCGTAGGCAGAAGCCTCGCAGAGTGATACGATACTGTGCTTCAACATAATATTACCGTATTGTGTGTGTGTATAACCTCTTTTTAAATTTTGTGGATATTATACATGGTTATGCTGAGGATATGTCGGCCAGTTTACACTGGAAATGCCTTTTGGTTAAACTGTCCGCAAGGAATTTGCACTGTTACATTTTATATAACTTTAATGCACATAAAAAACAGCTGCTTGTTTAAGTGAAAATACATTGATGGGGGATTTTTTGCACTAATAAAGTTGTGGAGTTGTAAAGTATTTTGTCTAGTGTCAGTTATATCGTCAGTTATATCGTTATCGCAAATTTTCAAATGTATATCGTGATAAATATTTTTGGTCATATCGCCCTGCTCTACATTCAACCACTAACTTTTGAGGAGTCCTACTAAATAACTGCAATTTAGCATCTAATATTTTTTCAGCTTTTTTATAAAACAGTAAATCTTAAAATTCATGGGTAACAATAATAATGAAATTTTAGTATTAAAAATATGATTTTGATTAAAGCGCCTATGCAGAGATTAACCATTAGAGAAACATAAAAAATGATTTTGGTAATTACCAATACTTAATTTAGAACAGCTATGTCATAAACCTTACACTGAGTGAAAGTCTAATAAATTTGTTAAGGACTGTACACATAACCAGTGTTTATGAAACCTGTGTATTTACTGTGTCTAACATATCAACCCTCTGTATCAATATCAGTATTAAAACTATAGTATAAACATATGAAGTATATAAAGTTTGAAGAATAATGTAATAAAGACAAAGCAAATTTAAAATAATAAACATCTGTGAGATAAGTACTGTACACAGTCAAGACTGGAGTGTATAATATTGACCCTAAGTCCTTAAATCCTTAGGTAAAAGACACACTTTCAGAATCAACTTACCCGTCTCCTAAAAGTAACATTTATCTGGACACAAATTCTAAACTCAGAAACAGTATTCTGACAAAACAATCACAGCTTATAGTTCCCTTGCTAGCTTGAAGCCAGCCTGGAGCTTTCAACGCACTCATTAGTGGACCATAAGATGGAATTGTTTTGTAATCTTCCTTTCAAAGAGGTCAAGAATGAGCTTTATGCATAAGCCAACATGGATGAGAAGTCCTAAAAGTGTTATGGAGAAAATTATAACAGCTACTGAGCTCACATGTCAAAATATTCTTCGCTATGACAACAAGGAAAACTTTCCTCTAATAAGGTCCATCTGAAACAGCAGAAGGTCTCTAGAAAATGTGGATCTCTTCAGAAGGATCTCTTCAGAAAGTTTACTTGCAACTTGCAAGAATAAACTTTCCTGTAACTTCCAGTTGCAGCTTTACGAGTTAACCAGTGGTGTCGTGTTTTATATCTCTGTATCATTGCAAGCCTATCATTAGCAGAACAAATACCATGCAGCTGTTAAAGTTCTCTTGAAGTCACTGCAAGTGCAGATGGTGGAAGATTCAATTTAGTTTAAGAAATCAGAGAACAGTGGAACATCTGGTCTTTACCCTGGACAAAGAACAACTGCACAGTAATGAAATGAAAGAGAAACTCATGCATTTTGAATGCACATATAGCCACAGCAAGGCATATTTGGCTGAAATCATTTGCCACAAATACCCAAATCTGTGCTGATCCATGGCAGTGCCGCAGCAGGATCTCATTAACGTCAGCTCAGCTTCACTTCTAAAGCACATCTGGACTGTGCTTTGATACCAGAAGTTTAATGTAAATCAATCGGAATGATCACTGAAAAGACACCGTGCCTGGATGATGAAGAGGCGCAGCTGGCTATTTGGAGTGAGGTCGACTTAATAGCAAAATCCTGATTAATATTTTTCTTTAAAGTAGCACACAAAAACAGACTTGAGGAAATCAGCTGAAGGCTTCCAAAAAGAAAGCAGGAGCAGTGGGGAAGGAAAGAGGGAAGATAAATTGGCAAAAGAGCCTGCAGACTTTACCAGAGACAAAGACAAGTGCACGGGCAGGGTCAATCCAGACTTTGACGCAGTCTGGTCATAAACTAAAGCTATAGGGATTCTACTCAGGATCTTGCAGTGCCGTGAAGCTCTGCTAAGACCCTTTCTGGGGCTCGCAGGATTATTACTGCTGCATCTGGCAGAACAGACCAATGCATTACCTCAGTGACATTAGCCGTGTGACATGCTCCTGCTCTGTAAGCTTTCACTGAGCTCCTCCCTGCCAGAAGTGTGAGGGAATAAAAAGAAGCTCATTTTCTACCCATAAGTCGGGAAATCAAATCCAAATTAATTTAAGAGGAGTAACACGCCAAGAAGAAGTATCAGCTAATAAAAAACAACCAGGCAGCAGAGATTTGACTGAAAAAAAAAATGCTATTGATTTATCAGCACTAAAGGGTCATGTGCTCTAGTTTTTTTTCTTTTAGAAAGGAAACATCCAACTGAGAGAGAGGACTGCTCGGATGAAAAACATCTGGGTCTGTCTCAGATTTTATTGAATACATGGAAGTTGATATTACTGTACAGTGTGGCGGCTGGGCTATCAGCAAAGCCTTCACTACAGGAAGGTCCTACGTCACTGCGCAACCTGAAAGACAATAGGGCTGCTGGTTCCTTCACAATGTGCACACTCGGACAGGAAATAGACTTCTTCACTCGGCACAACCCCCAACCCACCTCTGCTTCTGGACGGCAGCTATTCTCACACTCACTCAGTCTTGAGATTCTTTCTTTGCATTTTTCTCTCTCTTTTTTTTTTTTTTTGAAGATTTTGCTGCAACAGATTTGGCAAGTACATATGCCAAGAACTATAACACGTTTTTCCCCACAATGCGACTAATTTCCTCAAGGGAGTTTTTCCACCTATTAAAGCCCCTCAAACGTTTCCATACCCTGCTCTCGTCACTTTATAAATCCTCAGCTGAGGAGGACAGCAGACGCTCAGATATTCTACAGCCAGATTCGAACGCGAACTCACTTCTTCAAAAATTAGCTCGTGTTTGCCCGTTCGTCACAGCGCAAATTTTCCAGAATGCAGATGAAAGTCTGCAGTCCACAAGTGATTTGGCCCAATTCAAAGCCGATCTGGCTTTTGGCAAATAAATGAAATTCAAGATGATGTCATTTTTATTTTTTAAGGGTCGTTAAATCGGGATGTCAAGGTTGGGGTGACCAAGTTTGGGGAGTCGTGTGCATGATTTCTCTTTTCTGGACAGTTTCTCCGTTTTGGCAGAGTGTGTGAGTGGGGTTAGAGTGCAAAGTGACTGTAAGTCATGTCATATGACCGAGGAGGGTAACGTGGCTACACAGAGCACATCAGACAGAAATGGAAAAGTGAATGCTTGGCCAAACGTTTGATTTGGTTGTGATGAGGAGCAAATGTAATGATGTCATGTGGTTAAAGCAATAGAACAAGGGAAGTGCCTGGACTCTTTGGTTATAAACTCCTGACAAAAAAGGGCTTGGTTGAACTTCTGAAAGAGGTTGTTTCACATCAAAGTCCTGGATACCCAACTCATGGAAAAAGCTGACAAGTGCATTTAAGGAGAAAAAAATACTAAAAACACAATTTATTTTACCACAAAATACTTCTGGGAACAGTACTGGATGATAGCAATAACATCTCTCTTTTGTCTATATGCTAAATCTGAAGCTACAGCATGAAGATGATTAGCTTGAGTTAACACACCTGTCAACAGCAGGGCTCTCTCCAGTACTACTGCTTTAACAGTCTTTGTTTTCCTTTCTTTTTACTTTCAATTACTCCCTGAATCAGAATGAAAGGTGTTTCTTTGTCATACCCACCTGATGGCCCACATATGCACATCCTTTGTACTGAATACTATGACCTCTACACTACTTCTCTGTGTGACAGTTTACCGTCGATTGCTACACAAAAATGGCAACTTCTAGGCTTTTTTTATAGTTTCTGTCGCCATCTCAGTTTGAAAAAGAAATGGATGTAACGTGGAGGGGCAGGTCTGACTGTGAAAGTGCTTATTCATTCGCTAAAAACTTTTCAAATTACAAATTAGCCAATGAGCATACGACAGATAATCCTTGTTTAAGTGATCTAGAAGACAGGCCTAATTATTCATGACCCAAAATGAGGAAAAGCTACAGGAAAGTTTTTATGGGGGTCAATTCATACTCTTCTACTGAACTGCAAGTCTTTTTGCAGCCACAATTAATGCCATCTTGTGTCTGTCAAAGATGCAGTTTTAAGGTACTTTAGTGCACATTAGCTTCATTTTTCCAACTTGGACGCTTCATCCATGTTTTATACAGTCCGTGGTTGTACACTAAAGATTTATCTGTGACCTCAGTAAACACTGTCCTAAGAGTTTAGGACTAGCTAGAATGTTTCTGGTAAATGTAATTTTTGTGCAAACACTGAAAAATGACTTTGCAAAGCGATTTTCTGGCCTTGTAGTATCAAACTTCCAATAAGTTTGTACAATATTTTCAGCAGTCTCCCATTAAAAAGTTTTCATCAGTTGCTCTGTTTTAATCCTAAGGCTGTACAGATCATGTAGGCCAAAGTTCTGAGCTAATATGTTTGCTCCTATGACAGTGACAAGTGTATTTCTAGACCCAAATGCTTCAGATAAAGAAGATGTTTAGTTGTTTTTGCATTTGTGATGTTACGTAGTTACATAAAACACAATTAATAAAAGAAAGACTCCCTGAGGGTGGAACAGTCTCCACAGCAATGTTCCTCTCGTTTTTGTAACGCTGGAGCTTCAGCCACAACTGACGCTTCCCTGCTTACGTAACGAAACAAACCACAGAGTGAAATGAAGGGAGGGGAAGTCCAATGTGTCAGTTCAGCTGTTCCACAACCGCGGTCATATTGCCACATAAAAGCCCAAATACCCAGGTGGATCATAGTGAAAACATCGCTCGCGAGCCAAAATCTTACAGGAAGCGAGCATGTGTTTCTTCCAGGTGGCATCTTTCCCAACTCCTGTCAAACGTGCTCCTGTAGTAGACCTGAAAAACGTGACCCCTGTTGAAGAAAATGGCAAGCACATTCAAAACAGAAGGGCCAGCACTTCCTCCCTCTCAGCAGAGAAAGAGAAGACCGAGTCGTAATCAGAGAAGAGTTATGAGATGGAGAGATCTCCTCACTGAACTGACTTCCCCCTCCTCCTCCTCCTCCTCCTCCTCCTTCTTCTCTTTCTTCAGTAAACTGCTTTCACTTGTTTTTCTTTTGGAGCCTTGTTCTGTGCTTTTTCGCTCAGATTTCCTGGCTTGTGGAGCGGTAGAAAGGAAGGGGGAGGAGTGAAGACAGCTGATGGAGAAAATCTGGGCAGAATAGCATTGGCATTCTGTTCCTCACTTTGTTCTATCTTTACTAAACTATTTCCAACGAGGATTAAATGCAAACCAATGATATTTCTTATTGCAATCACTATAGGCTTGTTAAAAATGTCCCTGAATAACTGCAGGCAGCTGCTTTGTGTCCTAATTTAGGACAGTGGAAAAGGTGCAGATACTTGTTGAGGCGGTGAATTTCTGTGCATTAGTATTTCCTTTAATAGACAGTAGTCAAATATCTTGCTTTGAAAAACAGATGTGATGTTTGAGAGGGTAATAAAAGGAGGCAACTTAAATTTCATCTTTGTTGTAAAAATGCCCCCAAGTCAGCGACACTTATGGACATCTCTCTGCAGGATCTGGCAAAAATCAACAGGGAAACACTATATATCTGGCTGAGTAAACACAAGGAACTGGGCCAACAGTATGCAAAGTTAGTTTATAGATGAAGTGTGAGGGATCTTTTGCCCCTGGGAGAGCAAAAATATGAACTTGTTGGAGACAGGAGTGAAGCTGTTTAGACTGCGAATGTGACCTCGACACGGCATTCGACCCACAAAAAGGGGGATTATTAGTTTGTATTGCTTTACACGCTACATTGGAGCATATGACTAGTGCATTACACATATAGCCTAAAGATAGAAAGGTGTGAAGTGAGTCATTGTGCTGACACAATGTATCTATCTGGCATACTTGCCACAGGATTGGTGTCCATATACAAACCTCCCTTTTACAGTAAAGCTTTAGGTTTAAGTGTTTCTTTGTGAGAAAAGTCTAGTAGTGCATCTTAAATAGCAGATTTTTTATGTTTTATTTCATTTTGACTTTTTGTTTTCAATTCATTTTATTTTCAGGTTGTTTCCAGACAGGATTTTCTAGTTTTAGTTTAGTTTTTATGATTTTCAGTGTTAGTTTTAGTCTTTTTATAATCATTAAGGATTAGTCAGAAACTGGATAATCAGTCTGGTGGACCTTGGTAGACTCACCCGTCATCTTGCTCCATTACTGTATAAGACTACACAGAGCCCCAACCAGTCAGTGTTAGTCTTACTCTTGCATTAACTCATATAGAAACTTCACTTACGTCACACAGAAAGTAGATATTTATAGCGAAATATCGTCTAAAAAATTGCTTTTGATAACCTTCTAGTTAAGAGCATATAAATTACAACATGTTTACAGTACAGCCTTGTACTACAGTGTTGGAAGTGCTATAGAAGGACAGATTAGGTTTTTCCTCAGCACTGTTATCTCTGTTTCTTTGGTCCTTGGCAGACAGAGAGGAAGTCAGCATGTTCATTGTTCCCACCATTCTCCTGTGTCTGAGCCACCTTCCTGGTGCCATTATGTACGAGTGAAGGAACTGACCCCAAAGATTGGCTGTTTTGACATAATCAACACTCTTGTGAATCTGTGCTACTTCATTGGGTAAACCTTTGGCAAAGGCTCCAGCTGAGACAGCAACATCAAAACGGTCTTCAAGAGTCACAGCATGTAGGCTGAACACCTCAGTGTGCTGTCTGTTTAGCGCTTACTATGTCTGAGCCACATTCCTAAGGTACCCGGGGTCCAGCTGTACCAAAGCGAACTTTTGAGGCCCAGACAGGGTCACTGTGTAACCCCTGCTGGGAGATACTCAATTTCATCTCACAGGAAGGATTTACTGTCCCAAGCCTGTGCCTTTCAGTCTGCAACTAATAAGCGATTCAACTGGGTCAGGCCACCACAAAGTTGTCTAAATAATAACTGAAAACAGAGACGTATTGCAAAATCTTGCCAGATGACTGCCCGACTCAGTTTGTTTTCAAGAAACGAATGAGTGGGACTTCCTAATGTTGGTTTTGTTGGAATACTTGACTGATCATTGAAAGACGGCAGGCACCAGTCTACTTTCCGTTTGCATACAGATATTATGGCTGGGCGATAATTCAGTAATATGGTTTTCATTAGTTTTTGAGATGATTACAACCTATTTGAAATTCTTGCAATGGCAATAGTTTTTGTTTAGAGAAATATGAAACAGCCCTTATGGGACTTGGTGCAGTCTCCAGCCGTTCATTTCCAGGGTCTCTGGTTTGGATCTGACATACAGTGGCTGTAAAAACAGACAGTATCGTTTGAAAAATAATGTTTAAAGAGAATAATATTCACCTCAAAAATCTAAAAAAGGAATGCAAACTTGAATAGCATTGGTTGTGAATTAATATATCCTTTTCCATGTGCATATACAAAGTTTCTATTAAGGTTAACTTTGGTTGTTTTATTGGTAAGCTAACAAGTATTGTTCTAAAAACCTCACTCCTTTACTTTTTTGGACAGATCATTGCACCAGATTCATGGATCTGCTTTGTACTAGATAGTGCAAAGCAGGGAAGTCCTGGGCAGCCATAATCAGCCCAACAATAATTCCAATCTGGTCCCCATGGAAACCCTTGGAAAATGTGAAGGACAAAAACTGATACAAATTCAGTTTTTCCTGATAAAGGCTTCCCACATGACCATTGAGACTACACACTACAGTAATTAAGTAACAAATAAACAATTAGATGACAGGAAAATTCCTGTTTTTCATTATCCACTATAGAAATGAATGTTGGGTTTTTTTCACAGGATAATCTGAGGAGCAAGCTAAGAGAACTTTTTCTTTAATTTTATACATTAATTTTCTACAATTTAAGGCCAAAAGTTCGTGCTGACAGTTTGTTAAAATTGCACTTCTTCTTATAATTAGATATCCCAGGGGTTAAATGTGTAGTTAAAGTTCATTAGACCAACAGAAAGGAGAGTTTCACTTAAATTTAGAGGGGCCTAAATTTAGAGCACGAAAAAGCACAAAGTGTCCTTTGGTTGCAAACCTTGATTGTGAGTTTTGGTAATTTAAGGATGATATTTGCCCCATATTTGGGAAATTCTTCCGTCCCATTAGTTGAAGTAATAGCAATAGCAGTAGTATCAGTAATAATATAAATAAATAGTATATAGCATAAGTATTAATATAAATAAATAGTAACAGTATAGTACGGTAGTATATAAGTAAATCGTAGTGATATAAATATAAATTTACCATAGCTAAAGGCTTTACTTTATCTTGCATGACAACAAGCTTATAGCTGCTAATGTTAGCAAACATTAGATTGGATTAGAACATTTTTATATTTTCTGACAAATATTTTTCAGTCACAACTTAATGACATGTATATACTCCTTTCATCTATCTGCAGATGGGTGGAGCCAGAGGGCTGTGGCCTATCACAGCTGTGACAGGGTTTAGATTAGTTTAGTTTCAGTTTTGTTAAAGTAACAGCAATAGCAGAAGTAGCAGTAATAATATAAATAAATAGTATATAACATAAATATTAATATAAATGAATAGTAGTAGCATAGTATAGTAGCATATAAGTAAATAGTAGTGATATAAATATAAATTTACCATAGCTAAAGGCTTTACTTTATCTTGTATGACAACTAGCTTGTGTTAGCTAATGTTAGCAAACATTAGATTGGATTAGAACATTTTTATATTTTCTGACAAATTTTTTCAGTCACAACTTAATGACATGTATATACTCCTTTCATCTATCTGCAGATGGGTGGAGCCAGAGGGCTGTAGCCTATCACAGCTGTGACATGGTTTAGATTAGTTTAGTTTCAGTTTTGTTAAAGTAACAGCAATAGCAGAAGTAGCAGTAATAATATAAATAAATAGTATATAACATAAATATTAATATAAATGAATAGTAGTAGCATAGTATAGTAGCATATAAGTAAATAGTAGTGATATAAATATAAATTTACCATAGCTAAAGGCTTTACTTTATCTTGTATGACAACTAGCTTGTGTTAGCTAATGTTAGCAAACATTAGATTGGATTAGAACATTTTTATATTTTCTGACTAATATTTTTCAGTCACAACTTAATGACATGTACATACTCTTTTCATCCATCTGCAGATGGGTGGAGCCAGAGGGCTGTGGCCTATCACAGCTGTGACAGGGTTTAGATTAGTTTAGTTTCAGTTTTGTTAAAGTAACAGCAATAGCAGAAGTAGCAGTAATAATATAAATAAATAGTATATAACATAAATATTAATATAAATGAATAGTAGTAGCATAGTATAGTAGCATATAAGTAAATAGTAGTGATATAAATATAAATTTACCATAGCTAAAGGCTTTACTTTATCTTGTATGACAACTAGCTTATGTTAGCTAATGTTAGCAAACATTAGGTTGAATTAGAACATTTTTATATTTTCTGACTAATATTTTTCAGTCACAACTTAATGACATGTATATACTCTTTTTATCCATCTGCAGATGGGTGGAGCCAGAGGGCTGTGGCCTATCACAGCTGTCATAGGGTTTAGTTTAGTTTCATTTATTAGGATCCCTATTAGCCACATCAATGCAGCAGCTGTTCTTTTCCACAGGGAAAAAAAAAACTTACACTGTGACAGTTCACTATAAACAACTTACACAGAGACATAAAACATCTTTACAAAACTCCACCACGCACACAAATAAAACAAAGTAAAAAACATAAAATCATAATATCGTGTCAGCATGAGCAATCTATCATTTAAGTGCACAGCCAATATCCCCAGACTTTTTTATCATTTCCTCCATGTGGTCAGACACCATCTCAAAAATGTAGTTTTTTAATAGCCTTTTAAATCCAATTCTGCTGGTTTCTTTCTGTGTCACCCGTTTGGCAGTAAATTTCACCTCTTCACAGCCTGACACAAAACTGTTCTTTCAACTGAATTAGTTCTTGCTACGGGTAATAAAAAAACATCCTTCTGTAGCCCGTCTGGTAGAACAATCGTGTCTGTCTCAACAGAAATATGCATTTTTCTACAATGTGAAAGGAATCTTTGTAACAACAGCGTGAGAGGTCGCCAGCCCATCACAGGGAGAAAACCACACGCTCTCACGTTCACACCTAGAGCCAATTTAGAGTTGCTAATTAGCCTAACAAGCCTGCCTTTGGACTGTGGGAGGAAGCCAGAGCACCCAGAGGAAATCCAAACAGCCACAGAGAGAGAGCGCATGCTACCAGATGACCAGGAGCTTCAACCAGGACTGCTGCGAGGCAGGAACAACTGCACCACAGATCTATTCTGTTACTCTATATTTAAGAATTAACACATGACTGGTGCAGCCTGTTTAGTTAAAGAGCAAATGGAAGTGGAAACTCTATATTTAAATTCAAATAGGTTTGATTTATTTGAGCACTTGCTGGCAAAACATTGAGATGAAAACATAAAATTTATGAAATATGTTGCAAAGTTAATATTAGAGATGCTCTCACCTCTAATAGTCTTTTAATCTGCTCTCATAAGATATCACAATAATAATCCAGCTCATAGCATTCAGTGTCTTTTATACATTTCTACACCTCTGTATAAATGTTCCTGTAAAACCAATGTTTTCCTCTTTCATTGTGTTACTATGGTGTTTTACAAAGAGCAAAACAATAACTAACTAATGGAACTACATCAATGCAACAGTGACCATGCTGCAGCATGGGGACACTGGAGGCCCTAATATGAATACTCCCAGTGTGTGGTGGGGAAACAGCCCAGACTGCTTCCTGATTAGTTTAGTGGACCACAGGACTAGGTGGGTAAGGGCTGTGTAATCTGCCACTGTGTATGAGCATGTGGATGTGGGTCCGTGTGTGTGTGCGTATGTGTATATGTGCATGCACATTCATGCGTGTGTCTTTCTAAGGAGGGGGGATTTGACTGTGGCCATAGCGGTTCCAGACCATGTAATTACTCCCACTTAGCATGGAGAAAAAAATAACAATTTCAGTCATAACACGGGGGGGAATTATGGTCTGGAAGCCACTGGCTATGGCCTATACGCTCTCTCTATATATATTTCTATCTGCACAGGTTGTGCTCAGAGAAGACACATTCAGGACAATTATCGATTTCCACAAAGTACTCTGGGTTACCTTCCAGAAGCTCCTCGGTGGACGGACCTTTGTGAGTCAGCATTTCCAGCGAAGCTGAATGAGTAAGAGTGATCTATCTTCCTACAATGCACTCTCACAAGTACATCTCAGTGTATTTTTAAAGCAAGATGTGAAACTGCTTGACATAAACTTTGCACAAAATCTGATGTCTCCTGAGGAGTTTGCCTGATGTGTGTTTTCCCCTGTGATCCTTTTTTTTCCTCTGAGAAACACCTTAAAATCTCCAGCTGAGTGACAGTTATAAAAACAGGCTGTAGTTAGTATTTGTTTTCTTGTGGGCAGTGCAAAACCACAAGAATACTACATTTAGCATGCCAGAGCAAATTTAAGATTGGCGATGACAATGCATGAGAGAAAAAGGGCGAGTGTACTGTAAAAGTGTACGAGCGTGCAAAACAGCCGATGAGTCACTGGTCAAGTCTGCTCCACAACAGTAGGGAGACCACAATATATCTGTGGGGGATTTTGATAAAGCTTTTGATCAGAATTGTAAATCAGTGACTGGCTGATTACTTCACTGGGTTTTTACATCTTATTCTCACTGTCTGACTCATAATCTTTGAACGCATTCTGACCAGTGGAAGTCTGACATCTACAAATAATCGTAATGATAGCGACAAAGATGCTGTGAAGATACCCGACCTGGATAAAGAGTACTGATGAACTGTGGAAAGAGAGCACTATCACAGCACTGTAGTCCCTAAACATGTGGGTGGAGACCACAAACTAAAAATGATGGGTCACTGCAACACATTAGCCAGAATAACTAGAGATGCTACTTAACAGAAGCAGCTGCAAGAAATTTTCTTTCTCCATAAGTATCTTCATAACTGCTTTGCTCACACTGAGGCTGCTGACTTGTGGCTTGTTCTGAGCTCTGAGTAGCTTTAGCTTTTCTTATGATAAGCGTTTTCGTGGTAGTACCGGTACAGCAAAGAGCTAACGGCATGTGGCTGTGAGTGCACAACTATTTGTCTGTGCACCAGCACAGCAGTATTGACATTTCCAGCAAAGACTTGTAATCAGACATATGGGCCGCTGACCGGCCAGTCGGCAGTCTGGGTCAAGAAGGCTGGAAATCAGATAATTCTGGTCCCTGGCCAGTCGATTAAAAAAAAAACAAAAGCCCATTTAAACCGTCAGTGTTCTCATCCCTTGTGTTTTGCACTACTGTATTTTTACCTGATGTCTTAGACTAGAGGAAAATACATTTAAAATTGGCATACAGTGATCCATCACTTAAAAAAAATGTGGAAAAAGTGTATAAAATAGATCAGCCAATGGAAGAAAGTGCCTTGCCTCTCTTCCTCCTGGCACCTTTAAATTCCATCAAAATTTCCAAGTCTTTCTCATTATGTGGTCAGGAACACATTTAATCATAAATAGTCAGTAATTAATAAATAACTGAAGTTTTGATAGTTGAGAGCATTTGCTCCAAAATTTTTCAAATTTCCAAAATCTGTAGAGCAAATAGGCTTAAAGGTTACGGGACCTGTGTATTTGGAATGCACTATAATACTGATGCATGAAAACATATTCTAAAATATGTTTTTGGTATTATATTCTGTTCTTTTGACTGACAAATTGTTCCGACTGAACCAGATGGATCAATGTTTGAGACAGCTGCTGACAGCAGGCTTCAAGATGTATCTGCCAGCTGAAAAGTATTTCCAAACCATTAGGGTAAGCACACAGTTTACATTAGTAACACATCCACTCCTGAAGGAGTTCCTATGGTGACTTGCAGAGTTGGACGCTTGCCTGGGCAAGAAGGAGGCTGAGAAGGTGAAAGGGAGTCAGAGAGTTGGAGAGGAGTAAGAGCAGGATCTGAGCAGAAGGTGAAGCTCTCTCTTCTCCATTCTTACTCCCCATACCTTCTCTGTCTCCAACAAAATCCCTCTCGCCCACCTCTCCCAAGTGCATGCACCTCCCACCCTCCCTGGCAACGCTTTGAGCCTGATACGACCACAGTTTAGATAAGCATTCTTCCACAATGAGAAGCCAGAAGTGTTTTTTTCCCCCTTCTTCTAAAACAAAGCTCAAGAAATGCCTTTGGTTTCTGGGTTCTGATGGCAGCTGTGAGTTTGTTTTCAATTTAAGGTTATCCCAGGAACACACAGGTTTCTCTCCAAAAATAGGCAGCACAGAAAGTGGATGGGGAGGAAAAAGAGCGCTGGAAGGGGGAAAGAAGAAGAAGAAAAGGAGGGAAAGAAGTAGGGAGGGGAGTTTGGTTAATGAGCACCAGATGCCTTACCTTCAGTGGTAGCCACATTCTTCGGAGCTTTAGTTGGTGTGTGATCTGTGCTCGAACTTATGTCAGAGGAGATGCTTGAGCTCCCTTTACCTGCAGGGAAGAAAAACAAAAGTGCTTGGACATAAAATATCAAAGTTAAGATAATAAACTGCCCTTTTAATTAAATTTGTAGTAATTTGAAGCAATTTTGTAGCCCGCAATCCCCCGAAACTTTGATTTTCAGTTTAATACCTGAAGAATGTTTGCTAAAGATAAGGTGGACTCACACTTTGATGATGTATATTATACAGTAAGGAGGCACGGAGTGTAGGGAAATATAAATCTCATCAATCTAGGCTTTTATGACTTTTATGTTCCTCGGTTTTGGAGGAATGGTTAGCCTTGGCAGATGCACAAAGTATCTGCTGGTTCGTCTGAGTTAGTATCCATTTTTGACATTTGGAAAAAGAATAAAGTCTTCTAAAATCTCCCCCCTTCAGCCCTTACTTCCACACAGGACGAGTGACAAAACACAGAAAGAGATTAATGAATGGTATCATCTGCAGCGAGTCAACACTGTCTCACAAACACCACACCAAAGTGATTTCTACATTTTCGTTCTAGGATTTCAACTTTGAATTTCTACACAGTCGACTCGTCTATGAGTGCTAAAGTGAAAAAAAGTATATCCTTTTGCATGACTGCCTCTGTTCCCAAAGTACGATAGGCTTCACTGCCATGGTGACTACAGGCTGCCTGTGGAGAAGTTGTTTATGGCGTTTCATTCCTCTGTCAGATCATAAATGCAGCTTTGTGGCTTTCCTGAGAGTAACTATGCGCCTTTCGCCCAGCACGACAGGCTAAGGAGGTGTTCCCAAACAGTCACGCCCACATGCATATCAAGCGCAGTAACCTAAACAGACAAGACAGTTCCCGAAATATGAAGAAACTCTCAGAAACTTGGGACGGAAGAAAAAAAAAAAAAAGCAACCTGTCTACATAATGAGCCCAACTTAAAAAAAACAACAAAAGATCGCACAGCTACTTATAAAATAATACAAAACCAATGCAGCACATATGGTATGAACATGAATGACACTTTGCGGTGACATCACTGAGCTGACACATCTGTTAAAGCTCCCCCCAGTCCACAGAAATGAGTCAGATATTCATGAAGAGCTTGCAGATGTTAATGTCAGACCACTTTTCCCAGCAGAGCATAAAAGGCTGAGTTAACGCAAGCAAATACATTTTGATATTTAGCCGGTTACACAATTCTTTAGCGAGCGAGGAACTCGTGGCTGCAGGGGCTGTTTGGTTGGCATGTGGGTCGGTCTCTGCAAGGCAATAACTGTTTTCTATCTTTCATTGAAAAACAAGTTTCAGAAAAGCTCCTGCTTCCTGTCTTATGCTTATATAATGTGCTGGTTGATAGTTGCTACATAGTTGCGACCAGAGTGTAATTAATTGTGGAATCACACTTGAAAACAGATGTGGACTAATGGACTGCAGGATTCTAAAGTTTGGGTTAAGACAATGGTCTTAGATACTATCAAGCGATAACAATGCAATACTTTGAGTCTATAACAAGTTTAGACCTTAATTTTACGTTACTCTCCTGACATTGTTGGATCCAAGGTCGACAGAAGGAAAAAACACAGCAAAACCAGAAATATTGTCTTTTTTTTTCTTTTTTTTTTATTCTGTGCCTACATTACCCAAAACAGAACTCTATTACTACTATTAGTAATTTGCTAATCTCCCACCACTTTGTAGCTGACAGCTGGTTGCTAATTGGCATTCCAGAGTCTGGCTGTGTAGATATCACCATCATATGTGAGTCAGTTGTATTCATTTGTTCGTTTCAGCTGTTAGACTCAGAGATGTACACACCACACTTTGCTCTGCCATTGCTACAAATCACCCGATTTTATTGATACTCCACATTCACTGGTTGCCACATCCACTGCTTGTCTGCCCTCTGCTTTCAGCCCAACTTCAGCATCACTTGAGGCAGCCTATCAGATTTTGTGCAGCCCACCCCTGATGCACTTAAAGACTTCAGATACCTGTTTGACAGACTGTTATGGAGAATTCCTCTGGAAACTGATTTATCTACTGGCTGATCAG
This sequence comes from Oreochromis aureus, assembly GCF_013358895.1. Taxonomy (NCBI): domain Eukaryota; kingdom Metazoa; phylum Chordata; class Actinopteri; order Cichliformes; family Cichlidae; genus Oreochromis; species Oreochromis aureus. The sequence goes on from NC_052950.1 coordinate 23,996,179, forward strand.
TCGATATTAAGTATTTGCCAATATATTGGGCCTGGCATTTATAAATGAAGATTACAAAAGTAAAGATGAGCCAAGAGAAACACCCTTGACACATGCTATGTGTGCTAACATTGCACAGTTTGTCCACCAGAGGGCACTCTGCAACTTCCCTGTTGGCAACGCACATATTTTAACACCCTTAATCCATAAACCATCTGATCTTAGCAAAGTCAGGCAGATGGTAAACAAGTATCTAAAAAAACTACATAAAAAAGGTTAGGAAATATGCTAATGTTTCGTAAAAGAAAATACTGTAATATCAAATATTTAAATCAACAGATAGCACGAAAACAGGTGAAAAATATCTGGAGCCCAGTGTCTTTTCTTCCAGAAATTTACACTTTCTTTGGTAAAACCTACAGAAACATGTGCAACAAGTTTTTTTAATATCATGGTGGAAAAGCAGCCATTTATAAACTGGGGATGCAACGGGTTTTTTTTAGCTGTCCAACAAATGATACATCAGTTATTATTCTGGTATATTCTGGTATCAGGTATAATCTTAATTTTTAATTCTGCATTGGATCTATACAGACATATCCTACGCAAGTGGGTGACATCACAGCCAGGATGCATGGTGTTCCTCTGCATCTGCATCCTCTCATCCCTAAAACGTTGAGCTGGTGGTGGAGACTCTCTCTTCCAGTTGATCGGCAGAAGCTGGCAATGCATAGGAGGAAACAGCACTACTGAACGGGCCTTGAGGCAACATCTATTTACATTTCTAGGGAGTTGCATGTCAGGTTATGGCATAAGTTAGAGCGTAGGGTTTCAGAAGGGTTTGCGGTTATAACTCCCCTACAGTGTAGATTTAATGCAGAACCATAAATCTACTGTTAAAGGGGAATTCTACTGATTTTACACATCAGTGTTTGTATTACTGGTATATGTATGTTCTGTGAAGGCTAATAAATTTTCTGAAATGATGGTCTTGAGTTTGAAAATTAAATAAATAGATAAATCAGTAGAGTATGGGACTAAGAAGGAAGTATGCACCGTAGGTAAGGCTTGTTCGTTTTGAGCCTGTCAAAGACTTTAAGATTACTTTTTATGTTGAAGACTTTAAATCTTTATCAACAAAAAGCACAGTTTTTTTTAACTGTTGGGTTTATTTTGTGCCAGATGCTAACTACACAGTATGGTGTTCTTCAGTCTGGGTATTTTCTGACTGCTGCACAGCTCAAGGACAACTCAACTTCAGCTCTTGAGTACAGGCCTTGAGCTTGTGATAGAATCTGTTCATGTACCTTAACAGACTAAATTCCTAGGTGGAGTTGCTCCACGTGTTATTTTTAACATCATGAGTTCCAACCTTTTCTCTGCAGCTATTGACTTAGGAAGAGAGCTCCTTGGAATGTTATTTATACAAACATTTCTGCTCTGAGGTAGAAATAATGTGTTTGGTAAAGTCGGACCACAATTTTTTTCTGAACAAGTAATGCTGAAGATCAGACCTCACATGAGGCCCGCACGGCAGAGATAGGTTGTAACACAAAGTTTTTATTTTTGATGATAACACACAAAAGGCGGGATAAATTCCTGCATCATTAATGCCACATGTTGGAGATTTTTCAGCATTTTTCTATGAGAGTGAACAGATTCTGATTCTGATTGTGGTAACGTCATGAAAAACAAGGTCTAATGTTATCTTTTAGACGGTTTGAGCTGCATTCCTGTAAGCTGAAACAGCTTTCTGTACTTGTCTGCCCGTTAAGTGTGATGTACTCTAAGTGCTTTTTAATCTATGCGATGCAACATTTTTCTTGTCTCGTCAGTCATTGATATTAATATGTAGCTATTTTATTTTGTCAAGCCTAAAGACTTGTGCAAGAAAAAAAAACTAGCATTATGTCTACTTGTCCTCTGTGAACCCCAGTTTCTGAGGCTCCGCCCAAACACAGCATTTTACAGCATCTGCAGTAAAGTTAACTGTAATTGAAATAAAAACTGAAGTGAAGCAAAAATAAATCAGTGAACTTGAGATGTACAGTCTCAATGAGAATCCGTTTAAGAAAAGGCTATTCACAGTAGAGTATTGGTGTTCTTGTGAACATTTGATTTTACACAAAAAATAACGTGAACTTGACCAGCATGTATGAAAGGGCCTCCAAATCAAACAGCACCAGGCTGTGGGTCGTGGACTGCAATCTCTGATACTGGCTCTTATCGAGATAAGCTAGACTTAAGTGCCCACATCTATGAGAACCACCTCCACTAAATCTGAATAGATTTTATCTTCAAAAACAAACTATAAGGCTACAAAAACCTGCTAAATCAGACTCGTTATGTAATGTTGAGATCCTGTTAAACTGACTTTCTTTCACTTACATGCTTTTAACTGGAGGCAAACACACAATAAGGCTGAGATGAGTTAATTTCCTTAAGAATAAGAAAAGAAAAACACGAATTTTGCTCAAACTTGACTCTTCTAACACAGAAGGCCGCTTTTCAAAGGGATTAAAAACGACCGCCGCCAGATGTCACTCTTATCTTTTATGAATAAATGTGACACATCTCTAAAACCAATATAAAGCGGACAAATACAAGGCAAAAGTAGCCACCAGCTTGAACTGCACACACCCCAAACATCTCGAAGGCATGCGGAGTAAATTAAAGTGTGCATAAAAACAGAAAACGCACAAAGGAGATTAAATATAGTGCACAACTCCGAGGAGATGGTGCTAGTTTTAAGCTAGCTAACTGATGTCTAGGGACAAGCTCGAGGAAGCTACAGACCCAAGAAACTGCATTATTTTCTATTTTTAGATGGCAGGCACACAAAAGAAAAAAAGCCACAGACAACGATGATATCACAGCCCCCTTTTTTACTCACTAAAAAGGGAGTTTTTCATATATACGTGCATAAAAAAGAGCGAGTTTTAAAGTGGCATTCACATAAATGTGTCTAAAAGTAATTTTTGAAGCACTTACCCTCGCTCCCATACTGTTTTCCATTGTTCGCACCCATTTTAAAGAATACATAATCTACGAGCACAAACTCGGGTCATCAAGTTAAATTCCAGAGTAGGCTAAAATGCATTCTTTCCATCAAGATAGCAGGCTATACAGTCAAGAGTTTCGTGTAGGGCCGTTAGCTCTGGCTCCAAATAGTTAATCCAGATGTTGAGCAGAGGACGTCTGAGCATTACGCAAACCTAGAATCCCAGACTTGCTTCCAGCGGTGCAGACCTTCTATATCTGAACATCCACAGGCTCAGAACGGTGAAAAAAAAAAAGGACAAAAAAAATCCCGATTGGAGAAAACTTTCTGAAGCGCCCTAAATGGTAAGCAGCTGTTTATCAGACTGAGTGCGGGCAATCACAGCGGCCACACAACTTTCTGAGGACGCGCAGCTCCCCTCCAACTGGATTTGGATTTAAAGAGACCGCAGGCCGGGGAGGGAGATGTGGAGGTTTAAAAAATAAAAAATAAAAAAAAATAAAAGAATTTTAAAAAATAAAAGCGTACAACAGGACAAAACTGCGCTTTAGAAATACTTAAGTACAGTATTTCTACCTATTTGCAACTTAGCTCGCTCATTTTAAAAACTTTTATTCGTGCACACTTGGAGTTTGCCAGCTGTACACGAAGAAGACAGAAAAGAATCACAGTCCAAAGAATCCGCTCCTCATTACTACCAGGTGCGACTTCAACAGATTTCTGCCCGTCCAGTTAGAAGTGAGGACACATAATCGCTGATATATTCGGAGAACAGAAGCCGACTGAAAAAAGAGAGCGGTTTAGCCACATGTTACAATGTTTCTATGAATAGCAGCCATACAGGTCATTGGATATGCAGAAGTACAGACACGGGACAAAACCAGTTGTCTGCTGTTGACAGTTGACTTCGTATTCTTAATACATGTTAAATTCCTTTCTAAATGCAGGTCTTCAGGATTTAGTCGAATATTGCACCAGTGAGTTTTGTCTCAAACATTTCTTTTGGAATGTGAAAAAAAGCTCAACTTCCTCCCTTTGTTAGATAGCAAATATTTCTAATTCTTTACAGACTACTCACATTTGTGCTATATTGGTAACCATGTTGGCTTCCGCACAGAAAAAGCACTACTGTGCTCAGCAGCAATCAAGAGATTTCTTACTGCCGAGTTTCCATTCCACAGCGGTCTTCCACTCCTACATTTTCACACCAAATGTCACTCTTATCGTACAAAACCTAATTTACATCAAAGAAAAAAAAAAGCAAAAAATAAATTGTGGTTTAGAGAGAATGCATTTGAGAGCTGAATCATATGCTACACCAAAGCTATTTCTTTCTTTCTTTTTTAAATGTGTGGAGTCTTACAAAACATCAAGAGAGCATTATGTACTTTAACAATGTTTGATTGGCTCACATGGTACCAATCAACTGGGCTCTTGGCTGTCTGAGGTCAGATGTCAGACCTCAAACCTTTACAGCCAGTAATCTCTGCCACGCTGGAATGCATAGTAAGTGACATTTAAGCATCCTGCAGGAGATGGATGCGATTATGCACTCTGAATTACACAAACACAGCCTTCTGCAGTTACACATTAGCATCTCTAACTGATAACAGAAAACAAATACCAGTTATTATGGTCCACATTTATGGCTGATTTAACCCATGAGAGTTTTCATAACGGCTATGGATGATATACACGTTTAGATCAGCTGTGCCTGTTGCCCACCCTGTGTTGAAACGTGTCTACAAGGGGAGGTGGGTAAGAGGAGGCAGAGGGACTTTGATTTATTTCAAGAATAGATTCAGATTTGGCTACAGTCATGGCAGAACGTGCTGAATCAGAAACACTGAAGCCATCATTTGGCATAGCTGCACTTTGGGAGAAAGTGGCCGAAGCTCTGCTGGTGTCGGCCACAGCTGTACTCGAGGGAGCTGAATGGTCATTTTCAGCCTCTGTGGTGGCCGAGCAGCTGGAAGAAAGTGGGGCAGAGGTGATGTCCTCAAGCTTGTTGTACAGCATTCTCATTGTCTCAGGAATGGACATACAGCTGAGTGGGGGAAAAAAAAAATATCAACTGAAAGTTCCTAGAAGGAGTGGAGCTAAAATTCAGTATGGCAACAAGACAAATTACCTCATCTTGTAATCCAGTTATTGAAACAGTCTGCTACCAAAAATCTATATTCTTAATAAAACATGCAGGAACTTTAAACAGAAAGCAAATCAGAGGTAAATAAATGTGCAAGGTCATAATATGTTAGTAGAGACGTCAGTGGGACGCAGGCGCTGTAAAGGTTAAATGCAGCAGCTCGGTGGGAGAATGTAAACGCAGAGGAACCGGGAGAATTATATGATGAAGACACATACTGAAGATTGTGTTGCAGCCATAGATTATTCGCTAACAGCAAGGAAGCTGCTGGTATGTTAGCCAAGCGTTATATGTTGGACACACAGTTTAACTGTTTAACCCCTTAATTAAGAGCATCTTTTTTGTTGGCGTGTGCAGCATGTTTGTAAATGCAGGATGAGTACTAGTGGTTGAGAAACAGCTACTGTAATGTCCACCATGTACTGATTATTTAATCATGTGTTCATATTTGTTATGCTAGTTAAAGCTGTAAAGTTTAGACGCTGTTTAGCTAGGTGATGAATCAGCATTATGAACTACATTCAGTTACACTTCACAGGCATTCTGCTGCACACACAGATCTTCATAATGCAGAATTTCTGTACATTGTTACACACACACACACACACACACACACACACACACACACGAGTACTTAAAAAGTAAATAATAATCACATTGACACTAACATTTGCATGCAAGCATGGTTCTTAAAGACAGAAAACATACCTTGTGATGACAGAGGAGAGGTATTCATTAACGGAAGGATCACGTGCGTTTGCTCCGAATAAGCTGCAGGTAATCTGGTGAGGTTTCAGTACATTCACCAGCACTGTGGGTACAAATCAGTTTAAATTATACACCACATCCCATGAACTTGTTCATTTTCCCAAACTGATATTACAACCAGGTATTTTACTTGATTTACCCATCTATCACCATGTTTATAGCCTAAAACGAACCCTGCAGGAAATATGATGACGTTCAAGAAACCAGGCCGAGATTATTTGTACTTTGTGGCATGACACTTTGTCCTGCTGGAAGGAGTCATCAGGAGCTGGGTACACTGGTGGACATTGCTAGCAGCAACACTGAAGAAGGCTGTGGCATTTAAATGATTCTGGAGACCACAGTGTGTCAAGAAAATCTCCTTCACTACTCCACTAACACCCCCACCATCCTGAAACTGGAAGACAGAGCCATGCTTTCAAGTTGTTATTTTCTAACCCTACCATCTGAATGTCACAGAAGAAATAGACCAGGCAAACTTCCATTGTCCAAATTTGATGAGACTGTGCGACTTTAGTTTCCCATTCATAGCTGACAGGAGCAGCACCCGATGCGTCATCTGCTACTGTAGCCCACCTGCTTCAAGGTTCAAGGTGTTTCACATTCAGAGATGCTCTTCTGCATACTTTGGTTGCAACAAGTGGCTATTTGAGCTACTGTTGCTTTCCTATCAGTTCAAAGCACTCTGGCTATTCTCCTCTGACCTCAACAAGGTTTTCACCCAGAGAACTTCCACTCACTGCATAGCCTTTTCCCAGACCATTCTCTGTAAACCTTGAAGATTTTGCACCCTGACACCAGGACAAATTTCCTCATTTGAGTACAAACTTGGCCATAAACATGATTCTGATTGTAGTGATGTCGGAAACTCCCAGTAGATCAGCAGTTTCTATTCAGACCAGCCCATTTGGTACTAACCATGCCAAATGAAAAGTCACTTAAACTATATTTCTTCCCCATTCTGATGCTCAGTTTGAGCTTCAGCAGGTTATCTTGACCATGTCTTTATATCTATATGCATTTGATTACTGTAATATATATATAAAAAAAACCAAACAAAAAAAAACAAAACACCCAGCACGCCTCTGCGGGCGGTTTATCCTTCAAGCTCGGGTCCTCTACCAGAGGCCTGGGAGCTTGAGGGTCCTGCGCAGTATCTTAGCTGTTCCCATATATATATATATATATATATATATATATATATATAGCTAAGATCCTGTGGGACTTCCAGATACAGACGGACAAAATGGTGGTGGCTAACCAACCGGACATAGTGGTGGTAGACAAACAGAAGAAGACGGCCGTAGTGATCGATGTAGCGGTTCCGAATGACAGCAATATCAGGAAGAAGGAACACGAGAAGCTGGAAAAATACCAAGGGCTCAGAGAAGAGCTCGAGAGGATGTGGAGGGTGGAGGGTGAAGGTAACAGTGGTCCCCGTGGTAATCAGAGCACTAGGTGCAGTGACTCCCAAGCTAGGCGAGTGGCTCCAGCAGATCCCGGGAACAACATCGGAGATCTCTGTCCAGAAGAGCGCAGTCCTGGGAACAGCTAAGATACTGCGCAGGACCCTCAAGCTCCCAGGCCTCTGGTAGAGGACCCGAGCTTGAAGGATAAAACCGCCCGCAGGGGCGTGCTGGGTGTAATAAAAAGGATAAACTGTTAAAACAGCTGATTTTTTTTTTCCAAATTTGAAATTAACTTAATGCTCACAAACACCCAGGGAGTCAGCGTCAGGTGGCTGGAAGGTCACGGAAAAGCTGCTGTCAGACTCTGGAAGGACTTCGAAATGCAGGCCACAAACTGAACCTGGTAAGATGCATAAATGAAGCTTTACACATTTTAAGCACAATGTTTGCTGCCCACTTTACACCATCTCTGTGTCGACCGATTTTGTAATGTAAAAACACTTGTACCTGGACTGGCACAGTGAAATGTGAAACAGCTCCTCAGCAAGGTGTTAATGGTACACTGGTGGCGCAGCAGCTCCAGCAGGGCTGGGACATGACCAGGGTGGGTGAAGGGAACACTGTCCACCACAGCCCCCCTGTGGGCAGGCACATCCCATGCAGCTCCAGGGAAAATATAACTATGCATCACACCACCAGGAAGAGGCTAGATGGATAAGCATTGATCGTTTTTTTTAAATGCATACATTACATATTAAATACCAACCCCTCTTTTACCTTTTCCAGTTCTAATAAATAGTATCCTCATACCACTGTAAAAATCATCTTGCTTTCGCATGTCATCTCCCAGGAGCTGTTTGCGCTTAATGAATCTCTCATGAGAAGTGTGGGTAAGGGTGCCCACTGCAGGTCAACATCTGCTACAGTCACATCTAGGAAATAATCGGAGACAGAGCAGCAGTAATGAGCCGGCTTTTTGTTTCATGTACATTTCATACAATAGTCATGAAAGCCTCCCTGACCTGTAATTTGGCTGAGCTTCTTTACAAAAGACGGCATCATGGGCATAGCTGGCTGCAGTTTAAGCAGGAAACAGGCAGGCAGCATTTCATTTGGCACCTCATTCAGCGGAACAAACACAGGATAACTGCTCCAGGACACAATTGTACTCCATTAACACCAACGCTAGTGATAGTCAGACTCACTCATAAATGGAAAATTAAATGTGTCCCGCTGGGTGAGAGATTAAAAATCAGAAAGCATGCCGATACCCCTGAGGATCCAGCTGTGGAGGCTGAGGGACCACAGATGCCATCTGAAGCTTGTGGGTCATGTTGCTGACAACTACAGTAACCTGGGCGGCTTGAACAACTGGATTCAAGTCTGTCATTTGAAGAAAATCTATAACTTTTAACACCTCAGAAGACACCTGTATTGAATGAACTGAATGAAAGAGAATGTAATTTATCACATTTTTAACTTACCTTTAAGCTTACCTGACACCAAAGTTTTCGTTCCATTGGTCGGAGAAATAAAGAACCGGATGGTGAAAGGACAATCTAGAACAGGGATGTCAAACATATGGGCCAAATTCAGCCTAGTTTCCTCTTAATTAGGCCAGACCAGTGACCCTCCCCTTTCTGTCAGTGGAAATACATTTAACTTCAATTTTAATGACATTTCTATAATAGACCGTGAAAACCTTTACATCACCTAATTGTTTATCCATTACTTTGTGTGGTGTGGTTGACTGTGGGGAAGGTGTTTATCAGAAGGAAAGTTGTAAAACTTGTGAAAATAAAGTTTTATATCTTTCACATTTTCCAAAGCCGTCCAGTGGGCCGAACTGGAGTCATTGCTGGGCCAATTCTGGGCCCCACACCTTATATTTGACACTCTTGATCTAGAATTTAATTTGAATAATTTAACCACAACTAATTCAATATACAAGTGTAACTATACCTTCTTTTCCCATGATTAAATCCCCAATCCTGCCATTGTTTATCAAGTCCATTTCAGGGTCAGAATACTTTTGTTCCCTGAAAAAAGGAAAACAAACAAACAAACAAACAAAAAAACTGCAGTTTATATGAAGAGCTACAATTACTTACTCTCCTGATTGTTTCCTATACATGTGTTTTGGTTTATGAAATTTAAATTGAAGCAGTGAACAGCAATTGATTTTGTTTTAAGCAGACAGACTTTTGGAAAGTTGTTGTTTTGTCACACACCTTGGCAAATGAGAGATTTTCCGTAAGTCTTTCCCAAGGCACTGCAGAGATGCCAACAATTTTAATTTCATTTCACTGGAAAAGAAAAAAGGAACACATGGCTAAATGATCACAAGAGCTTCAGATTTATAAAAGCTAAAGAATATTTGGCAAGCTGAGGTAGGCACTTGTCTCCAGGGATGTTGTACTGGGCAAAGAGGCCTTGTAACTTCAGGGAGAAGGCGGCAAAGTTTTTGGACCTGTGCACCCAGAAAGCAGCACAATCAGCAAATAGAGCTAAAACCATTAGTGCTGTCATTATGCTCTTAAAAAAAATTTAGTGGATAATGGCACTGCTTACTGCAAGCAAAATGTAAATTTAAAAGCAATCCATTCCCTTACCTTAGCAGCTGAAGCAGGGATTCACTGGGCTAAGAGACAGTTTTATTTTATCAGCATGATTAGCAAAAGGTGAGAAGTTCAAATGACTTGCTGGAAACAGCACAGTCCACTTACAACAGGGGATTCTCCATGGAGGACCACCTTCACCTCCTCCACTTCACCACACGGCAACAACAATACCTCAACGTAGAATAAATCAGCTGATAAATAGCATGTGGCCTCAGCAAAGTGAAAACTCATCCTTGGGAGAAAAGATTCATATGGATAATAAGGTGTTATCACAGTAGATTAATAGAAAAACAGATGAGAAAAGATATGAGTCTCTGAAGCAAAAACAAAGCCACAGAGGTCAGCTTTATACCCTTGTTGTTTTGCGATAATCTCCAGGCGGAGCTTTGTGGTGTTGATGGTGCACACTGAAACATAATGAGATTCATTTTACTTGTGTAAAGTAAAAATACTTTACAAAAAATACATTTTACTCACATACCGTTTGATTCTTCCTGGAGTTTTTCCAGGGATCTTTCCAGTGGCTCACGGGAGCTGGATTCATCTCTGGATTTCTCCTATTATAGGAACAAAGGCGAGAGACAAAGAAAACAACAATGGACTGTTTGTATGGCAAAAGCAAAGTCTTGTGCAAACAGCCTTTGGTCCTGTCTGCCCATCTCACCATGCAACACAAACTGCATGACACCATCTCAAGGAAAACACTGACATTTGCATGCTTTTCATACTGGGATGTGTGTTTTTAATAAAACAAACGTTTTGGAACTAGGCGTTTGAAATTATATTGTACTTAATTTTTTTTTGAAGAAGAACCCCACTTGTTCACAAGTTCTCTTTAAGATCACTGCTGGAAGAGAAATGGATAACTAGCCCCAGATGCCTTATCCCTTTGGACCACACATCACTTCAGACCACCAAGTAATCAAATTTCTTCAGCACACTCCAGAGACTGACCACTGCCAAGCTCCACTCCACATTAATCCAAAAGTATTATCTACCCCGCTGCTCCACCCATGACAAATCTAAAGAAAACTAACCAACCCTCTCTTCTCACAGAGGCCCAGCATACATATAGAACAATAATAATAGTGACTGCATAGAGTACAGCCCTTTTGCCTCATGTCAGTGCTTAAACCCTCAAACCTCTAACCAAATAATATACATGTACAAGAGGGACATCCTCTATTTAAAAATTGATAAATAGTGCAAAGGAAAATTATCTAAGCCAGCAGTAGTGCATGTCTGGCCAAAAAGGATGGTGTTAAATAGTGGAATCAAAGCCAATGCCATAAAGATAACCAACAACCCACAGTCAAACTACTTTGTTTTGATTTGAAGGCTTTACTCCATACACTGTGCCATGTGCTTGATAAGTAAATCCAAGTAGCTTAAGTGATACCAGTCAATGCAAAAAAAAGAAAAAGGAAAAAAAAGACTACTGATCAAAAAACAAAGCCGTGTGTGTTCCAGGATGAATGATCTCATTCTGAGTGCATAGCCACACCAGTTCACACCACATTATCATATTAGCAGAGCCATGCACTAACCAGCCAAATAACGCAACGCACTAACCCCTTTAAACCCCAAACAAAACAAAGGAGGGGGTCTTAGTTTAAATTAGAAATAAAAATGAGTAATCTCTTTTGCGTAAAACAAGATTTAAAAAAAAAAAAAAAAAACTAACCAAATAACTACAATGATTCAAATAGACCATTTGAGTAGAGGCATTTTCATTTTTATTTAGTGAAGTCTGCCTCACCATACACCTTCGGACAAGCTGAAAAGTGTCAGCCCAAGTCTTCTCTGCAAACTTCAAACGCAGGTCAGGAATTATGAGCCTGTTCATCATCACTAAAGCGTCGAAAAACGGGAGATTAATGGAAAAAAAAATTAAATTAAACTTGCTCCCCATTTTAATGTTTTATTTACATTTGCGCATTTTTTAACTTAAATTATGTGTTTATTTAGTGAAAACACTATATTCAAACCGACATACCTGGCATGTGGAGGTCTATTCACTCTTCTCCTTTTGAACAAACCTGCCACTATTTATGCGGATTAGCCAGTTAATCAGTTATGTCTACCTTTCATCCGCTGCTCCTAATCTGCATTGTACTGTATGCTCAACTGCGAGGGTAATTATCTGATATGTCCATACCCGGGGCTATATTTTTTTTTTCTTTTGTCTGAAAGAAAATATTACACTCATACACTAAAGTCAAAGTGAGACGCTGTCTGCTTCTCCCAGGCAGGCGGGCGTTGCCAGTCGGAGCCAAGCCCACAGGACGTGCAGTCAGTCTGCTGCTAACAGCTACCAGCCGGGTCTCTGGAGTTAGCCAGAAAGCTAGCCATGAGCTAACAAGTAGCTAGCTGAGTCGTTTCGTTTCGCCACCTTAAATTCCGCCTCATCGGACCTTTTGCCAAGGTGAGTGCTGTTTATTTTAGGATTTGTGTTAATACAAGACATGGCACTGTTGCAACGGACCCTGCTTGTCTTTCAGTTTTATTAGCGTCGCATCATGTAGTTATGATTAGCTTCTCGCTAGCCGTTTTTTTCCCCTTTACCCCCCCCTTCTGTGTGTCCACCCTCGTCCTCGATAACGAGGAAGCTACTGAGTTTGGAAGCAACGAGCGAACATCTGTTGCAGAATATCCGCTTTTAGAGACGTGTGTTCCAGATGTTATCTTCATCCTGAAATGTTACTTTGATGTCAGGTGGCATTTACCTGCCCGGTGGCATAGTTAGCTTGCTAGCCACATTGCCCAGCAGTCAACCAGCTAAGTTGCTAATAAGTTAACGTTGTTGTTAGGGACGTGTACGCTGACATTTGGTGTGCTAGTTTATCTTTTATTGTAATAGTTGGTTAAATAGTTGATTTCTAAGTTCATGTTATGTATAGTTTATTTTTTGTATTCTTGGTGTGGCGTCTTGTTTGTTTTTTATTTGCTAAATAATGACTCACTGACTAATTTGTCAAACTGGTGTATTGACTTTCCACCCACATTTGTGCTGATGATTGTAAACTGAAGGCATAGTATTGTCTCTACATCTATAGTGTCTCCCTTTCTTTACATAATGTGGGTTGGGTTTGTTTAGAAGTTGTTAAACGCCTCTCCAAGACCAAAACGACTGACCCGTTAATAATTCCCTTTTCACTTTCACTCAAAACAACTTGCTAAGAGATGTTTGCAGCTTTAAATGATCAAAGTAAAGCAACATTCCTTCAATTCTTTATAGTACTATTGACTTGCAGTAAATAAACCTCTTATGTTAATTTGTGTAGTGACGAATTGGCTGCAAGCCCAATACTTATCACTGACCCCCCCCCCCACCCACAAAAAAAAATGGTTTGTGTTGGCCTTTAGGAAAGGGCTTGAGCACACATTTCTGGACAGTATGTGTTTTCCATAGTGTTCTTGGACAGTCCAGTATGGAAAAGAGGCCACTCAATGGCTTTAGCATGTGTCACATTTTATCCACTGTTGTCAAAGACATATGAAGTACTGCCAGCTTTTCAAAACTTGTATCCCTTTTCTTAGAGCAGGTACACATGAAACTCTTCTGTTAGTGGAATTTGTGTGCTTTATTTGTAGTTAACTTTGCCTTTTCTGTGTCACTGACAAGCAGTAATAATCCTCAGGCTCCAAAGTGTATTGGTAGTGAAACTTGGCTGCCAAAAGTACTGCACCCACAAGGCACCTTTCTGAATTAGTATTTTAGCAACACGCAGAAGAGGTTTAAGATTATAAAAAAGGTACCCTTTTGCTAACTTGTAGATTGGCCAGTGCATCTGTGATGTCAGGGTCATGTTTTGACCAGTTTGTTTGGTATAACCTTAACAACTGTTTTTTCAAAGGAATTAAAGAGTTTGTTTCTTGGGAGAATTTAGGAATCCCCTTGCTGGACTAGGCCTAAAACTGACTATGGCAACACAGAGGGAAAAATTAATAACTAAAAACTATTAGTAAATGTCTTTGCTTGGATGAGCAAATTATTTCGTGTCTCTTGTATGAGGAAATTATGCCAGGGGTAATTTTTCTACCAGTAGTAACTTGCACTTACTTTCTCCCTCTACTCTTTCACAACTAACCAAGATGTAAAAACAAAATCTACAGCTGGAAATTAAAGCCAGGTTTACAATTTCTGTAATCTGTCTTCTGTTAGTTCTGAATTCTTATGGCCAGAAATGTTAACAGGTCAAGTGGTATTGCGGTCGCGTTTGTAAAGAGAAAAGTAATACTGCTTAAGGCAGTAAGGGATACGTGCTATTTGCACAGGCAAATGGCTTCAGAGCAGAATTTATAATGAAAATAAATTTGCATTTCTAATGCGTCAGTCTTGTGTCATGACAATGTTTCCTGTATTCTTGTTAAGCTACAGAGAATCTTTCTTTTGTACGAGGTCTCAAGTCTAATTGTAGTTTCTGCTGTTTAAGCCTTTTATTGGTTTGGGATTTATTGCCATGATGACTGTGCAATCAAAATGCAGAAATGGAACCTGGAGGCACTGGAAAATATGATGCAACATCTTTCTCTTTTTTTCTTTTCGTTTTTAAATTCTCCGCAGGAACTATCATTCAGCCCTTTGTTGGACCTGCAGTCTTTGGATCTGATTTTTGCAGTCCTCACATTTCACCATCCCTTCCCGCCGGCTTGCACTTTCTCCCTTTGATACTTGCATCTCTCGGTACACAGAGCCATGGCAGCTGCAAAGCCAAAAGGGCAGAACTCTCTAGCCCTTCACAAAGTGATAATGGTTGGCAGTGGAGGAGTGGGTAAATCAGCTCTTACACTCCAGTTCATGTATGATGAGGTGAGCTTCTCACATCTCAGTACTCAACTGAAATTCCAGTTTTGAGGTTTTTAAAAAAAAAAAAAAAAAAACTCTGGCATAATGGATCTCTTTCTGTTTTCTAGTTTGTTGAAGACTACGAGCCCACAAAAGCAGACAGTTACAGGAAGAAAGTGGTGCTGGATGGAGAGGAGGTGCAAATTGACATCCTTGACACAGCCGGGCAAGAGGACTATGCAGCCATCCGGGATAACTACTTCCGAAGTGGCGAGGGTTTCCTCTGCGTATTTTCCATCACAGAGCTGGAGTCTTTTGCAGCAACAGTAGACTTCAGGTGCAGCCACTTAGATCCTTGTAATGAAGCACTTACCGATCCATTAGGATGTAATTAAGCTATTCTTCCTCCCCTTGCTTTTTTGATACATCATCACAACTAAAGGTTTTTCTTCCATCAGGTTGACTTGACTCATATGAGTAAGGATTTTGTGCATTTACCAAGCAGCGCTCTGTTTATTTACATAATTCACGGCTGAATGAGATTTCCTGTTTTTTTTTTTTTTGTTGTTTTTTGTTTTTTTTGTTTTTTTTTGCAGAGAGCAGATTCTGCGAGTGAAGGAGGATGAGAATGTGCCCTTTCTCCTGGTTGGTAATAAGTCAGACTTGGACGACCGACGGCAGGTTAGCGCAGATGAGGCAAAGGCACGTGCAGAGCAGTGGGGCGTGTGCTACGTGGAGACGTCGGCCAAAACTCGTGCCAATGTTGACAAGGTTTGTTTAACTTGCTGAACATAATAATTCCTGGGCAAAATGAGTTGACTATGCTGACACCAAGCAAAACAGACACATAAACACAGAAATGTGAACACTTGTGTTTTTTATGTTCTCCTGTTAACAGGTTTTTTTCGACCTAATGAGAGAGATCCGGGCAAGAAAAATGGAGGACAGCAAAGAGAAAAACGGGAAGAAGAAAAGTAAAAGTTTGGCCAAGAGAATTAGAGAGAGATGCTGTATTTTATAGTCGTTAGAGGGAGCAGGCTCGCTGCTTATGTACATACGCATTTCTCAGACTTTTGCTTTTTTTAAAATTTTTAATTTAATTTAATTTTTTGTGCCCATACCTGACCATGATCTTCTGTTCCTGGTTAACTGGACATCTGACCATGTGTCAGGAAGTAGTAAGGTGGCACTTCATACACCATTTATAGCTCTAACGTTTTTATGTGCTGACACTCCAAATAATTTATGTACTCTCTCTCTCTCTCTCACTCTGACCGCATTACAGAGTGTAATAATTCAGTGGTGTTTTTAATTTAGACCTAAGCTTGACAAAAGGCTAAGTCCTGAAATGTTCCAAAACGTTTCATTGTAAAGTCTGACACGTGTGTGTGTGTGTGTAACACACATACACATATTAAGAGAGCTGTGCAGTGCAAGTTGAAAAAAAGATTTAAATGAAAGTCTAAGCGCCAAGGTTTAAACAGGGAAGATGTAACTGGAGCTCAGTACTGGAAAGCCCCAATCCCTTTTAATTAATCCACCATCTTTGGTAGAAAGTGTTAGTTAACAGACTCAGCAGTGTAGTGTCAACCCAGAGTTCATCAAGAGCCACAGAGGAGATGAACATTGCACTGAGCATGTGAATCATTTCAATTAGAAGACAGTTCCATTATCAAAGCCTGAGACAAAATTTGATGCCATTCCTATTTGTCGTTTTACACCTCAGTTTTACTACATTGTACAGTTATGTATACTTATTTTTAGTCGTGACGTCAAACATTTCCCTTCTTCTTCTTCTCCTCTATCATATCACCCAGTGTAAGATAAGCGCACTAATGTTTCCACTAATCTCTCCCCTTACCCCAGAGACTTTGAGTCTTCTCAAATGCACAATGGACATTAATCGTTACCCTTGAATCTGTGAGGGATTTTGCAACACTTGAACTTTTTTCAATTCTAACATGTCAGAAGTTTTACCTCACTTGGCATTGCCTTTTTTTGCGATAAAGGAATCCCTGGTGCTCAGATAAAAGGTGATTCCATAACACTACATCCCTTACATGCTGACACATCTTAATTTTAAAAACAAAGAAACACATTGTAAATTGTAAAAAATGTCATTTTTCATGTATAACTTTCCCTGACATTTAATCTGCAAACTTTTATCTCCCTTTTCCTTTTGTTAAATGGAAAAATCCTTAATTGGAAAGCTGGGGTAAATTAATGAATAGATCATTTTTAAGGCATGAAATGAAAACGAGACTGCAGGCTGCATAGACGTGAGGTGATACTTGTCCAAAAAAAGTTTTAGTCGCCAAAGAAAAACGCTAGCTAGTACAAACAAGTGCCCACTTATTATTTGAAGTGAATGACAGCTTGCTGTAATGAGCATCAAAAGTAAGCACTACAGTCTTTGCAAAAGTCAAAAGGAGTGTCGGGAAGCGTCGAGATTTCGGTCTGATTCGCCTGGGGAAAGAAATGCAAGGTTATGAGGGCTTTAGTAATTCTTGTGCAGTGCGTCACTGTTGCCTCTCTGTCCATTGTGAATGTGAAACATCCCCTCATACTCATCCTGTTTGCCTGTAATCTTAGACTGCCAATGATTTGCAGAGTTTAGAGGTCGCTGGCGTTCTACTTTTCTACGTTTTGTGCAAGGCTACCCTGTGTTACAGTGCTGTAGTAACATGCCGAATGTGTTCATTTTATCTTGTAGATGGCATTTTAGAGGCAAAGGTTGAAACAGTGTATAGAAATTGGCAAATTGAGAATGCATAGACCAAAATACACTGTGAAAACTGCCCCTCGTTTCTTAATTTATGACTGAGCCTTTTTTTTTTCTTTTCTTATGAACATTATAATTTATTTTTAGTAACTTATTATTTGTTTTTAATATTTCAGTAAAGTTAAACAGCCACGTTGAGGTTGTTGCCATGTTTCTCTCTGATTCACTACCAATCGTTAACTTAATAGTAAGCTGCTCACCATTTACACTAAAAGATTGCCACAACCAATAACGTGCCCAACACTGGAGTCTATGCAAAATGTTTGCTGTAATTGCAAAGAGGAAATGTGAAACCTGGAAAGAGTTTAAAACACTGACTGGGTCTAGAAACTATTGAGTAGTAGAAGCACTTGAGCTGGAGCGCCATTTAGAGATCTGACTGCAGTTTGGAAAAAAGTGTGTCATCCAACAGCTATGAAGCTTTCTTTTGTCTGTTTGTTTGTCTTTTTAATGTGCGTTTATCATGCAACTCATGTTTACAGCAAAGCACATAGTAGGAGGAGTTGGACTTTAAAACAGTAACGTGAGATGGCATCAAACTGATTGGTAAGCAGTTTAGTCTAATATATGTCCTAAGGGCTAAACTCCAGTACACCACATAATGATTGAAACGCCCTGAAAGTTAAAGTGGCACGCACAGAAACTGGAATGAGCATAAAGATCCCAGTTTATTATTACTCTCCTTCTTTAGCTTGAGATTATTACATTAACCGCATTGTGTCTTCATTGTTGAGGATTACAGAAGCTGCCCTACATAAAGTGACTACCGTAATGCTTGCTTACTATAACACTGGCTAAACAAAGTCTTTCTTGTTTCAGTTTGTTGTGGGTTTTTGTTTATTCAAGCAGACATCATTCATAATCATTCTACTGCTGTTACTTTGTTTCCACATATTAATTTAATAGACTTGATAGCCCGAAAAATTTCAGTGAAATACTAAAACAGATGTTTGTGTGAACGCTATGAGCAAACTGTCCTACTGGGTATTCAGATAACTTGTTTTGCCTTTTCTATACCCTTGGAGTAAAAAAAGAAATATATAGGTATCTATGTAATTGATTGGATGGTTGTATGTATGCCATCAGTTAAATGTTTCCTTCATGTTTCCTTATTTTTAACATAACCACTAATGTAGCCTATCTGTTTGTGAATACAAGAGGTGACGCTTACATTTCAATTCATTTTTTTGTGAGTTTGGAAATGGCAAATAAAGTGGACATTACTAATAACACTTTGTAAATGTGTTTGTATGTTCTGTGTGATACGTTTATTGTTTTTTGCACTGAACAGGTGAACTTTGAAGTGCTGTGTTATATGTATAAACATGGATAATCTCTATCTCCTTACCCTGACCTTTCTTAGAGGAAAAGCACTATCTTAAGGTCATAAAACAAACTCTTGAAGTGTTTAGGTTCTTTCTAAGCTCCTTAGAAACTCATGAAGTCTTTCAGCAGGCCTGGATTGCCAGGAAAATGGCAAGACATGTCCATAAAAACACACCACAAAAAAAACTTTATGCCAGAAAATGGAAAAGTAACATTTATTGGTGTCTTTGTTGGGTAAATAACAATAAAAACAGGTAAATAAATATATTTGTCACAATTTCAGCTTAGGTCTGTGCACTTGGTTTAGAGAACAAAGTAAAAAATTGCTTTAGCTTTTAGGTATCTTTATCGTGTTCCACCATTAACACCGTGTCTGTGATGAATGATGTAATTTGTAAGGTATTTCATTTTTATTGCATATAAATATATCTATGTATATATGCGCACACACAGAATTTGAAATATTATTGTACAATACATTGTGCATTGCCAGTCAGATCATCTTCTAATATTGTTAAAAAATATCCCAAGTAAATACAAAATGCAGTTGGTAAATGATTTCATTTATTAACAGTAAAGGTTATCTAAACCTACCTGACCATATGTGAAAAGCTCTTCTGCAGAGAAAAGTGAGCCGAAATTCCTTTGATGTGTCAGACTCCTTGCTAGTTATCGCAAATGCTTGACTACAGTTCTTGCACCCAAAGGTGGCCCAATAAGTTACTAGTTTTAAGGGGTATTTACTTTTTCATACGAGGCCAGGTAGGTTTGGATAGTCTTTCTTTAATAAAAACATCTGTTTTGTTTTTTATACTTAGATTTAACTTCTTAATTTTCCAATCATTCCCTTGACAAATGACCATATTCTGTATAGTATAGTATTAATCATTTAAACTGAGGAATGATTAAATAAATAAATGAAACTAAGCCGAACTGTGAACCTAGATTAACTGTGTCGCGCATATGGCGCGTGATGGCAGCATCTGGTCTTATTGTAATCAATGGAAAGACATAACCTGGAGTTCCATTTACTGGATACGTGGAAAATAACCATCTCCCGTACACTCTGGTTAATATCGCATTTTCATATCATATTATGTGGGGGGGTTTTGATGGTAGGGGTTTCCCTTTCGCTGTGACGTTACCAATGGATTACGAATACGAGTGCCATTGGTTGACACCGACGCACAAGGCCTGTAGTTTGAAAGCAGCCTGGGCCCGGGCGAGCTGTACCGTTAGCTGCACTGGGAACAAAGTTATATTAATATAAACACATTCAAAGATTTTTGAGCTATTTAACGCAGAGGTTTTGCTACTTTCGGGTAATGCTGCAATCAGCTGAGGTAGCAGTCCAGCAAGATACGTGGACGCAGGCGTGTTTTTGAATGGCATTGTTTTCTTGCATGTTGACTGAGTTGTCTTGAACTCCACACAAGGAGAAGCTAGCTGGCTAAGTTGCTAGCGGCTAGCTGGTTAGCCGCGGACTATCCGGCCAACTCGCGTGCTGTTCACTTCCTTGTTGCACACCGGAGTGTGATGGAGGGCAAGAAGTTTGTGAGAAGGAGACGGAGTTTACTACTTACATTTTAACACTATTCGGTAAATGGATTTACATGCTCGCACAGACGGTAACGTTTTAGAAGAAGTGGATCTTAAATTTAGAGAGGCTATAGGCCTGTGCTTTTACCATGAAATGGAATGCGACTGTGTAGCCGAGTACAGTTAGCCAGTTAATACTAGCTGGCTAAACCGACTAGCATTAGCTGGTAAATCTGGGAGATGTCCGTCCTGGAACACAATGGTTGAGTATCGTATGGCTCTATAACCAAGAATCATTTTGTGAATTTGATATGAGCCGGAGTGTGCTGGCACTAAGTGTCATTAATTTCCCTCTGAACTAACTCACTTTATCTTAAATCTGAATTGTACTAGCTTTGTAATGCTAACGTTAAGCTAGCTGGCTGGCTGTCTACCTGTGATTTTGCTGTTACGTTAGCTGACTAGCCTGTCACCATAGCTAGCCCAATGTTTTGTTCCACGACACACCAAGGGACATAGCTTTGGTAAATTAGAGAATATATTATTCTTAGCGTGGTGGTAGCATTTATTTGGGAGATAAATGCCTAATTCGGAGGTGCTTCGCGAGGGTCGGGGACGGAGCCCCTCTGCACAGAGAAATGCTAGCAGGCAGGACAGGCGTAGCAAACCGGGGAGCGGTGCCGCTCAGCGAGACAGGCACCGTGAGAAGAGGCGCTCATCGGCTTCTAGAAGAAAGAAACGCAGGCAACCCAAGGAAAGAGGCTTGTGGCATACCGGTACAATAGAAGACCCTGACAATGATCGAAGAAGTGCTTTTGAGAAAGATGTTGAACTTCGGACACTGGTGGAGTACGATGACGTGAGCTCCCAGTCAGAGCGTTTTTCTGGGAGCCCCTCTCCTAAACTTGACCCCCATGCTGAGAGTCTCACAGCGGACCGACTTAGCGATGTTGACTTTGTTGACTATAATGGACCAGCATCCCCAGACAGAAGTCACCCCAGAGAGCGGGAGGCAGTGAGCCTCAGCAAGGACGAGCAAACAAGAGGACCATCTGAGAGAAGCAGGCAAGAGAAGGAGCTAAGTAAGAAAAAAGACCGTCACAGTCGGGAGAGGGACTCCTCAAAAGCCAGGAGTGGAGGAAGCCTGAGTGGCTCTAAAAATCACAGAGACACTACAAGGAGCAGTGACAGGAATGGCAAAAGGACATCTACATCCCAGTCCTCACAATCTGCTGATAAAAGGGATTCAAAAACGCACAGAAGTAAAACAAGATCTGATAAAGAGCCCCCATCTGCATACAGAGATGCTCCACAGTCTTACAGAGATGATCGTGAGGACCTCAGGGCATACAGGAGAAGTCCTGGTTTTAAATCAGAAAGTCCCTATGGGACATCATATTCATATAACTACCAGTCTCCTGGCGGTTATAACCAGCTGATATCTAGAAGGAGTCCAACTTATGGGAGCAAAAGACTGTCTCCCAGTTCCACATATTACAGCCGGGATGTAGACATGTATGGGTCGTATGGTGCCCCCAAGTCACCCAGTTCATACTCAAGCAACAAAAGGAAGAGATCGCCTGTGAGCCCAGTGAACTGGCGCAGGTCTCCGAGTTACGGTCGGCACAGTCCTTATGAACAAGGAGAGTTTGGCTCAAGCCCTTATGGTAACCGGAGGCGATCACGAAGTCCATATAGGAAGTCCTTGAGCCCAAGTCCTGATGTCAGGTGAGTTGTTATTTCGCAGCTAATTGAACATGTTTAATTTGTTGCACATGCTCTGTTGGTGTGGTGACTTTATTAGATTTGTTATAATAAGGCTGCACTGTTTCATATTTGATTTTAAAATAAAATAAAAAATTATATGTGTCACTGCAGTTGATAATCTGACTGAAATACCTTGAATTATAAGTGCTTTTAATATCCCAACTGAACATGCTGTTCTCATCATTTCCTTTCCAGGCGATCTGCTAGGTCACGTAGTAGAAGTCCATATTCAACTTCAAGGCATTCACGTTCTCGCAGCCGACACCGCCACTCTCGTTCCCGTAGTCGGCCATCTAGTCTTTCACCAAGCACGCTCACCTTCAAAACTAGCCTTGCTGCTGAACTCAGTAAGCAGAAAAAGGCTAAAGCTGCAGAAGCAGCTGCCAAGGCCAAGAATTCGAGCAATACATCGACTCCCACCAAGGGTTCCTCATCCGCTCATCAGCCCAGCCCTAAATCGAATCACAACTCCAGAAAGGGTCGCCCTCCTTCTCCACCTCAACCGGAGAAGGGACCCCGAACTCCCACATCAACCCAGCCTCAGTCACCCTCAGAGAGGTCATCCAAGAAGACAACAGAGCACCAGACCAGCAGGGACAGGGATGTAAAGGGCAAGGATGACTCTATACATCGGGACAAGAGGAAAGCACCAGCGTCTGGACAAGGCAAAGAAAAGGAACGTACCACAGGTCAAGCCATGTCTACCCTCCCATTGCTGCCATTGCCCCAAACAGTTATTGAGCACACGGACAAAGGAGAAAGGTATGGATGTGCTGACCAGGAAATGTTTGTACTCTGTAGATATGATCAGACTGTTTCAGTATGCTAATGCTCTCTCAACAATTTTTGCAGCTTGAAAGACATCTCACTCTCAGGGAAGAAAAAGTCAGAGAAAAAGGCTCGTCAGCTTTTAACAGACTTGCCTCTGCCCCCTGAACTTCTTGGAAGCACAGCTTCTACCCAGAGCCCATCTGATGACAAGAAGTCCCAAACAATTCGCCGAAGACCTAAGTATGTTCTTGATGTATATAGTGCTAAATCACTTCTTTTTTTGCTGCTGCTGTTTTCTGTATGCTTACTGTTATTTCAATTTAATTTTTAATTGCCAGAATCTGTGGCCCGAGATATGGTGAAATTAAGGAAATTGCCATAGACTGGGGGAAACGTTGTGTTGACAAGTTCGAGATCATTGGAATCACAGGGGAAGGAACCTACGGTCAAGTGTACAAAGCTAAAGATAAAGACACCGGTAAGTTTTACTGAACATTAATATTCTCCTAATTCCTCTACACCAACTTTGGCACTGATTCATAGTGTATTCTTCAAAAAGTGCAGTTTTTGTTTGACATGCAAGTCGATATTGTCATAAAGATCTTTTTTGTGTATTTCTTTCTGTTGTCCGTTAGCTGAAATGGTGGCATTGAAGAAGGTTCGACTTGACAATGAAAAGGAAGGCTTCCCAATTACAGCCATCAGAGAGATTAAAATTTTGCGTCAACTGAACCATAAGAGTATTATCAACATGAAGGAGATTGTCACAGACAAAGAGGATGCTCTAGACTTCAAGAATGATAAAGGTAATTTATATTTTTGTGAATATCTATGATGCTTAGTGGCATTTAAAAAAAAATAGTTTAAAAAGAGATTTATTTTTTGAATTATTTCTTTCCCTTTTGTCTCAGGTGCATTTTATCTTGTATTTGAATACATGGATCACGACCTGATGGGTTTGCTTGAGTCTGGTCTCGTTCATTTCAATGAGAGCCACATTAAGTCTTTCATGCGACAGTTGCTGGAGGGCCTCGATTACTGCCACAAGAAGAACTTTCTTCATAGAGACATTAAGTGCTCCAATATTCTGCTCAATAACAAGTAAGATTGCCTTTTTTCTTTTTTACCCATTTACAAGAATTTAGTGCTTCATGTTTTAAAACCTTGCCAAGGATGCTTTCTAAGTACGCTTTAAGCAGTGTTTTTTCTTTTCTTTTTCTTTTTTTCCCTTCTACTCAGAGGTCAGATAAAGCTTGCAGACTTTGGTCTTGCTCGGCTGTATAACTCTGAAGAGAGGTGAGCCCTCGTATATTCTATTTCTGAATCTTACCTTATGTAAGATACTCATTTATCATTACCAGTACCTTTTGGGTGTGATTGTGATACTAATAAACACGTGTTGTCGTTGTTTGTGTATTTTCAGTCGACCATATACCAATAAAGTGATCACACTATGGTACCGTCCCCCAGAGTTACTTCTGGGAGAAGAGAGGTACACACCTGCTATTGATGTATGGAGCTGTGGGTAAGTGCTGATACTGTTATTGTTATTCTTATTATTAAATGTTTATGATTATCTGCAAGGTGGCTTATGTGTGTCATGAATTGTGTTATTTTGTCTATTAAAGATGCATTCTTGGCGAGCTGTTCACAAAGAAGCCAATCTTTCAAGCTAACCAGGAGCTTGCCCAGTTAGAGCTTATTAGGTAAGCATAGCCTAAATTCCTAAACCATGACTGGCTCTCACACAGGGTCACAGATACTGTTTCCCTCCTGTGAGCTTTGAAATTAAAGAAATACATTTATTTCTCCCCACATTTTATTTTCCTCACATTTCCATCACACATTGGTGGTTGAAAGAGGAAAGAAGTGAGCTCTGCTGTTCTCAGATGTAATACTTTACCTCTGTTACATCCGTGCTTTACTGTACTTTGTAGAACAAATGCCTTTCTGTTTTTTAGCCGCATATGTGGTAGCCCCTGTCCTGCAGTCTGGCCAGATGTCATAAAGCTTCCCTTCTTCAACACCATGAAACCAAAGAAGCAGTACCGGCGACGACTACGAGAGGAGTTTGCTTTGTAAGTTGATGTTTACCTTTTCTTATTGTAAGTGGTATCTGTGGAATTTGGCCTTCCAGCATTTCTTTTAAACATGTTCCTGCGGTTTTGCTGCTGTTCAGCATCCCTCCGGCTGCCCTCGATCTTTTTGACCACATGCTCAATCTGGACCCCAGCAAACGCTGCACAGCTGAACAGGCGTTGGGCAGCGAGTTTCTCAAGGATGTAGATCCAGACAAGATGCCTCCACCAGAGTACGTTTGGGTTCATGTTCCATCAGCATGTTCATCCTGTAGTGTTGCTGTGCTCATCAGATCTTTTACTTTCTCCACTTCTCTAGTCTCCCACTTTGGCAGGACTGTCATGAGCTGTGGAGTAAGAAACGCAGGCGACAGAAGCAGATGCCGGAAGAACTGGCAGCTCCAAAGGCACCCCGCAAAGAGCTGGGCCTTGATGACAGTCGCAGTAACACGCCGCAGGGTTTGTCTGCCCCCGGAGCCATCAAAGCCCAGAATGCAGCTGCTTCTGCTCTGCTAGGTGAGTTTGACAACTGCTTTTATTTTTTTTAAGGTGTCGTCATCTTATACTTGGTTTCATTTCATACTTTAGTTTCATGAACTAAAAGTAAACTCGGATAGTCTGATGTATTTAAAAATCAGCTTGTTACCTCAGTGACCTGTGAGGTAATGTATGGAAATGACCTTTTTAAAACATTACAGCTTTCACCACACTAACATGATTTAACTAGGCGTTAAACTGGAGGTCACTGTTCAGTTAAATAGCCATTACATCCGGAATGTAACTCGGTCATTCATTTACTCACTAATCTGCCTTTGCCTTCTTCTCTGAAGTATTTAAAAGATCCGTGTTGCTAGACAACACACTGAACCAAACTCACTTACGCTCATACTGTAATTTCCTTCTACAGCAATATATATATGTGACTCTTGGTTCTTGCTCTAGTAATGAGTCTTGCAGACTGATATTTCCATTCTCTTCACTTGAGAAAAGTAAATGTGTCATCAATTAGATTTATGTATTTAAAAAAGGATAGAACTTGCCTTGCATGGTTATAATATACGGCCGTTTCCCGAAATGAAGTTATTTTAAACAAAAGCCTTTTTTAGAAATATGATATGGTCAGAAGTTGTTAAAGGAACTTTTACTTTCATATATTTCATTCAGGATATTATCAGTGTTATGACTTCTGCTCAATCTTGTCGTTTGTCTTCCTACAGACCCAAAGGGAGCAAACTCACAGTTAACCCAGGAACAGCTGGCAGTTCTCCTGAACTTCTTAGGCCAGCCAAAGAGTGCAGTCAGCACAGCCCAGCTTGTCCAGTCCATGAGCTCAAAGGTCAACCAAGAGACATTACAGCAGCTCTCTAAAGCCTTAGCTCCCACTGACCCAGCTGAGCCTCCTCTTCAGCCCGCAACTGCCAAGCCTCCCCCACCCACAGCCCCAGCAGGAGTACCCCGTACTCCTCCAATGCCCAAACCTCCTTCACCCCCGATGTCTGCTCCGTCAAATATTCCAGAAGGCGAGGCTGCAGCTGCCACACAGACAGCCATGACTATGCTGCTAGCTCAGCTCCTCCAGGCTCAGCATACACAAAGGCAGGAACCAGTCGATGGTGGAGAAGGAGTAGAGAGCACCAACTCTGCTGGAGCTGCAGCACCACTTCTACCTCCCGAGGTTAAACAGCCTCCTGAGCCCAGTCCAGTCTCACCGGGTGAGCAGCCTTCTGAACACACTGTCTGTGTACCTCCAGATGGCGGGAAAACAGCTTTTATGCAATTATTGCTTGAAGTGTTTTTCTAATCCTACATCAGGGAGAGAGCTGTTAAACACTGGCTAGTATTTGATTTATAAAGAAGGCCAGTAAGGCGTTTTCATTTATTTTATTTTATTCCTGAAACGTCGGTAGATTGACAAATACTTTTTTCTTTAACTTTTATACCACTGAAGGTCAAATATCTTGTCAGACCAGCAGAAATATTTTTTTCTGATTTGGCTTTAAAAAAGTGAATATAATCTGAGTTTTTTATTAGCTGATCATCAAAAGTAAACTAATATCATACATGTGCATTATAATACATTGTGCAACTGTGTTTTCAGTGTCTGATGTAAGTGGGGTGTCCATCCTGCCCCCAGACCAGAGACCACCAGAGCCTCCGGAGCCACCTCCACATGCTGACCTTGACTACCGGCAGCCACCACCTGAGCCCAAGACAGGCCATGCCCCCCCTATTGCATCTGCAGGTGCAGGTGACGGAGGGAGACCCCCAGAGCCAGACTATCCACCTCTCCCTACTGCAGAAGGTTCTGGATATGGTGGCGAATACAGCCATCCACCTCCTCCACCTTTTACACCTGCAGGGTTTGGGGAAAGCTACATGGGTCATATGTTGGGTGGGGGCTTGCCACCTCACACTCTGAGAGAAGTGTTTAGTGGGCCTGGTCAGGCTGCCAGCTCCTCTACTGCTCCTGGGGCTCTTGCTCCAGCCCACCCCGACCCCTTCCCTCCAAGTGCCGGAGCTTCTGGACCCAGCAGTATGGTTTTCACTGGGGACAAGGACCACCGTTTTGAGTACAATCACAGCCCTTTACCTGTGGAGGGACAGTCTAACCCCAGTGCTATCCACCTTTACAACCATGCCATGGCAAGAAAGGATGGTGTACCTCCTCCGCCACCCATCCCAGCACCAGGACAACCCTGGGGCTCCCCTTCTCAAGTAGGGGCTCCACCACTACCCCTCGGCTTTGTCCCACATGTGAATTCGACAGCAACAATCAGAGGCCGAGGGCTGCCTTTCTGAAAGACTGGAAATATGTAAAGTGACTATGGGCGAAAGGGTTGACCCTGAAGCCTCTTAGACCAGATTAGATGGATCTGGAGATGCACATTAAGTTTTTAATAACTTAAATCTGTATAAGGCGTTGTATTCCTCCTCAGTCTGGAATGTGGAATACGTTGCAGAAGGACAGTTAACACCGGAGGAGCTTTTATTGCTCATACCATTTTCATATTTTTTTTGTAATCTATTCTGCTGTCTTTTAAATTAAACTCTGATCTTTTTGAGTGTACATTTATCAGGCTGGGTAAATTTTAAAACTCTACCTTAGCCTTTCTGTAATTGCTTCAGAGCAGACTAGTATTAATGTTTTGCACTACTGAGTGAAGTAGGCGGAAACTATTTTTGGTTATGAAAGGAAATGGATGATGTGCTCCATCTGCACAATTAGGAATATAACCCGTAAATAATGTTGTCCTCCTTTTTCTATTGTCAAGATTATCTTCAAACAATGGTGGCCCGTTTGGGACAGATTAGTCATCAGCACAACAAGCTAATTGAGAGAATAAGGAGTAGTAACCTCTCGGACGAATGCAGCAAATCTGATCCAGCTTCCCGGAGAAAGGCTGTTTGAATTCCACATGCCTTTTTTTGCCAGTAGGTGTTGTAAAATCACAAGCAAAACAAAGATGCATAATCAGAGTTTGAAAAGAACACAATGTCTTCTTTTTTTCCCCTTTTTTTTTCTTTTGTACTAAAATGATTTGTCAACCACCCTCCTCCTCCACCTTTGGCAAATGTTTATTAAAGAAATGCCGACGGTATTGTTGTCTGTTACGTTACTGAAAACACTAGTTGTTCTCACAGTGTGGTGACTTCACAGAGCACACCACTGGATGGCAGTGTCAAGCCAGACAACACTCTCACTTACCTAGAGTGTGTGTTCATTGCACTACAACCATTGACATGTACACTCATCCTTACTAAACTGTTGGACCTTTTAGCTTAACACCAAATTTTGACACTTTAAACATTTGATATTTTTTGCCTCAGCAAGCACCTTGTGCAGTTCAGTATAATGAAGCTCCTGTATTTTGGATTTTTAGCATGTAAGCAGTGAGAGACTTTATCAAGAGCGACGCAGTTAAGGAGATAGCAGCACTCACTTGCGTTGCTGGCGGCACAATGCAGGAGCACAGATACAGAGCAGCACGACTGTCAGGAAGAAAGAAAATGTTCTGCGAGATGATGGCTCCCAGCAGATTCAATCTTCAAGCGCTAAGAAAACGGTTTCTTAGAGAAACTAACCAGTCCTGCTGAATGCTCCCTACTAATGCCAGCTTTGATAAAACTTTGTTGCTGTCAGTTAACTCTTGTCAAATGAGGCGTTGCACTCGGATAAAAGCAACAACAGACTTATAATCGATTTTGGTGGGGGGGGGACTGCGCTTGCACATCTGGCCTGTTTTACCCATCATATCCACATCTGAATTTGCCACACGTTACATTGCTGGTGATGAGAAAGTGATTATCTCAGAGGAGTTCTCTTCTGCAAATCTAATTCGCAACGTGGATGGCGTCTGATCTGTGCTTAATATGGCGTGGATGATGGATTGCTGAAAATTTATGGTAGCTTCAGTCAGTGGCAGCATTTTTTTTTCCTTTTTTTCAGGGGAATGATTGAAACAACAGTGAGTACAATTTTAAAAGATGGAGACGGGAAAGGCACAGAAACAAATCACTTAGTCATTTTTAGTGAATTATGCTTATGTCCAGCTTGAAAAATGACTTTTCAGTCAGGGCTGTGCTATATTTTTTAAAAACATGTAGTAATTCTTTCTTTTTTCACTCAGTGTAAGTTGCTTACCTAATGTTCAGCATGTACAGTCAACTCCACTGAAAACAGGATCCAAACATTCAGCTGGAATACACAAAGGAACTACATGCACAGGTGAGCCAATCACATGACTTCCCATCAAAAAGAGACTATATACTGTAGATCATCATCTATGGCAGTAAGCAGATCTTAAAGATCTGAAACAGAAAAACAGCTAAAGAGTAATACAAACAACCTCAACATCTGTAAAGCTCACAGGTGCTACCCCCCTTTGTTCAATCCAAAGAAAACCTGAAAAATAACATTTCACTTTTCACGCTAAGCTAACTTTATCCACTAAAGCTGGCTTTGTGTTCAACCTACAAGCAAGAGGGTGGTATAATCTTCTCATCTGACAGAAAAGCAAATAAATGAAGCAGATAAACATTTCAAACAACTCCTTTTATCGAGGCCCTCCAGTGAAAAACTGCAATGTTTGACATGTAAACACATTTACTCAAAGTTCAGCCTGACAGAAGCTCTGCTAGTAGCCAAAATAAACTTTGGCACTTAGCTGTACATATTGAATGCGAAGGTGGTGGTGTGGCAGTTTTATTTGACATAAGCGGCTAACTTATAATGAAATAGAACAGGACACCGGTAAAGTCATAAACAGTATGCCAAGGGATACACTATTTAGATCATAGTGTCTTTGACAACCATGCATTGTTATTGCAACCATCACAGTAAAACACAAAATCAGTTTAACTTCAGGGATATCAGTCTGTCCATTTGGGAAGCATAAACCAGTGTGAATCCATTTCATCTGCTTTGGTACACTTTATCAAAGAGGGGGAGATCCCCAAGGCCTGATCCACCTGGGATTAAATAAGGGATTAGACCCAGGATAGTTCATGAAGCTCAGAAATATATATACACGTTATTGCACTAATGGTTATTTGAAATGCAGTGAAAGTAATGAAAAACAGTGATATTATAAATCAGAAGTCAGCGGGGCCACCATGTAAAGATAAATGGATGTAGGTGTTGTGCAGCTGGAGTAGTGCATCAAGAGTGATCTCAGCAGGAGCTGACGGGGGTATAGTTTGTAAAATGGTATAAACGTGATGTTTTGGCAATGCTATTACTCTGGTTCTTGCTGTGAGCAAACGGATCATCTGAAAGAAATGATTATACCAAAGGTGAGAAGTGCATTTATAAAATGAAGCAACAATAAAACAACCCTGAAAAGGGAATGGTTTTGCAAGTGGAGGCCACAGACCACTGGTATCTTTTTATCCCTCCAGGCTGATTTTTCTCTTGTTTTGCTTTCTTCTAGTGTCTGTGTCACTGCTGGCAGACTACAAAGGTTACCCAGGTCAACCTCCAGGACCACATCCATACGTGCCATTTCAAGGAGGTTTGCTGTGTCTCCCAGCACAGTCTCAAGAGTGTGGACGAGATCCCAGGAGATGGGCTTTTACACAGGCCTGTTGAAAGGCATCAACCCAGAAACAGGACCCCATCTGCTCCTTTGTGCATGTTTCTGACCAAACTGTCAGAATCAGACACCATGAAGGTGGCACGAGGGTGTGATATCTTTCAGTGGGACCTGTGCTCACAGCCCAGCACCATGTAGCTCAATTGGCATTCACCAAGGATATGCCTCCCCAGACCATCGCTGTGCCACTGCCAAACTAGTCATGCTGGGTGATGTTGCAGGCAGCATAATGTCTTGCCACGGTGTCTCCAGACTCTGTCGTGTATGTCACACATGCTAATTGTGAAGCTGCTGTCATGCCAGTGGTGGATCTGCCAGTTCTGGTGTTCTCTGGTGAATCTGAAAAAAGGATGTTGAGGCCTCATGCCACACTCAAGGAGTGTGATTCTAAAGGTTTGGTTGGAAACATGCACGAGTAGCCTGTTGGAGGTCATTTTACAGCACTGTAGCAGGACTCCTCCTGCTCCCCCTCATGCAAAGGAGCAGATAATGGTCCTGCTGGTCCCTGTTTGACTCTCCTCATCTCACAGTAGTGAACTGACTTTGTGTTACACTGCAATGATCAAGTGAGCTAAAATATTCCCTTATTTTATTTTATTTATTTTTTGATAAGTGTAAGTTGCTTTATTATGACAATACTTTGAACACACTCAATTGATTCTATTTAGTCCTTTAAATATACGTCGGTTTGTGCTATTAAGACAATATGACACAGATTAAAGACACCAAGGAGGTTAATAAGGCAGGAGACGAATCCCTTTATTATTGTGCAGAACAACCTACAGCCAGTGCATATGAACCACTACTTATAGAAGAAAAACAGGCTGAATTTATTACAAAAACCTTCCTGTTTTGTGACTAGCTATCAAGAATACTAAATCTGAATGAGAGGTGGTAAGGCTGTTTGCTGGGTAGCGTGAAAGCATCTGATAAGGTCATAGGATGAAAGGTATATGCACAAAATATGTCTAGGGGTCATGCTAATCCAGGTGCAACAAATGGGCTTAGAAAAGTGTTTCATCTTATAATTACATCAAAAGAAGTGACAACACGTAAATACCATAGACAGATATACGGATGATAAGCCTAGCTCGAAATTTTGCCTAGCACTTTTGTGTACTTTATAAAAAAATGTTTATTTCTACACCTTTCAAACAGGAAATAATAAATAAAATAATAATTTAGAAATGTGAAATGTCAATAAATGTATTGATTAATATATACATGAAAACTTGATGATTGATGATTTTTAAGTTTTGTTTTTTTCTCTTGTTATTTCAATTATATTTGCATGTTTGAAATAAAATTCTATCTATCTATCTATCTATCTATCTATCTATCTATCTATCTATCTATCAAGTTAATTTAACTGCTGATGCAAAGCAGGACACACAACAAAGAGGAACGGAAAGAGAAGTCTTTACTAGGTCGTGGTTACAGTTTTTGTCACAATCACATTTATAAACCCTATCAGATCCTAAGTAGTTCTGATACATTCACTAACTTTGTGCGTAACCTGTAAAAAAGACAGTATCAGCAACATGCCACACATACTTAAGTCACAGTGGATGCACACGCTCCACCTGCTGTCATGCCTGGTTAGAGGCACAGTGTGGTGCTAAAGGACTGGAAAGGAAGCTGAAAAAAAAGAAAAACCAGGAGCCTCTCAATCCATCACCAAGATTTCATAAACCTCGCAAAACTGAAAATTATGACGAGTACATTTCATCCTTAAAGCCCATGAATATGGACACCTGCCCATTAACGCTGATGTCTGACAAGCAGAACTGACAGCATGAATTCATTCTTACTTGAGTGCCTAAAAAGCATCGAGGGACTCGCTCTCTGATAGCGGAGCGGGGTAAGGTGTTCCCTTGAATTTTTAAGCTGCTGGCTCTTGTTGAAAATGGATTATAGCCAATATCATTATGATCCATAAGCTTATCATATTAGGCTAATAGACTTGAGCTTGTTAAGCGTCACTGCTCCAAGGTGCTTTGAGGACAGGAAGAGGTGCTACCTGTGCTGACTGTTGACAGTTGAATGTAGAAGGGAAATGATTAGGAGTTAAGGATGATTTATTGAAGAATTAAGGTGCTGACTTTGAATTAACCTTTGAGATTTTGGCAGCAACTAAACCACGGTGGCACCCAGGGTGCGTCACTGCGCCTTAGGCCAAACCGCTCCTTAAAGAGGTGAGTCAGCTGAACTAATGGCTCTTTAATGGCCAGTGGTCAAACCTTGTTTTGTTTTTGTGTTCTGTCTATAAAGGGAACGAAAGGCAACGCATGTCTCTGACATTTTTAGATAATGTTATGTTTACATTTTGTTTTCTGCTGAGTAATTTCCTCCTGGGGCGTGTCCAACATAGTTTTTAATTAAAATGTGAAATCTGAAATAAGTGAGACAATTGTTGCGCAGTCTTCCACATGCATGCACAACATAACTAACTCTCATGCCTGCCGCATATTATTTAAGCTTAGGTAGAATACCAATCATTAACGTGACCAAGTTACAGGGTGTTAGTCTCACTTAATGAGCTCTTTCCTTTAGAAGACACTGCATTAGCTGTGTAACAGATACAAAGACGGGATTTACTGAACAGGCAGGCTTCACAGTCAATCAGTCAACATGGAGTGTTAAAGGGCAGCTTTCGCATCCTGCTGCTGTTTATGAGGTTGTGTGATCGGCAACAAGGTGACACTTCCCAAAGGTTACGCTGCACTGACCTTTACTCTGCTAATGTCACGCATGGTGGCAAAGATGACCACAGGTTAGTGAAGCCATCACATTAGCGAAAGGTCATGATCTCAATAGCTGTCAATATGCGCTTTAAAGCTACTGATTTCTGATCTTCTCTGCCTTTTTTTAGGCGAATTTGAAGAGATGGATCAGCTAAATTTGGCACCAATTACACACAAAATGTAGAATTGTCACTATACAGAAAAGTTCACTGGCATGTTTTCGCTATTCATCTATGAGACGCGGCTTCACCTTTTCTCTGACGTCCCCATTAACTCTGACCACAAAGACACGGGGTTCTCCAATCATTTACAGCAGATATGACCCATAAATGTCATGCTCAGCTTCACTTCACGCCTTACCTGTACATGTAAGGTCAGGCTCCAGTAAGTTATTATAAAAGCGAATATGGCTCTGCACAACCAGCCATTTTGACCCCCAGACTTCTTTTAGAAGGGCACGTCACAGCACAAAGTGTTTAGAGGGTTTTATATTAAGAGCTTTCACTGAATGGTGTGTTCGAAAAACTTTAAGAGACCCAAGCCCGGAGTCATGCTGACCTGTGAGATGTTCTTCTACTTCTATGCACACAAATGCAAACATAGCTTAGTTAGGCCAGTGATCAACGCTTGATTTGGCTGTCACCTAAAAGTAAAGAAAAATACAAGTTTTAATGAACAACGACTAATACATCTATTCTTGAAGTAAAACTTACTTCAAAGAGACTAAGTTGGCATGTGGAACTTCTATTGCCCATTCCATTAGTGCTTTGAGTTAAATTGAATATTTAAAGCACGGCTCTGCAACTTTTACTCAGAGTAAGCCTCAAAATCTAATAAATAATAAGTCTGGTTTCCCTGCATTTCCTAATTTTCTCATGCATTCACTACCTTAATAGCCAAAGTAGGGAAAAGTCATAAATATTAGGTAACTGACTCAGAAATAAAAGCTACATCTAGTTAATATTAATATTAGCTTACTATAGCCAGTACAAGCTAGGGTTGATATGTCAAACGAGACTACTTTGCAGACTGCAGGGAGCAAGCTTGTGTGGTAATTCTTAGCTAACTTCTCTTTGTAATGGTGATATTTTCTCTTTTCAAAGCTACATAGCTTAGCCTTAAATTTTTACATGTTCATGCATTGAATTCTGAGTGATCTAAGTGATGCTAGCGATAGAGTTGTTTGACAAATTTAAAGACAAGCAGGAAAACAGACTGTTAGCGATTAGCGATGACAGACAAAATAACTTTTAGCAACCCGGATTGGGCAGGTACAGAGGTTCAACTATTCTCAACTTTGAGGCTAATGGTTGAACTGACTACCAGTGAGAGTGAATGGTACTGCTCCTTATGGTTTCTGGGGCAGTACCATTCACTCTCACTGGGGCAAAAATGCTTTGTTGATGTCAAAGGTCAAAGAAAAATGTCTGGACTGGTTTGAGCTAACAGCAAGCTAGCAGAACTCAGAAAACTATTTGTTACAACCAAGGTGTAACAAAGGAGAATATCTCTGAATGTAAAACTCATTAAACCTTGAAGTTGATGGGCCACAGTAGTAGAAAATTCCAGAGCGCCATTCCCATCACCGAAGGACAGCAAGCTGAGGCTAGGTTTCACCAAAATGGGGCAACAGAAGATTGGAAGATCTCTGGTCTGATAAGTCTCATTCAAACAGCTGGACCAGACTTTGCCTTAAATAACATGAAAGCATAAATCCACCTGCTTTGCATCAACAGTTTAGGCTAGCGGTGGTGATGGTGTTGGCGTAATGGTATGGGGGATATTTTCTTGGCACATCTTGAATCTCTAAGTGTGTCTTTTGACATTTCTCTCTCCACTCACCCCAAACTGCCCCTTCCTGTGTCTGGTTCTGCAAGCGGAGATTTCTTCCTGTTAAAAGGAAGTTTTTCCTTCTCACTGTCACCAAAGTGATTGCTTGTCTGATTGTTGGGGTTTACCTTACAATATAAAGCTCCTTGAGTCAACTGTTGTCGTGATTTGGCCCAATATAAACAAAATGGGACTAAATTGAAAGCTCCTCTCAAATGGGTTTCTTGAACATGACAATAGGTTCACTGTACTCAGATGGGTGTCGCAGTCACCAGTAAAAAGGGAGTCCAACCCAGTACCAGCAACCTAATAATGTGGTTGCTGCGTGTATGAGGGGGAGGTAAATGCATTAGAGGGTTACCTGTGTAACAGGAGGGTGGAATATCCACCAACCATCAGCTACAAAGCAAAGCGCAAATTGCTTTAAATGTGGATTTGCGGTGAGAAAAACCTGATGGCTTTGGTAGACTTTGATCAGTTTGTTGCCTCAGACGAAAGGGTCACCACAAATTTATGCAAATATGATCAGAGTGAACAATTTTTTTCCTGAGCGCCCACCCACAGGCCACGTGGGGGTCAAACAATTGTTGGATGAATCACATGTTTTGGCTTTCGCGGTCAACAGATCTCGACGAGGTTATATATGCGCTGTCCTCCACCGTTAAAACATCAAATGAAGAAATATGTGTTGGGAGCATGGTTTTCCATTTATCTGATAGCGTTTCAGATACTCGTAGAATCAAAGCAGGAAACATGGTGGGGCAACACATCACAATGCGCTTTATGTTGGCGCTTCCTTTAATTTGTCGTACGCCTGTATCTATAAAGAGAAAGTTATAGGAGTGGGATTTCATTTAGGGATCCGCTGCTGTATTTACTGTTGGATGTTCTGGATCAGTGAGAATGAAAAGAAACAGTGATGCAGCAGTAATGGCAGCAGCGGTTTGTTTTTCATTTATCATGGTGTAAAGACATGTATTGAAAACGATTTTGGAAATAATGTTCGCAGAGAGGACAGTGAGTGAGTGTTATGTCAGCAAATCCCTCGCTTTATGCCATGCAAAATCTCATATCTCCAAGGTGAGGCAAAGCTAGATGATCTGTGAAAAAGGGTACATCTGTTTTATACAGCAACTTCCCACACATTACGGCTGTCTAAAGCCACAGCAAAAACAATCTCCGAAGCCATTAACGGAAATTGTGTAAGCACACACAACTGCTTTTTCCATAAATGTGAAGAGAAATATGAAATCAAGCGTGAAAAGTGAGAGTCGCATTTCTGGAGAATTATTGTGACTCAAATTGAAATGGCGTGGAGTGGGGGGGGGGAGAGGATACAAAGCAGGCAAACAGTGTGGCATGTGTAAAGGTCGATAAGTCACTAAAACATCTTAGTTATGAGTCATCACTCGTTTTGTACATTGACCCTTGCCCAAACTCTGCGTGCACTGTGCTCAGCAGCTCTGTTTGCATTACTGTAAAACCTTGACACCCCACTGGAAGCATGTACAGTAACTTTACAGTACACGTTGTTCCGCAGCTTGTTTCTCCACCGGCTCCTGTTAAAAAAAAAAAAAATGCTACAGATGAAATGCTGACATCTCCCTGAGCAAACAACCTGTCAGAGAAAAACATACTGCCAAACAACAAGGAAGGATCTTTACCTGGAGGGAGAACTCCACACCCCACAGACTCTTGAACTGATCAGAATGAAGAAACAAACACAATTTGTGGCTGGTTGTTTACAGCAACAGGAAAAAGTGAAGCACACCAACAATGATTGATACTGTCTTGTGTAATAATCCAAGCAGCAGGAAAGAATTTAAATATATACTTGGTCTTGTTTTTTTTCAATGATCTGTGCATCAGAATAACAACAGAGCATATATATAATGGTGTAACCAAAGCTTTTTTTTTGCATATTTATCAACCGCATGCTTCAGATCATCAGCCAAATTTTAATATTTAAGCACAAAAAGCTCAGTGAGCCAAGTTAGTAACATTAGATTCTTATTAATTTGAATTTTAATCAAGTTGTAATGGCTGTTGGTTGGATATGTTACTTTTCTTTCTGGTTTATCAATGAGCGAAACAGTGCGCCATCACATTCAGAGTAGACCTACAGCTAAAGAGAATTTGTTTGGATTCCATTGGAGAGGCAACCTCATTCAGTGTCACTGTGAACCACGCAGCAATAATATCTAATGAGTTTAGGTTGCAGGTAAATGACTACCCCTGGGCCTGTCTTTGAATGCGGAGGTGCATTAAAGTAGAATAACGGAGGAAGGAGAATTAAAAAGTTATTACTTCTTTTTTCTAATCATATTCTTGAAGTCACGGAGAATAATGCCTCAGTTAGTTTGCTTTTTTCAGCTCAACTTTTACCACAAGATTTAAGTTGACTTGGCATTTGAGTGATGAAGTACATGAGCCATATTGTCAATTTGTTTGAATTTCTAGAGCGTTCTGGCAGCCTGTTGACTGATGAATGTTCTCCTCTGAATCACAAATATCCTCCCTGGTTTTTAAAGCTGTCCTGACTTATTGGTACCAGTAAGACAAGAGGGGAAAACAATGTCTGCTCTTATTACAGAGGGTGTTTGTTCATGAAACACCAGTGTCTTCATTTGCATCCTTGGTAACCTCTTTGCGCTCTATGTCTAATGGAAAAAAGAAAAACAAAATCAAGACCTAGAAATGCCAAGCAGTTTGATTTCTTTCAGTCTGGGAATAGCTAAAAATACACATCCCTTCCAATCATTCAAATGTGAAAGTATTTTAATTCTTCGGGCATTTTGACCTGTTTAAAGCCATGCCATAGCATCTCAATCAGATTTTGACTCATTTTGCTTCTCAAAACTGCTTCACCTCTCTATATTGAACCAACTGTTATTCTATTCATGATCCTAAAAGCACTAGTACAATGCTTTTCCCCTGATCCTACTGAATGATGCCCAGGCAAACCCTGGAGGTACATTTTTACCACATAAATCGTTCCGATTTATTTATTTTCTTCCAGTGTGAATATGTTAGTCAGTTCCTAATGATGACACACCATTTATTTCAGTTTCTGTTTTTATTTGTGTTTTTTAAAAACACAAATGTTTTAAGGTCCTCGCAGAGTCAAAAATACTGTATTCCGCCATTGATGTTTTAAATAGATTTAATCAGTGAACATTTGTCATGTATTCTAAGTCATTTTAAAGAAGAAAAACTCATTATCTGTTTTGAGAACTTTCTATGATTTTATTGAGCCAAGGCCTCAAGTTTACACTGGGGTTTTTTCCAGCATTGTGTGAAGCAGTTGGGAGGTTGAGGTGGGCATCTGACCAGGATGCCTCCTGGGCAACTCCTGGGTGAGATGTTTTGGCCATCTAATGGAGGCCCTGGGGCAGGCCCAGGACATGCTGGGGAGATTAGGTCTTCTTTGGACTGGCCTTTTATGTTATTATTTCAGTTTATTTTTAAATATTGGGTTTAAAATGACTACTTAGAGGCAAAAAATGTTTTTAAAATGACTAAAAACTACATCATGCCAGATTTATACACCAGATTTATATGATACCAGATGGTGAGGGAGTTTTTAAGCATAACGTGGATTGTACTGCAGTTTGTGTTGCAGAAAACTTTAGATTTTCAAATTAACTGTAACTTTCCAATAATAATAATAATAATAATAATGATAATAATGATATCTTTTTCATTAAATGACATTAATTACATAAGAAAAAAGCTTCCTATTGTTATTTTGCTATAATATTTGCTTCTTGCAGTAAAATTATTCTTGGGATTCCTGGCTCATTTCCATCCTTTACACCAGGAGTGTCCAACTCCAGTCCACGAGAGCTACTGTGCTGCAGCTTTTATATGCATCCCTACTCCAACACAGCTGAATCAAATGGTTGGATTACCTCTTCAGCATGCCATCAAGTTTGGCAAAGGCCTGATAACAAGCTATTCATTTGATGTGTCGGAACAAGGATGCGTCTAAAAGCTACAGGACAGTAGCTCTTGAGGACTGGACTTGGAGACCCCTGCTTTACACTGACTGTAAACACTTGGTGTTAAGGTGCAAGTATCATCAGCTTTTACAACTGATGTAAGCTAACTCTGACCAGCCTCTGTGCACCAGTCACACAATGTTCTTTACTTTAAACCCGCTACAGTACAGCAAAGCTAAACTGCAGAGTATTTTCATGCAGCCTTTAAATAACACAAATTTAGCATACCTCAGTTTGTTTCCCAGAATTCACAATATGAAAGAAAAAAATAAGTTCACATCTGAATATCTTTAAAAAGATGAGGACGTAGTACAGTAACTAAGTATTTGTACTTAGTTACTTCCAACCTTTAGATATATGTAGCATGTTAGTAGGATGAGGCTTAATGTATGAATACAGTATTTTTATTCATGACACAAAAGGATGCATTAGAAGAAATTTGGGGTTCGGTATTTTGCCAAAGGACACTTCATAATGGCGACTGATAGTGCCGGGAATCCAGCCACAGACTACAATTAGTTGACCCACTTCCCAAGTGGAGCTGCACTGGTACAGAGGGGGACCAGTCTTCCTTGTGGAGTGGGTCTTCCTGTTTGGAACGCTCCGTCAAGCATTCCTTCTCTTGGGAGATTTTGTACAGGGTGGCAGACAGAATTTGAGGTAAAGTAAATGCCTGCTTGTTAATGGCAAACCAATTTTCTACCAATAAATTGTGCACATTTTGACATTTAAAATGGTTCTTTTTCAAGTGGAAGGATATTTTTTAGGTTACTGAGTGTCAAAAAGTGTTTGTTACGTCCGAGGCAATACTTTTTTAAAACGACACCCGTGATACTTTTTACAATTATATCTCGGTTATTTTTGGTATATTTTAATTAATAAAGTTTTAAGAGTTGGATACGGAAGAGAGTTATAGCCATGTCGACGCTATTATGCAATGGTAATGTAGACAGAATAATTGAGAACACTTATATTTGCTGCTGGTCTTGAAGATTTAATTTTTAATGGGTGTAATATTTTACAGAAATGATAATCACTTTCCACTCTGTGCATTGGTTACTGTAACCAGTGCCTGCCAACCGGTATAGGATAGCTTATGAGTCATTTATGACCCTTTGTGGTTTTCTGCTGTAATAGCACTTTGTGTGGAGTGCTGAGATGAGGACAAACTGTATATTTAGTGTTCGGCCCAGTCTCTCGCAGTGTGATTAATGAGCAAGCAGACAGACAACCAGGGTGCATTCTAATCACCCACAAGGACAAAGAGTGATAGAGAGAGACAGAGGGTGTGAAGAAATGCCTGCTTACTAATGGCTTTAGCTGCCTGCAATCTACGGGATATTTGACTGAATTTGTTAATGGAAATGCACTCTAATGATAAAAAAATGTCATTCTTGTACATTTGCCTAATAATATGCCCTTGGAACATCGTAATGAGTCATTTTTTTTCTTTTCCTCCTTTTTTGTGTTTTATGGCTGATGCAAAATCTTGACCTTGTACATTTTAGTATGACACAGAATAACAATGATAATAAGCTTTACTAAGTTTTTATCTGCATTAGAATTTTGTAGGGAATAGAATATGTGGTTATATCACAGTTTAAGATGGTAACATGTCCCTGAAAGCATGACAAAGCTAAAAAGTGAACTTTGGACTGAGGTTTTTCAGTCTTTGCATTGCATCCTTTTACACCTTGTACTCTTAGGTCTAGAAGATTTTGAACAGTGACAGCTTTTGTTTGTCATTCTGTGCATGAACACAATAGATATTAATTCAGACCATCAAGGTGTGACTGAACTGCAGACTTTCAGCTTTAGGTCAAAGGCTTTAAGAACTGTATCATATTAATTGTTTAGGAATGAGCCCGTGCATATTGTTTTGGTTTGGGTCAATTTTGTATCTGGGTTCACACATAACAAATGTCTAAATGATTTTTGAACACAGTAATTTAGAAAATATAAATAGCTTATCTGATAAGAAATGGAAATAAATAAATGCTAAATTAATATTTCAGAGAGCAGAGAGTGTATTCTCATGCTTTACAGAATCACTTTAAACAAGTTGCTGTAAATTCTCCAGGAACTTATAGCAACAAATATCTTGCTGTAACTGCAATTACAGTAAAGTTGCAACTGGAATTTACAGTATTTTCCAGTATGTATGTATTTATTTTCACAGTTATTTGCTACTTAAACCTTTTGCACTGATACTGTTTAAATTACAGAATGACACATATCAACCATGTGATTTCATTATATTTGAAAGTTGGCATAAATACTGTTCTTACTCAATAATTATTGATCACAAAACTGGCTTATCGCAAACTAGTGTGCGTTCAAAGCAGTGGTAGGAAGCTCTCTCGGGCGATCTCTGTCAGCCTGGAATAAATTGTTCTCACTGACCACTCAAAGAGCTTTTAATGAGTCACACTTTAAACATACATTTATACCGCATTTGGTTCTGTACACTTAAAGCATTTATCTACAGCATCTTCATATAGCAATGCCTTTGCACTGTTGGAGGAAACCAAAGGACATGTACAGCCATCTAAGCCCCTATTTTTAAAGGCTCAAAAGTAACATATTAACCCTTTAACGCCTAGTGTATCATATTTGATACATACACTTTTTCTGCCAGTTTTTGGGACTTCAACATCATGAGTGTGAATTTTCCCTCTGAAAAATCTAAATAAATTGCACAATACATTTTTAAGGAATTAAAAAAAGCCAGATAAGTAAATATGATACAAATTAAATGTTATATATGGAAATTTTTAAACAATTAAAAAATTAAACAAAAGAAGGTTAAATAAACACTATTTTCAAAAAATTTGAATTTTCTGGCAATTATGTCATGATTCAGGCTTTAAAGGGTTAACTAACATAATTTTAAATATCCACATTGTTTTTAAATTCTTGGATGAAAATCCTTCGCAGTCAGTGATTGCCTGAAGGCTTTGACCCATGGACATCACCAAATGCTGTGTTTCCTCCCCTGAGATGTTCTGCTAGGTCTTTACTGCAGCCGCCTTCAGTTACTGCTTGTTTGTGGATCTCTCTGCCTTCAGTTTTGTCCTCAGTAACTGAAAAGCACGCTCTGTTGGGCTGAGATCAGGTGTCTGAATTGGCCATTGAAGAATAACCCATCTCTGTGCCTTACTCTTACTTTTGCAGTATGCTTTGAGTCATCATCCATTTGCACCATTAAGCCCTGTCTTATCTGTTTTGGAGCGTTTGGCTGAGTATGAATAGGGCGCATACCCTAAGTATAGTTAATTGTGTTTTCCCTTTGTCCTTAATTTTTAATGTGTACTGAGCTGATTGATTACTTCAGCACAGTTAAGAAAATAAAAAAAGAGCTTCCATCAATCACATTTTGAAAAGCTGCAGTAGGGAGCCAACAGAAGGCAATGCATTTGACCATTTTTGAAAAAGTGTTTCAAATTAATGCGCACATTTGGGAACCCAGTGGAAGCCAAAGGCAGATTTCCAGTTTCTGCTCCCTTGATTTCCAACATATTTTGCCTCCAAGATAAATATTCAACTATCAATCGCAATTCGGTGAAGCCAACCGGCAAATCAAACACAAGATGCATCCATTAGCAGTAATCTGTAGGGTAAATGTAAAATACAGCAAGAAGTGTACGAAATCAAGTTGAAATTGGTGGCCTCTTACTTACAGTGAAGCATTTGCCCCCCAAAAATGTTTACTTTCAAATATAATTTACATGAGGAAAATATGAAATAAAAGCACCGGAAAGTAGTACAGCAGTGCAAATGGAAAATACGAGCGCCATCAAACACCATCACGCTGGTTTAACAAAAGCAGAAAGAACAACAACAAGGACATGGTAGTGATTTATATGTTTGTCCATTTCCTTCAGCTTCTAACTTAAAACCCAAAGACCGGAGACACGTCCCCATTTATGTGTGTTATTTGGCAGTTTCACAGACTTAGTTTGCATATCTATTATGAAATCATCTGTTTTAGAAAAATATGAAAAATTATGACTCATTTAGTGGCCAACAAATTAAATCTACATTTGCTTTCTAATATTTAGTATATTAAAAAGAATTACTGTTATCTGTTTCTCACGTTATTGGAAGCAACGGACAATTAGAAATCAGTTCATAGTTTCTGTACCTCCCCCATCACTCCTGATTTCTCCCAATAAAAACGGAGCGTCCATGTGTGGGATGTATTGCTGAAAGTCACCATAGATTTGGGTGATGTATCTGCTGTCACTTTGTGAATTAACGGTCTGACCTTTTCTTCCTATTTCAGAAGCATCATGGCCCAAGCTGGTAAGAAAGATGGATACACAGAGGATGAAATCTGTCACAAGGAAAGAAATTGGGCAGGGGGACTCGACATTGTTGTTGTACAACATATAAACTACTCTCAAATGTGAAACTAGCACATGTTATCAGACAAAAATGTAATATACTGAGATGGAACCAGAAAATTGACTTTAAGTGATCCAGGGGAAAACAGAATAGAAAGAGGAAAGAAACATTAAGAGTGAGAAGAAGAAAAAAAGAGTGAAAGGAAGATGGGTTTCACAGCAGAGGAGAAATCGACTTCTTTGCTCATTTGTGCTC
Source organism: Oreochromis aureus (assembly GCF_013358895.1). Taxonomy (NCBI): domain Eukaryota; kingdom Metazoa; phylum Chordata; class Actinopteri; order Cichliformes; family Cichlidae; genus Oreochromis; species Oreochromis aureus. Next base: position 24,040,424 of record NC_052950.1, read on the forward strand.
TTTGTCTGAGCTGTTACACAATAGATCAGGCCAAAATGTGGATTGATTAAACTGTCACTGCCAGTGTTATCCCCCTTTTGAATGAATTTAATATTTGATTCAGTTTGTTATTCATGCTCGGGGTTCTTTGCAATGCCATTTGGCTCCACTGTCACTGTCAATTCATCTCGCGCTGCCCTCACTGTCATTAGCTGAATCCAATACTGAAGAACAAGTTTTTCTGGTAAGCACAATTATTCCGGTTTATAAGTGTATTTTTATGATTTCTTCTTTGTTTGCATTATTTGAAGATATTTTCAGAGTGAAATAAAGTCACTCTTTTGGCCTTCTTCCCGAAGAAGTATATATTTTTAAAAAATTGACTTAACTTGTACTTTTAAGGCTAATTTATTCTTCTACTCAGTTTTCACCCACTTTTTACTCTGTTTATTTGAGCTGTCATAGGTATTCCTACAGATGAAAATTACACATTAAAAAGAAAACAGTGTGAAATGTCTGTGAAGGTTCTCAGTCATCCAGGTCATCGTAGTCTAAGGAAAGAAAAGCGTCTGGACTTCCTCGAGTTGCTTGAAGACGTTTCACCTCTCATCTGAGAAGCTTCTTCAGTTTCTAAGGGTCAATGGTGGAGAGTCCCAGATTTAAACCCAGTGGGAGTTTCACCCCAAAAGAGGGACAAAGGACCCACTGATGATCCTCTACCTAATCACATGAGCCAAGGTGTGAAAGTGGGTGTGGGTCCCAAATCAGCCAAATCAGAAACTCAGGAGAGTTTTCTCCAAACACGACATCCCAGTGTACTTCAGACCCAGCAACACACTCAGACAGAAACTGGTTCACCCGAAAGAAGAAACTCCAAAACACAGACTTAACAATGTGCTGTATGCTGTACAGTGTAGCGAGGAATGCCCAGACCTCTACATCGGAGAGAACAAACAGCCACTTCACAAGCGCATGGCACAACATAGAAGAGCCACCTCCACAGGACAAGACTCAGCAGTTCATCTGCATCTAAAGGACAAAGGTCACTCTTTCGAGGATGCCAACGTTCACGTTTTGGACAGAGAGGACAGATGGTTTGAAAGAGGAGTGAAAGAAGCCATTTACGTCCACTGTGAGCGACCATCTTTGAACAGAGGAGGTGGTTTACGACATCAACTGTCTGCCATCTATAATCCAGTTTTGAGATCCCTTCCCAGACGCCTTAACGCCCACTCACATCCTGGGCCATCTGACCTCAGGAATTCACATGACAAGGTGGGGCCAGGTTTCACAATGAGCTCACCCGAAACCCTGGCTGATTGGGACCCACGCCCACTTTCACACCTTGGCTCATGTGATTAGGTAGAGGATCATCAGGGGGTCCTTTGTCCCTCTTTGGGGGGAAACTCCCACTGGGTTTAAATCTGGGACTCCCCACCAATTGACCCTTAGAACTGAAGAAGCTTCTCGGATGAGAGGTGAAACGTCTTCAAGCAACTCAAGAAGTCCAGACGCTTTTCTTTCCAAGCTCCTTAGAAAACAGTGTGAAATGATCATCAATTGCACATCAGCTGCAGAAGCTGTTAGCATGAATGCTTTATAACAATAAGAAGCCTTTAGCAGCTGTGTGAATAACTGCCTTTAAAGTGGAAAATGAAAGGAGTGAAGCTTTGTAACATGTTATTAATATCACAGTTACAGAGGCCATGACAGTGGTCAGTGACTGCTCCTGGTAGCCGCCAGTTGCTAGCGAGAAGTGTGTTTCCTGCTCTTTCCGGTCACTTTGGTTGCTAGAGGGGTGCCCATATTTTGCACATAAGACATCAACGTGTCCCTTAAACTAACTAACTACTTGCCAAGTGTGAGTGAAAATATGAAATATGATACGCAAACTGAAAAGTGAGACTGTTGACATTCAAAGTAAAAGTTGAGCCTTTTGACATGTGTTGGGTGCAGGAGTAAGGAACAACTTCTACTCTGAAGGCATTCTTTGTTTCTAGTTTGCATCACAGTTTTTCAAATTTTACTCCAGCTTTGAGAGTGAATGGTGAGTATTTGCAGACACTCTGCATCTTCCATACAAACTACTGGTGATTGTGGCAGACCACTAGAGATCAAAGCAATACAAGTAAGTTTTTGGCACAGCAACGTCCTAAAACCACCTGCCAACCAGTCAGGGAATAAACATTTCTGCTCTCAATGAGGTTGCCAGGTCTCTATCTATGTGACTAAAGCCTACATTAAGCAATGCTACTTAAGCAGCCTCAGTCCTGGTCCAGAGGCAGGTATGTATGAAGTGGTGGTGTACTACCTCCACCCCTTCAATCTAATTACATGGATTTTGACAGTGTGGGTTTTATTAGACATAGGAACAAATGAGTGATGTAATAGTTTAGTGGGAGGATGTGTTCCATTTATCATAATAGTCAATCAAAGAGTGAATAATAAAGTATTACACAGACACATACACACACAAATAGGGTACTTGGGAAAAGAAATACTGTGGCAACATGGTAGCATCTGTAATGGTTCATCTGCCACTGAATGAGCTGTGATGAAATTTTGTACAAACATTTATGTTTCTTAGAAATGAATTGTGAGCAACCTTAACCCTTTGACTGTTTGACTTCCAGTTCGATAAACACTGTGATTGTGGTCAAATATCAGTGTTGGCTGTACTTTTGTGGTTACTACTAATTTAGCACATGTTAACATGCTAAAATAACATGGCCTAAAGATATCATTTAAAATGGGTTATTTGCTCAGTTATCTTTTATGCGTAGACACAACACTGGTTCATCCCGTAGGTGCCTTTTTTATGCTTGAATGATTCATAGGTCAGTGTTAAGTGGTTTAACAAACAAAAGATAACATCCCTTGGAAAATGGTCAGCTACAAGGGCTGGACTGAAAATGAATGAAAAGCAGCCAAAGAAAAACAAAGTCTGGCTCCTTGGAAGGACAATATGAAGAAATGAAGAATGGCTCAAGAATTTTGCACAGCACTGTATCTTAAATTTAAATAGGATTTTAAATGGGGAACTTTTTATTTGTACTTTAAGCTAAGTAAAGTATCTGGACACTTCTTGTACCATTTCTTTTATCCCAAACTTGTGCACGTGTTACAAACTAACTCAAACCTGAAATCAGCTTGTTTTATGAGAGCCAGTCTTTCAAATGCCAGCAACCCAGTTTCAAAGCAAATCTGTCTTTCACTGCCAGAGGAAGCTGTGAATATTTTTTTTACAGCTGAATTCTCTTGGCTATATTTCCAGAAAGTTATGTTCTATTATTTTTTTCCCATCACAACCATCCAAGGACAGATATTTACTGCCTGTAGCAGCAAACAAAGGGCTACATCATCACATACAGTAGTCGAGTCAAGCCCCATCGACTGCAAAGGAGAATATTATTTATGTAAGAATATCACAAGACCTTGTCTGCTTTAGTTCGGTAGTAAGATAAATAATTTACATTTATGAAAAATTAGAGGTGGTATGTTCTAAAATCCATCCACTGTATTGGCTCCAACTAATAAAATATAAATTAGTTGAGTTTTGTATCGTGACTCCAGAAAGGATAACCTGTGATAATCCAAGCGTGAGTGAAAACTACACAAAAACACCAACAGATAAATCCTAAAGCCGATAACTTTTTGGATTTTTAGAGGATCAGGAAAAAGAAACCAAACCCTAAAATATCCTGTGGATGTGCACACATCAGAGATATGGAATCTTTACTTTGTGATGAATAATTAATGTGTTTTGATCGTTGCATGCTGTGGGCTTCTTGCCTAGTGGGGAGTGCTGAACTCGTTTATTGCATTGGATTCGTATTTGCGTATGTGTACGTGTTCGTGTGCGGCTTCTTTGTTCCCTAGTGGATTTCTACACCGAGCTGGGGGGACTTGGATATGTAAAGCCCAAAGGACTTGGATGTGTAAAAGATGCAAGCACACGCTGTGCTCGTCTCTTGGCACCTGAATTCTTTGGCATGAGCATATGTACGTTGGAACGGATGCTTGGCTCCAGCCTGCTGAGAGGTGAACTGCATGCTGGGATGGCTAAGGGCTGAGAGAATCTGCCGGTTTGTGTAGCCATGGCAGCCGTGGTGGTGAAGGTAAGAGGTAAGGGTGCTGTCTCTTCAGATGACCTCTATTTGCCACGGTGCAAAGCACGGATGCCAGTTGTCGTCATGGTATCCGGCGAGAAACTTCCCCAGTCAGTTAACAGCCGGAGGGGTGGAACCGTTCAACAACATGAGCTGCACTGAGAGGCTGAGGAGTAACTGTGAAACCTCCACCAAAATACACACTGCATCAGGCTGCCTAAACAAGATATGACACATGCCTCATTCCCTTATGCCAGCCCATGACAAGTGATCAGGCAATCTCATAACTCATGCAGTGCTGGAGTAGTTGGCGCACACATTTAAATACATCTCCATATACGGTGGCTCTGCTTCATTATTTCAGCATTTTAAACTGCGATAGCTTTGTTTGTCACACTCTACCTATTCCTAATGTAAAAGAAATGCACTTACAAGCTACCTCCATCAGCTAGGAGACAAAATACACACTGATGATGTTACCCAAAGTATTTGGGGATGCATGAGTTGCAACCTGGAATTTCAAATGTGATCTAATAAAGTGCAATTCATATTTGATGAGGTAATAAAACACTTTTTTCACTCAGCAGCGAGCGCGAGAGAGATGGGTGGGGATCAGTGTGTTTTGTATGCGTTTCACTCTGCATTTCACATTTGGATTTCAAGGCTCCGCGGCACCCAGACACACAGGTGCATGCACAGAAACGAGCCCACACATTCATGCCTGGTGTTTATGCAGCTCACAGTAGCTGTACAAGCAGATTCTCTCTCTTGTCCCTTATTTTGGGTAGTTTTCTGATAGACGTTCTTGTAGGGAAGATCTCGTTTTCTCTTTCAGGTAACAAACATATCCTCACCTCCAAAGTGTGCTAATCAACACATTATAGCTTGCAAAAAGTTTCTATACATATGCAGCACTGCAACAGAGTCAGATTGAATAACAGAACCTAAACAAATCTAATTTGTTCCTCACATCCTAACAGCCTTGTTTCCATGCTGGTGCCCTTACACATGTCATCACGTACAATTTTAATGACATTTGACTAGACAGTTGGCATCACTAATGCATGTTTTTTTTAATAATGTGGTCCAGGTTCCATTTTTTTTCTTGGTGCCTTACACACACAGAGGATAACACTTTAACAAGTTTCAGAAGCAAACGCCACGTTGCATAATTTAGTGGAAGTTGAGAGTCATTTCTGTGGGAGGAAAATCAGAGCTGCTTGGAATAATCTGTGAGGTTCTTCTAGTAGCCCTTTCATAAAGACACTTAAGTCAATTGTTTCGGCTTTGGGACTGTTTTGCAGGGCTTAGCTAATAGCAGCATCTTTTTCCACAGCTTCAGTCTTTTTTGTGTGGAAATGCATAGAACTGTGTTCTGAATTTGATAGTGGATTCACACTGATGCACAAGAAATATGACTTGTTTTTAATAAACTTGGCTGGGAAGATTGTTTATTTCCCCTTAACATTAATGTTGGATATGTCCATATGGTTTTAAATCATTTCAGCTGGGATGCTTGACTTATTGTGTAGACTTATCAACTACATTTGTATTAGTATAATTTGCTTACTGAAGATGTATTTTTATGTATTTTTATTTGTTTTTTGACCTGCCCAGGGACTGCAGATAGAAATTAGCTAGTAGCTCAATGTGGTACAATACATCTTTTCTTTTAGGAGGTTAATGTTATTTTGTAAGTGCATGGTCTCTGACAAAGTGAAAATGAATTAAAATGAAAATCAAGTGGTGCCACGTTTGTAATAAAAATGCATTCATGGGTTGCGCAGCAGAGTTGAGTATGTGGGCTGCGTCCATGAAAAACTTGCCAAATCTCCTTTGCCAGTGCCAAACAGCTTATTCTGCTGTTGACTCTTATTTGGTGCTGTTTGCTAGATTGTATAATTGAAGTCTGAAGAAACTTGGCATATTAGCACCTGAACAGATAACATGGACCTCAGTAGCTTGTAGTAGAACCATATACTGCCACTACAGCCTGGTACCTCATCTTTATGTTGGTCACCAGCTCGGTCACATTCTGTAAGTGATGTGGGATAGCGCCCCATTCTGGGTTGGTTGGTTACCCTGGCACGAACAACATGCCCAACCCGATCCTACAAGTGTTCAGCGGGGTTGAGGTCAGGACTGCAGGCCAGTCCATCCCAATCCCATTTGATTGTTGTGCATAGGTTTTCCTACATGGAGGTTGGCCAGGAGGCTGTCGTGATACTCTTCAACATTACTCAGCTCGCTCTTTAGTGACTTTAGTAGATTTAAAGTTTGGCTTTTGAAAGATGAGATGAGTTGTTAGTAGAAGACCTTATTGCTTTCAGCTGGTGTTTCTCCCTGTTTCCATCTTCATGCCAAACTAATTGAATATATAGTTATAGGTGTATATTTATCACAAAATGTTAAGATGTAAATATATACGGTACTCTGAGGGAACTGGAAGACTATCCTTTACTTTCATGCAGTGATGCAGCGATATGAAGTGCAGGTTACTGAGGACAGAACATTTACTTTCAGATACATGTCCATGAAAAGAAAATAGCCAGAGATTGTCTTCTAAGAGGAAGCTGTGCCAAAGCGATTTCATAATATTTATACCCAGGTTGCTTATCACCCAGAAAATGTCGAGAAGTATTAATATGTAACATCTTGCAGGCCTCTCCAGGACACTTGCCATAGCTCCGGAGACGGAGAGAGCCGGGTGTTATCGAGGCTTGGCAGTGTGACTTGGTGATGGTATCAGCCATGTTGACTGGATTCCATTAGGCAATGCCCACATCTATGTCTACTGAACATATTGGCTCACACTGCAGGGAACACAGCGAGTGATAGGCCTGCAGTCATGACATATGAGCTATCATCCACCATCCAGGAAGGCATATCGGCACATACACATAGTCTACTGCAGACCTGATGCTGCACTGCAGAGATTATGGAAGTCTCTCTCTTCCTCTTATATAAATCATACTTTGGTCAAAAAGCAGCAGTTAGGATGATGGGAATATTCTTCAGAGCTTTCTTTCCCCCTTTTTTAAACACCCTGACTACTTTCCCAGATGCCCACATTTCTCAACACTAATAGGATGAGTCTTTTTTCCCCCCCTTGCCTTTGTATACACAGAGCTGCTGATTTAAGCAGCAGATTTGCATTGCAAAGACAGTAATAGAAAAATTCAAAAAACAGAACAGGGGTATAATGAGACAGCAGATAAAGGATAAGTAATGAGAGACAGTTCCCTGTTAAATGCACTGGTCCTTGGAGGTCAGGGATTCAAGTGAGACTGCGCTAAGCTGTGCATCTGCATCCATGCTGTTGTTTTAATGAGTCCCAGACTTACATAGCCATCAGCAATTAAATGAAAATCAATGGGTTTCTATTAATTCTAGTCACCTACTGTAGTATGCGTGGCTCAAATCTCTTATATGTTCAAAGAATATTAATAAATATCAAGGGAAATTGTCTTTTTTGAGAATTTTATGTTTAATTATCTAAACTGCATATGCAGGCACACCCGCATATTTATGACGGGATCTTTTTTGTCTTTGCCAGTAGCTTGATTTTTATGTTAGATTTGAGGCATCGATTGTCTCACCATGAAATGCATTTTGAAATTATATATAGGAAAAGGAAAAAAAAAAAAAAAAAAAAATGACGGTTCTGCTCTGTAGAGAAACTTTACCAGACCACAACAGCTGGATAAATGCAGGGCTGATGCACGAAACTTTAAAAGCAGAAGTAATTTCTCTTCTGCAGAGCACAGCTCTGCTGTGTGTCATCACTTGAACGGCCACCTTTCTGCCTCTGTTTTTCTCTTCCTGCCTTTCTCTGTTAAAGTCTGCTTTGTTTGGAATGTGGGTGTTCATTCATTTTCTTCTGTGGCAGCTTACAGGCTCAGGCTTGAGTTCACAGTTCTCCCATAGCTCAGACAAACACATTGTGTAGCCTGTTAGGATTATCTACAGAGGCAACAAGCTTTGGAGACACTGCCAAACAAAATCCTAATTACGCAGAATGCACTGTGCTCTTCTACCAGTATGGTGTCTACTAAAATGCTCCGACATGAGCGGCTAGGCTTTGTGGAGTGCTGTGACAACAGGGGCGAATCTTAGTTCATCATTACCTGTTTAAAGTCTTTAATTTCAATTAAAAATATATGTTGGAAAAATAACAAAAACCCACACGAGGAAATACTTTAAAATGCATTTTAAAACAATGTTGAAAAAATGGTGCAGTATATTTACACAAACAAAGGAAAACCACAGTCACATGAAATAGAGTGCAAGTGTCGTAGTGTGCTTTTGGACACACTGAAAGGCCATGTTGCACTGGGGGCTCGGTGGTTAGAGCAGGTGGTTTTGTTTGTTGCTTTCCAAACCAGCAGGAAAAATCTGGTCAAATCTGGCAGATAAGACTCTGGGAGCACTGGGCTGCTCTTAGGACAAAGTGCATCTATCCGTATGACTGGATCAGCCTGGAAATTGTACTTTAAAATTGTCACTCTGTCACAGAGTGTTCATCATGTTTTCTAGTGCCTGCATGTCTACATACACGTAACCACAACTGTAGTGCACGAACATGTGCACGTCTGCTGTTGCTGTCTACAGCTGCCCATGGAAACAGACACATACAGTCATGGTAAAAAGAAAGAAAAGAAACCCACTATAAATTCTACGTTTTTACTTATCAGGAAATAATAAAAATAAATAGCAGTCAGGTGCTGATGATGATGATCAAAGGCACATTAATTGATCATCATGAAGTGATGAAGCTCTATAAAATGAGTGGGCCTGGCAGTTTGTTGGTCGGGAGGATTCAGGTTTGTGTTGACAAATTGCAAAGGAGAAAAGATATCAGCAATTAGAAGCTGTTAAAGAAGCAACTGTTGCTCCCCATTAATCTGGGAAGGATTATAAAGCCATTTTCAAACAATTTGACGTCCATCATCTTAAAAACATTCACCACTGGAAAATATCCAAGATAGTTGCCAATCTTCTCAGGAGTGGACATTCCAGCAAATTCACACCAAGGTCAAACGGTGAAATGCTCAGAGAAACCACAAAAAATCCAAGCGCTACATCTCAGGCCTCAGTAATCGTGTTAAATATTAAGCTTCATGACAGTACAACTAGAGGAAGACTGAAGAAGTTTGAGGTGTTTGGCAGAAAAAAAATCCTCTTCCTTCTAAAAAGAACATGGCAGCACAGCTTAGGTTTGCAAAGTTTCATTTGAAAATATCAAATGACCTTTGGAAAAATGTCCTTGGGACAGAGCAGACCAACAGGGAGATTTTGTAGGATCTCCATCTTTGGAGAAAAAATAATAGTAAAGTGGTGCGTTGAGTTACAAGTTTAATTCGTTCCACAACGGAGGTTGTAACTCAAATTATTCGTATGCAAGCACATATGCAAGCACAACACTGATGGTTCCACTGCGAGCTAAATGCTTAAAGTGAACAAGTGAGTCACGATATGCTGGGCGGATGTTGTGGTGTTAACTGTGGCATTCACTGCACCAAATAGGCGTGGGGTATCCAAAGCTGGCTTGTATATGAACTTTAGCTCTAGAGTCAAAGCAAAGAAGAGATGGCTTGTATCTCGAAAAACAAATTTGTTGGGACACTTGTAATTTAAAGTACCACTGTACCCCATGCCACTGTCAAACATGGTGGTGGAGGGCTGATGTCATGTTTTAATCACCCGGGAGCTTGGAGGGGTTTGTTTCCTGGGGAGTGTAGGCAGGGATAAGGAGCAGAGAGAGGGAGTCAGATTGTCCTGGGTAGGGGAAGGGTGTCGATTTGTAGGTCTGCTTCATAATACTGTACACATGGTCCTGTCTCCCTTTGTAGGGCACTTAACATGTTGATGAAGTTTAGGGAGTACAGATTTCAAACATGCCTTATTAAAGTCCCTTGCAACAATATGGATGCTCTCTGGGTGGTGTTTCTGGCATTGATTACTAATCAAAACTAATCAGGCCCCATCAGCTGCAGTCCGCATGCCAAAAATCCTTGGGCAAGATTTTAAGTTGCCCTCCGATGCATCCATCAAAGTATTTAGAAAGCACTTGCATAGAAAAAAAAATCTTGTGTGAATAGAGCTGAAGGAGCCAAGTTGTGTAAAGAGTTTTGAGTGCTGAGATAAAGTAGAAAAGCACATAATAAAAACCAGTCCATTTATCATTTGTCTCTGCAGGGAGAGGTGGTTCTACAAGCTACTGAATCATGGGTGGTAGTTTGCGTAGTGCTTCTGCATTAGCTTAGTTTTTGTTAAATAAATAATGACAAAGTATGATATGTCATGTGTTGTTGTTCAACTCTGGATGTATTTGTATCATTTTCCCGTTGCGTAAAACAGAGGGTGTTTTGTTTTACCATTACAGTATATAAGCACATTAAAAAAAGGCTTTAAGGTATAGATAATAGAGTATGTAGGTATAGATTTTGTTGTTATATTGAGGAATATAGTCTGAAAACCCATAAAACTGTTCCATTTCTGAGCAGAAAGCAAGACAGTGTAGAAATTACACTTCATGTTTACAAAGTGTGTGCAGAATTCCATTAATTCTTTAAGGCTCATAAGATTCACTGATGGCTGTGAGCAGGAACAAAAAAATCAATAATACATAAATGTAACTCACCATTGACTGACTGGTGAAGTTTTTCTTTCAAAAGTTGCTTGTTTTGTACATGGCTGAGGGGAGAAACTGTCCACTCATCCAGGAAATAAGAGAGCAGCCATGTGATTTAGAGAGGAGAGTCTCTGTCAGGCATCCAGTCCACCTGAGACTGAGATCATTCTAGGTGTTCAGCAGCCCGTTGATGGATAGACACACTTATTTTATTGCTTTTGCTGGCCTTTGATCATTCTTTTGTGAACATACTATTTCATGTTTTATCTGCACTGCAAGATTATTTGCTATATATTATATTGTGTACCCAGAGACCTATGATCTCCAAAGGAGACTTCAAGGAGAGTCGTTTCCCCACCTAGCTTCTGTGAGTGTGTTTGTGTGTGTGTGTCTGTGAGAGAGAGTGAAAGATCATCCCTCTGGTTGATTAAACCACTGCACCTCAAAGCACCTCATGGCCTTGGTGTTTATTGGCAGGCACTACAGAAAGATGCACTCACAGGTACAATAAACACACACATGCATGTGCACGCACACCTACACAAACCTTACTAACATCCCCAATTCTATCGAGCTCTGCTTCGTAATGAGCATCTAACAGTAATTTAAGGCCATAACACTGACACCCATATTGATCGAGGTGGACAGGGCATGAAGAACACCCACAAATCAGCGCAGCGGTGTTAAATATCCTCTCTCATAAGATAAATCAGCGCTTGCCATAAGTCCAACCCTTCCCCATTGCATTTCAGCAAATTTGTATTTCATATCATGTTTTATACTTGACATCATACTGCTATTTATTCACACTGTATAAAATTATGTTCAGTTTTTGACAATAGCGTAATGGCTACTTGTGACTTATAGAAAATAAAAGGTGCAGCAGGGTACGAATTTGCATAAAGGACAGCCTTAAAATTCTGACACTGTAACTTATTTTATAGCGAGGTGTAACATTCATTATAACTTATAAATTTCTGCTTTTTAAACGGGGCCACCCATATATCCAGTGAGAGGTGCTACTATCCGACCAGTTTGTTGCAGGGCTAACACATAGAGAGAGACAACCATTTTAAAAAGGACCCGGGGTCTTTTTACTTTATTTTACACTTTCCGTGTCAGTTTGATCCCTGCTGCCAGCTCCTCTCCTGTCAGCTGCTCCGATTGGCTGTCCTACTCTGGCCCACGCAGCTGCTGAAGTGGGGACGACATGATTAGATGATGCTGTGACAACCAGCCTCCCCTGACACCACACCCTGAACCGGCTGCTCCACCCCTCCCCTGCAGAAGGACAACAACCCACACCCCGCCACAACCATATATGGTCATAAACACCTACTGGAAATGAAAATAACAAGTTGACCAAATAAACACATCTTTGGACTGTGAGAGGAAGCTGTGTTACATGGTTCAGGCAATGGAGAGAACATGCAAGCTTTCCAAACACAAAGGCCCCAGACAGTTGGTGGATTCAAAACCAGGAATTTGTTGGTGTGAGTTAGCAGTGTTACACCAACAAGTCCTGGGTTTGAACCACTGCAGTCCTATGATACAATATCACCACTGTAAGTTCTGACGTTGAATTTAAGGGAAAAACAAAAAGACCCCCATCCCACCACCTACACAGGGCCACACATAGGCAAGGCAAGGCAAGTTTATTTATATAGCACAATTCAACAGAAGGTGATTCAAAGTGCTTTACAGAGACATTAAAAAACAAAAACAAAAAGCATGATTTAAAATGGAAAAAAAAGAGTAAGTTTTGAAATTTAAGCTTAAAAGTAAAACAGTGTGGATTTGGTGCTTTATTCAAATGCAGCTGAGAACAGGTGAGTCTTCAACCTGGATTTAAATAAACTGAGTGTTTCAGCTGATCTGAGGCTTTCTGGGAGTTTGTTCCAGGTATATGGAGTATAAAAGCTGAATGCAGCTTCTCCATGTCTGGTTCTGACTCTGGGAACTGATAAAAAACCGGATCCAGATGACCTGAGGAATCTGGAAGGTTCATACTGGGTCAGGAGGTCATAGGCAGAATTGGCTTTATTGGTATGTGTGGTGTAAACGTAGAAGGAATTGAGCTTAATTTTTAAAAATATACTGTTAAAATGCTGCTGAAAAAAACAGAACAAAACAGAAAATGGATTTCAGGACTCTGAGAAGAGCATCTGTGTAACACATGATTTACCAGTAACGCACACACTGAGATGCCTGTCTCTACTTTGTGCTTTACTGTCCTGACAATTTCTGTCTCTCTATCAAAAGCAACTGATAACTGAATCTATGAATAATATAAAATCATCATTATTTCACTGAGATCAGTGCAAAAAAACCCCAAACCCCAAAAAACACTTGCAGTTTGAAAATAGACAAAAACGCAAACAAAAAATTATTATGATCACTTGTGTGCCACTTACATAAATGCATGCAACTGGCTTGAAGATGCAATTATGGATCTTATGATGGTGCACTTATTTAATCGACTCAAACAGTCAGAAACAACTCTTTCAGCTCCTGTAAACGTGTTGTCAGAAAGGCTACATTCAGTGATGATTCTCCAAACTAACCTCTTATACATACATGAACTGTAAAAAAATGAACTGAAGAAAAAAAAGATTGCGCTCACATGTAGTTGGGTAGACTTATATGCTAAGTACAGTAAAATCTGCACACACGGATTCATCCTCAGTGATTCCGAGGAAAAATTCTGCATGTTGAACGCGTGCTTGAGGTAACATTACTTTCTGATTTAAGTGTCTCAGTGGGTTCAGAGCCAGGAAGCTGGGCATGAAAAATAAATTTCCTTGACATTATTATCGCCAGTCAGATTTATTTACTCATTAGCAAAGGTGCCTGATGGTTGTGGCCCACTTTATTCCCTGTAAATGTAAAATATGAAATCCACTCACACTCTACATGACATCCAGTCCTGATTTCGCGAATGGAAATTGCTCTATAAGAATTTTCACCTTGTACATATACAGGGCTTTTGTATGTTTACATGCAAGGAGGCCTATAGGAATTTCTCCTTAAGTGAAAAATCCTCACTTTTTAAATGTGATATGGCGCATCAACCCTCGGAAAGTCTTACATGGAGTTTTGGTGATTATATCCATCAGAATATAATACAGAAACATAACAAAACTCAACTCTCAAAATAAAGAATCATACTTTTAACAGTGTTTGATCAAGTCTGATCCATATTGGCGGTAGACTTCAGGACATAATTATCACCGACCCTAACATTGCGTTAAAAAGTAGAACATGTTAGAATCACTTCATCATGAACTGCCACACCAATTTGCAAAATAAATATGCTTTTGACCTACAATTGGGAAACAGGTTTTGAGAAGAACCAAGTTACTGAAGAGTTGATAATCACCATTAACACCTGCCTCTATAGTGCATTTCTCTATAGAGTGACAATCTCCCCCACTATCTTTTATCCTCCCACCTCACTGAGATCTGTGGTTGGCAGTACCTTCCCAGGAAAATGTCTTTCTTTGTGTCCTTTAATGATAGCATGATAATAACTCACATTTGTAGCAGGTACAACCCCCTAATGTGATTTTGCATGGTGTATACTAGCATAATTTTAATGCAATGTGCTAAAAATTGTTTAAAACTATTTTGAATCCAATCTATGACAAACTGAAAAATGTTAATTTACATGGAATTGAAAAAAGAAAGTGGTTTTATTTTATTTTACAAAAACAAAGCCCAGTCTTTTGCTGTTCTTGTGCCTTAAGCACCAAAGGTTATTAGTAAACATAAGTGTGAATTTCCCGTTTGGTTACATGAATTCTTCATATTCACATTTTGCAAACATCCGGCCTCTTCATGCCATCTGGAACCGCCAGTGTTTGAAGCTGCTTTCTGCAGGTTTACTTTAGGTCACGAAAGATGAACTAAGAATGTGGCGATGAGATAACCAGGAAAGGATCCTGCAGGTGAACTAAATATAAAATGACATAAATTCATTAGTGTGGTGTAGAAAGAGAGAGAATTGTGTGATTTCATGCTAGCAACCTAATTAAGAGATAAGTTGTTGTACAGACTTCCTGGAACTTTCTGACATTGCATGCTGTTTTTTTAACTACCTTTGTCACTGTGCCCTGATTATTGCTAGCACAGCCTGCTGGGCTGAGAAAATGTTGCAATAGAAATACATTAATGGCTGGATTCACCTTGTTTTATCCCCAGGGTACAGTGACAGAATTTACTGAGAAAAACAAAAAGTACTTCAGTTTCTTAAACATTAAACAATACAGGATTTGAAAACTCCCAAATTTGTCTTACACTTGCATAAAAATATAGAGTAATCGTTAAATATATTTTTAGCTATGATCAAGTTATTAGTCATTAAGTTAAAAGGGTTATTGCTAAGGTACAGGACTATCCAAAGCTTTTGAGCTCATTTTCTTCATAGTTTCCAGGGAGCAGGATTTTTTTGTAAGTTCTTTAAAGTGGTCTTGAGCAATCGCTCTCCAGGCTTTCTGAAGATATTGACAGTTTTCTTTTGAAAGCATTGGCTGCTTTTTCATTTATTTTACACTCCAGTGTTTGTACCTGACCTTTTTTAAAAGAATGTTTTTTAATTGTTTGGTTGTTTTATGTTAAGCCACTTCACACTGACTCTAACTCAAGAGGTGAACCAGTGTTGTGTCCACACATAACAGACAACTTAGCAAAAAGCTAATTTGAAATTGTACCTTTAGACACTTTATTACTATCAACTTAACCTAAAAAATGCAAGCAATAACCCAGTTTGCCAGAGAAAAAATATATTTTGCATCTACAAGGTGATTCCCAAAAAAGCCATTAGCTGAAAACCTGGCATATCTCGCTGAGTGGCAGGCCTAAAAAAACTATAGCAGGATCACACTATCCTAAAGTCGTGTCTTCTATAAATAGGGAAAAAATCAGCAAAGACTTGACACAGGACCCGAGAGATGTGTTGATCAGTTGATCCATCTACTGTTCACTCATCAGAAATAGTCTCAGTGGAAAGATGGATCTCTAGAATCTATTTTAAAGGAAGGAAAATAGAACGTGACTGAAAATCAGTGGCAACAGATGTTATGGAGTAATGAATTCAAATTTGAAATATTTGTCTCAAAAAACACGGTGGAGGCTCTGTCATGGTTTGGGGCTTAATCTCAATCAGCGGTGTTGGAGATCTTGTGCCATCAGATTTTGATCCAACATCTGGAAAGCATCTGATTGAGAACGGCTTCATTTTTCAGCATGTCAGATTGTAAACACACTGCCAATGAAGTAAAAGCATACCTGGATAGAAAACCTCAATATTGTTGAACCAATGTAAGATCACCTTGTGAGAGAATGAGATTAAGAGAGTTCAGTCTGTGTTGGAGAATAAATATAATCACACAAAATCTTAAATTTCAAGCTTGATAGAATTGCATAATTCTCTTTTTGCCTTATATGCTGTATTTCCATGTATGTTACTACATGTTTTAATAGATTGCTGCACCTGCTTTCCTGTGTAATTAAAGGTACAGCAGCACCGTGGATCAGTGTCCTTACTCTCACCTGGTCTCTGATTTGTTTTCATCTCTTCCAGACAAACACGTGTGTGCTCTTCAAGAATTCAGAAATTGGATTCCTGCTGACATTTTTAGGCTATTTGAACTCTACCAAGAAACAAACCAGTGAAGGCGATGAAGAATGTAAACACGTTTTCCAAAGTACTCTTTTACTGTGTTTCCTATTTTATAATACAGCACCTGCAAAACTCATTTTAAACATTCTTCCTGGGCCTCTGAACATCAATTTGTTCATCCAATCCACAGGGTATGTTTAAATATTTTTTAGAATATGCATTTATAATAGTGATGAGGGTGCTGTCAGAGCTGCACTGTTATGGAAAATTGCCACACAGCCTCCAGCTTATCAGAATAAAGTAGTCTCCATGGACATACATAATATGTAATTAATTTGTGACATTGCTACAAACACGCCATTTACCACTGTGTGCTCCTTGTAATGCACTGAATGTAAATTCTGTGACACATTACTGCGTCTGGAAGCATAAAATCTTCCAACACAGAGCTTCTCTATTTCTCTGCAGGAGTTTTCTCTTTACCTGAAGCAAAGCTCATTTCACTGGAAAATTGGCTCTACCACTCAGCTCCCCCATTCTCTCCGCCTGCCTCTCTAAATTCAGCCGTTATTGTAGTGCCTTAAGCACTAATCCAATTAGCTATAGGAAGCAAATGGAGCTATCTCTCATTTTAGCTTGTCACCTGCGCAGGGGGCAAAGGGAGGGGGGAGCAACGAGTTTTAAGGGGATTGTGACTTGGGGGGCTGGTGGGGAGTGGTTGGTACCTGGCATGCAAATTTCTCAAGCCTGCAGAAGACAAGTTTAGACATTAAAGTGAACCATCAACACAAAATGAGTTGGCGGCTGTATTAGAGAGGGAATTGTAGTTAAAAAAAAATTGAAATCAAAAATGTGGCCCTGCTTCATTTGCGTAGATGGCGTGGATTTCCTGGTTCCCACTTAACACTTCACCACTTGGTGACTAAATCTCAGCTTTTCACTCCACTGACCCTCATCCATGGCCTCAGGTGGATGGTCAAATTCCTGGCACCGTGCCGATCTATTAGACATGCGAACATATCTTCGGTTCCAATGCACTTGCCCTAGGCTGCCCTTGGCAGTCAGGCATCCACGCAGCAGCCATATTTCTCAGAGTGCTTCGCTTAATGCCAGATGGTGTCAGTGCTTACAATGCCCGAAAACAGTGTGGGTGGTGATTTCAGTAGGTACCTGCAGCGATGTTTTTGAAATGAGTAAAAGGATGGACTTGCTACCACTTTACAATTTAGACGCACCAAGAAAAACAGCTATTTTTCAGTCAAGTGTCAGTACGTGTTTCAGTTTTTTCCCCTCAAGTATAAGTTTCGTATTTGTTGTTAAAGGTATTTTGTATTTTGACTTGAGTTGTGTTGCTGATGTTTGATATAAGTGGTAAATAAAATAAAACTGACGGCGACGTTTTCTCCTGGAGGCCAAGAAACGCCTGCCTGTTCTTTTTTTTGACATGACTTGTGTAAAAATGTGTAAAAATGTAACTTGTGTAAATTCAGCTGGTATTTTGCTGGTCATGACTTGTTTATAAAAACAATGATCCATATTTAATGAGCCGCTACAAGTTAACCAGTTACTACTGTTAACCTTAAAAAAGAAAAATAAAAGCTTATCTGGCTAGCCAAAATATCCAGTGGTCCTGCTTAAATTCAGCCACATGGTTAGGTGGTAAAGACTTTAAATAAGGTGAGTAAAACTCACACCCACTTCACTTTCTGTCGCTTTATTGCACGTGCACTGTAAAGATGTGGTAAACTGCACACTGAGTCCTGCTTGGCTGGGTTTAGCTGCATGTGTTAGTCAGTTCACTGAAGAAGTGGCTTTATTGTGGTTGTTAACGCATAGAAAATTATCATTACAGGCAGCAGTCATAGGTTACCAGCATAAATGAGATTGTGATTGTTTAGTCTCTGCAGGCTTGGCACTGGGTTGTTGATCTGTTAAGTTATGTTAGGCAATGACTTTAGCAGAGTTTAAATGATGTATTTGTGTATACCCAGCATATTCATAGAGTCTGTACCTCCTGTTTGGTGTGTGTCACTGCTTCTCTTATATTCAATATGAGGCAGAGACAGAGAGTATTCTGTGTTAAATGCCGGTGTCAGTAAATTAGCAAGACATGTGTAAATCTGGGATCTGAATGATATGATTTGTGTAAAATTATAGTGTTTGTGTACATATGCAATTATGTAAATTTTGGAAGCACAGCAAGAAATGATTTCTGGTTAAATTTAAGTGCCTTGATTATGTAACTCTACACCTTAAAGTTATGATAGTTGAAACACGGCTCTCGGGATTATGACTACAATTCAATGGATTATGTGACCTTTGTTCACACATAGTTAAATTGTGAACATTATAAATTCATCAGAATGATGAGATGCTGTAGAAGCATTAAGGCTTTTATGGAATATAGTAAAAGTTTTTCACATTTCTTCAATAACATTATGGAAAATATATTAATTTCACTGCGGCATTGTCATAATGGTAAGTTATAACTATAACAGAGTTAACTGTGCACATGTCGCAGGGCTGTTTTAATTACATTACACATCTGAGATGTGTTTGTTATTTTGGGTGCAGCTTCATAGCAGCTTAGCAAGAATCAAAGAAAATCTTAAAGCTTTTATTTTTGAAAAAAATTGCTTGTGAGATGCGACTGTGTGATCATGACTGGGTATCATTGTTATATCTAGGACACACAGCTCCTACAAGCTCTACAAGCTCCTGCTGCTGCACCAGAACACTGTCATTGAGTGCTGTGTTACGGGCAGGCTGCAGACCCAAATGCAGAACTCAGGATCAGAAGTGGAACAAAAAAAAAAAAAAAAAAAAATCCAAACATTTGGTGGTTACTACCCAGAATTCAGTGAGATTCACAAGCCCTGCAGTTTGTGAACAATGCCCCGATTTAAGAGAAAACGGTGAAATAAATGAGATACTGCAATGCAGCTGATATTCACTCAACTTTAGGTGCTGCATATTTGCTCTTCTGTATGACATCACTGTGGAAGCAACTTATAAATATATAACTGTGTGGATTTCAACAATATGACACGCTATGCTAACTCACCATGGACACCTCCAAAGCTCCATGATAAAATCAACTGATTGCAGTGATTAAACTGGCCTGATTTTCATGCTCACTTAGAAATGAGCAAACAACATGCTTGCTGAACTTCAAAAATTTAAGCATAAAGTAGGATTTGGATATCCATTTGAAAAATGCAGCAGCCATCAAGCTATGGCAACAAAGTGAAAAATTTAAAATAGGTGATATTAGTGAACATTTTGGGGGATTCTGATCCTCATGTTGACATAGGGAGAAGATACAGAAAAAGCCTTTCTTTTTGCCTCAAGCAGTAAATGTTTGTTTCATCCATATAAGCTTTCTGACTTTTCTTTGATAAAGTGATTTACTTATAAAAGTAGACATGTTTAATTTATTTATACCTATTCATGTTAATACATTCAACAAGAATGCAAATCTGGTCACTTTCATGAATACAACATACATTATAAAACATACATAAAACATAGAAATGTACTTCACATGTTTTCTGTTCCCTTTCTCTTGTCCACAAATGGAAGCAGCATTGCAGTAGGTGACAAAGACTTGTATTTCTATGTAAAAACCTTAGCTGATATAGGTTTCCTACTTGACATTTCCTTTCTGTTCTCTGGTAGTTTTTTTTTCCATGAAGGGCTTTTTGTATCTTTGTCCTGATCTGACTGTCACCCATATAGCACTGGCAGACCTTGCCT
Organism: Oreochromis aureus; assembly: GCF_013358895.1. Classification (NCBI taxonomy): domain Eukaryota; kingdom Metazoa; phylum Chordata; class Actinopteri; order Cichliformes; family Cichlidae; genus Oreochromis; species Oreochromis aureus. The sequence goes on from NC_052950.1 coordinate 24,060,522, forward strand.
GTAGTGCTGCTAGCCTTTTTGACACCCTGGTGCCTCGTCATGATGACAGTTCTGCCTTTTACCCTGCCTGAGCTTTTATAACAGTGTATTGCTTGTGGTGGATTGGAACATGATGAAGTGGACACACAGAGAGCAGAGACCTGCAGGTGGTTCTGTCTCTGTTTTAGGACTCGTACATGACTATGTAAAGCTGCTCCGGAGAGGTCAGGCTAAGTAGCTTCTTGAGAACAACGCTAGCAAAGCAGTACTGTAGACTTTCTGTAATATTGTCCTTCTGTAACTGGCATCTGAATATATTTCTTAATTTTTACTATATTGCTCAAAGAGATTTTGTTAGATGTCAGTCACACAGGCCTAGAGACTAGTTGGTGACGCCCTGACAACCACCAGCCACTATGTTGTTAGAGGTTGCTGTCTTGCTGTAAAATGGATGGTGAAAGGTGTCACACAAGTTTCGAGACCACTCAGTGTGCCCTAGACAACCACGTATCCTCAGTGATACAGGTCTAGACAGTCATACAGCCACCACTTGCTTGAAAAATGTGCCTGTTTACTGACCAGTTGGCAAGTGCTTGCAGGCAGTTGCAAGGTGTTATTGAGCCTCTTTTCCACTGGTACCTACCGGGCTCGGCTTGACTCGACTTGATTTTTAGGACTTTTGATTAGGTGGTAGTTGCTGGTACCAGGTACTTTTTTAGTACCTGCTCAGTCAGGGTTCTAAACAAGTCATAGACCAAGAAGCAACTATATCATCGCCTCGATGTCCTTAATTGTTGCATTGTGTTTGTGTCACGGGACTTTTCACTGCGCCCCAAGAACATTGAGGTGGTACTCAATTGTAATGGAAAAGAACAAATCCGAGTTGAGACAAGTAAGTACTTGTGGAAAACTGGTCTTGTTTTCAAAGACGTATAATGTGCTGCATTTAAAGCCTCCTTAAGATTGCTAGCTTGTCATCACACAAGCAGTTGAAAAAGTGTGAAAACTGTGATGATTTTCAATCAAAGAAAATGATGGCCTTACCACCACAACCAACATGTTTCAAAAGTGGCAAACATGCAAACCATGTTTGCATGCGAGTTCATCTAGCAATTGCCAGCAACCTCTATTAACCACTTGCCAACCAGTACACATTTTTTTCATGGTCACTGGTGGTTGCTGGGGGAGTTGCCAACCAATCTAGGCTTGTGTGACTGCAGCCTGAGCTTTCTACAACTGGTAAAATACTCAATGCACTCTTAAACACGTGCAGATGTTTTTGCTAGACCGAAAATGTTACTAGCAACAACGCAAATAACCAGTGAAGACATTAAAGCACATCATTTATAAGTGATTTATGATAAGCTGTCAGCTATCAGACCTCTATCAGATGTTGCTGTCACAGGTGGTGTTGCTCAGTTTCTTCATCAGATCAGACAGCGTTCAATTTGTTTGCAACTCACACATTTGCAACTCACACATTTGACTGTAGAGCACCGCCATACTTCAAAATGAAAGCTTTCACTTCAAAGAAAGCTTTTGAATGCTGCCTGTTGTATTCTGTGACATTTCTCCGTGGTGTCAAGGAGAGGACAGGCCCACCAGCTGTATGCAGGACAAACACCCATCTCCCTTCGAGTGATGTCTTTGAAGAGAAAGTAGATGAAACAGAGCAGTCTAATTGAAGCAAAGTCCACCCCCTGCCTATGCTGGCTGCCATTCTCTTGGCTGAAGACACTTACTGTAGGTAATTACAGTGCCGGAGAGCAGCAGTCTCTCAAGCTAATGTGCAATCACAGGTTGGAACCTGACATTAAACTGAATCTTGCCATATTTGGTTCTCATAAGCATCCTTGCATAAATAAATGCTGTGCTCACTGCATTTCTGCTGCCTCCCCACATAACTCAGTTGTACACCTGCTTTTTTGTTACAGACAAAAAAGCTGTTTTTCTTACAGTAAAAAATTCAGACCACTCTCACTCCATACAACTAATGCAAAGTCGCAGCAAGCAAATGAGCAAACTGTTTTTAAAAGCAAACATCTGCTGTAAGCATTACCAGTTCTTGTTTATCTTAAAGTATATGAATCATGCAGCAGAAGGTTCTGTGTGCAGGTCCACATCAAGCAGGGCCCTAAATTATTTAAAGTAAGCTGAATAGCAGCATGACAGTGATTAACAGGTGGCTAAGTCAGGTTGAAATTGTAAGTACCACTGCCATGCAAAGTCACTTTTACACAATTTTTTTCTTTTTTTTTTTTTTGCCTTTGTGGATGCCTTGAACCACAGCTGTTCTTGTATTTATAATGCAACGTAGAGGAAGGACTATTTATACAGCAGCCACACAAAAACTCACGAGTGATCAACAGCACCCCGATGAGACAAATCCCATAAAGCTGTTTGAGGTTTTAAATGTTGGCACAGCTCAGTGGGCCGAGCATCTAAACAGTCACTGGTGCTTTGCAGAGCATATTATTTCTGGATCTTTACTGATGCATGATGTTTGTAAAGGTCACTGAAAGACCGGTCTTATTGTAATTGAAATCTCATGAACATACATGAATATTCCCTCAAATATATGATAGCTTCTTAAATCCCCTTTGGGACCAATGAAGGGACAATTGTTGATTGAAATGGACAACACTGCTGTTTGGGATATCTTCATATTGTTAGGACAGACACTGGTAACTCAGTGTCTTATATAATTGTAGTATTTGACCAATATTACATTTAACCAGTGTCCATAATTAGGGGTTAATTAGGAGAAGAGGTTTGAATGCGTCCAGTTTAGGGAGCTGGAGTCTATCCTAACTTTCACTGGGTGAGAGATAAACCATAGATAGGGTGCCAAGCTATTACAGAATTAAAATAAATAAATAAATAAATGACAATCAGTGTAAAATTTTCATCGCAAAAATCTTTACAGAAGGCTACAGAAGTTCATATGATATTGTTAACCTGATAGAAAAAGAAAATCAATGAGTTTTTTTGTTTTTAAACTGCACTGACTAATCCATCACTTCTCAAGACAGGCTGCAATAACAAACACCTAGCTGGGATTTATGACCTCCCCTGACAAGCCTCTGCTCCATCATAGATGCAGTATAGGCTGCAGTCAGCACTGCAGGATGCAGGACTTATAGCATATATCAAAAGGAATAGCAGCAAAAACAGTGGAGATGATCAATTGTCTGAGCATAACAAAAACAAAATGACGGTATTATAATAGGCTTGCCTTCAACCAGCTTAGTCAGAAGAAGGCCATTATAAGCTGCTTGGGAGACCCAAACATAGAAAAACATACAGTGAAAGGGACATCACT